>NC_041398.2:148067460-148387460 GCF_900747795.2 Erpetoichthys calabaricus | reverse complement strand
CAGCATTCTTTTTTTTCCTAACACATTACCCAGTCCATATTAGTATAGATATCCAGCATGATTTTTTTGAGGAGTGTATATATATATATATATATATATATATATATATATATATATATATATATATATATATATATATATATACATACAGTAATCCCTCCTCCATCGCGGGGGTTGTGTTCCAGAGCCACCCGCGAAATAAGAAAATCCGCGAAGTAGAAACCATATGTTTATATGGTTATTTTTATATTGTCATGCTTGGGTCACAGATTTGCGCAGAAACACAGGAGGTTGTAGAGAGACAGGAACGTTATTCAAACACTGCAAACAAACATTTGTCTCTTTTTCAAAAGTTTAAACTGTGCTCCATGACAAGACAGAGATGACAGTTCCGTCTCACAATTAAAGGAATGTAAACATATCTTCCTCTTCAAAGGAGTGCGCGTCAGGAGCAGAGACTGTCAGAAAGAAAGAGGAAAGCAAACAAATCAATAGGGCTGTTTGGCTTTTAAGTATGCGAAGCACTGCGGCACAAAGCTGTTGAAGGCGGCAGCTCACACCCCCTCCATCAGGAGCAGAGAAGAGAGAGAGAGAGATAGATAGAGAGAGACAGAAAAACAAACAGTCAAAAATCAATACGTGCCCTTCGAGCTTTTAAGTATGCGAAGCACCCTGAAGCATGTCGCTTCACGAAGCAGCTGCACAGAAGGGAGCAACGTGAAGATAATCTTTCAGCATTTTTAGACGAGCGTCCGTATCGTCTAGGTGTGCGAACAGCCCCCCTGCTCAATCCCCCTACGTCAGTATCAGAGAAAGTCAGCGCAAGAGAGAGAGAGAGAAAAGTAAGTTGGGTTTCTTCTCAGCCATCTGCCAATAGCGTCCCTTGTATGAAATCAACTGGGCAAACCAACTGAGGAAGCATGTACCAGAAATTAAAAGACCCATTGTCCGCAGAAATCCGCGAACCAGCAAAAAATCCGCGATATATATTTAAATATGCTTACATATAAAATCTGCGATAGAGTGAAGCCGTGAAAGGCGAAGCGCGATATAGCGAGGGATCACTGTATATATATATATATATATATATATATATACTAGCTATACCTTGCGGCTCCACCCACGTAGTAGTGAAACAGGACAGACTTTGCTTATTGATTTATAAACAGGTATCGCTAGCTAAGCGAAGGTAAGGTGCGCTCCAAAATGTGGCCAGAGGTAGACCGATTTGAACAGAGGCTGGCGCATGAGTGAAAAGGGCCCAGCCTGGCTCCCCATTCCTGACGTCACGCTTCCTCCTCCCCTTGGCCCGCAGCCTCTCTCTCAGATTAGTGCAAATAAATCGCTCCTGCAAGCAAACTATGATACTTAGCGTGATGACAGAAGTCGCAAAATCAACTGGAATGTTCAAGCAAATTACAGGAAAAAAAAAAAAAAAAACAGATCTAAATCTGTTAAGTAGTTCTCTCGTGAAAAGCAGACAGACAGACATTGAATTTTATATATATAGTGTGTGTGTGTGTATATATATATATATATATATATATATATATATATATATATATATATATACTGTATATATACTGTATATATAATATACGTGCACAGTGCCTTCCACTATTATTAGCACCCCTTGTAAAAATTACAGACGGGGTAGAAAAAAAATCACTGTTTGCTGAAGAACTGTCATTTGGAAATACTAAAAATGAGAAACATCTGACTTTTATTTGAAACAAGTTCATTCAAAGAAAAACAAGGCCTTCATCAAGAAGTAAATATTTTTTAACAAAAACACCTGTGCCACAATTGTTGGCACCCCTGCATTTAATACTTTGTACAACCTGTCTTTGCCAATATGACAGCATGGAGTCTTCTCTTATAACCTTTTATAATGTTGGAGAATATAGAGCATGGCATCTGAGACAATTCTTCTTTACATAATCTCTCCAGATGATCCAGGGTCTTAGGCCCTCTCCTGTGTACTCTACTCTTCAGCTCACTCCATAGGTTCTCAATAGGGTTCAGGTGACTGAGATGGCCATGGCAGAACTTTGATTTTGTGGTCAGTTAACCATTGCAGGATTGATTTTGGCACGTGTTTCGGATCATAATCCTGCTGGAAGATCCCATGACGACCCAGTTTATTTTCCTGGAGGAGGCAGCCAGGTTTTTATTTAAAATCTCCTGATATTTCATGGAATCTATAATTTTTAAATATTGGGTCTTTCTGTCATATTTATGAGATCATTTTTGGTTGCAATAATCAGGAATCTTATATTTTTTTGATGAAGACTTTCAGAAATTTAAAGATGACTGATGCTTAATTAATGAGCTATTGTTGGTTTTCATTTATATTTTTGAACAGTAGAATATGTGAAGGCGACATGAATAGTGCAGGCTATCGTTAGCAATAACTTAAAGGTAATTTTTTTCATAAGAAAACACAAACTGAATGTATTCTGTTACTTGTTCTGTGCCATAAGCATGCCTAGCTAAAAGGTTTCTGTGTTGAAATTACATTGGTCAGTGCTGAATGACCCGTCAATATGTTATTACATAGCTGATGGCTTATTTCCTGGTTTGTATTGGGTTCCCTGCTGAAACTCCTAGCAAGCTTTTTCGCAAATTATTGTTTTTAGCTATTGACAGGTGAAATGAGTAAAATAGTGTCCTACGCAGTTCTAGGGATGTGTAACAAGGTGGAGGGAAATGAGATTTGTAGTCTTTATGGAGCCTGGAATACAGTACAGTATATCAGACCACTGTAGATAATCCTCAATTTCATTTTAAGTGACTCCTTTGGAAATTATGACAAGTATTTCAAAAGATCTGTTCAAGGGATGTAAGAATAATGGAGTGGTGCAAATTATCTTCCTTAGCAACAGACTCCAAAGCTGATAAAAACCTTCAAGTGATGAGCTCATGAATATTCTAGGCTGCCAGTGGTTTTCAAAATAGCTTGAATTGTATGTTATAAACAAACACCATCATGATTTAAACCAAGGTTATGCTTTGCTTCAGTTTAATGGCTTACAATGTATTGTGCTTCTTGAAAATTTTAAAATAGAATTAGATCACAGAAGCTGATGAAAAGGGCAAAGGTCTAACTTATTTACTTTCATATTTTATCTGAATTCTCCCAGAGGGGAAAAAGTTGATTGTTATTGATTTTATATGAAACTTGCTTGAAAGGTCTGATGCATGATCTGTGCTCGTATTTGCAAAAGCTGAATTTAGCCTGGTGGTCTTTCTTACTACATTTGCAAAACATGAGACAAATTAATATCATCATGAGATATTTAGAAAACAATGTCTCTTTATATAGAATCTTTCATGCATTAGAACAGATAAATGCTTTATGAGCAATATATCTAAAACATTTAACAAATAATGACAAATTTAAAAAGTAAACAAAACCTAAAAATGAATAACAACAAATAAAGCAATATTTTGAAACTTCATATATCATCAAATGGATAGAAGAAACAGAAAAAAGTACACATGAGCTGGTTCATGAAAGGTTGCTTGGAATATCATAAACCTCTTACGCTGTAATGGTTTTTGGCGTTATTGCTCCTAAATTGCATGTCCAAAATAAAGAGCTATTTTATTTACGTAATAAAGGAGCTTCAGATGGTTGTTGAGTAGTGAGTATAATAACAAATTTTTAAAATAAAGTATTTATACGTATTAAAAACATTTGTTTCCACCAAAATCATCTAAAGAAAAACAAAAAAAAAGACTTGCCACTTTAGGGAATTCTATCCAAAAACTGGATTTTACAGTGCATAACCAAGACATTTGATGTTGCACAACCTTCAAATTATTTTATTTTGTGCCCTAATTGGTCAGCTATCATTGTACTAAGTTTATATGTCATATTTAATAGTGTTGTAAAGTTAAACTGTTCGGCACATGGCATCCCCCATTTTGGAAACATTTAGTCTCTTGCACCTAAGCAATCTCTCAAAGTATTGCACTTGCAGTTATTTTTAATTTTTTTTTTTAGAAAAAATGCAAATATACACACCATTTATATTACTTGGAAGCAAAAATTAAGCAATTTTTAACTATGTACTTTTAATTATAAACAGACCTTTGCTTTCAGAATTATATTATATGCCAGTCCTAGAAACAATTTCTTTTTACCACTTCACACAGAGAAATAGTACATTTTGTAGAATAGATTGAAGTTTTTGTGCTGCAATCACACATTGTCTTTTGCATTCTGTTACAGTTGCTCCACAGATGTTTGTTTATTTTGTTGTTGCAGAATAAACTAAGTATGTGCGTACATTTTCAAACCAGCTTCTTCCAGTGCCGTGTTACAGAGGTGGAATCAATGTCTTTACCGGGAACCCTAGGTGCAGGGCAGAAAACTGTTGTGGACCGGTACCTTCAGAGCTAATCAAACGCACCACACATACACACCTAAATCATGATTTCTGAGCCACTCTTTTGGTCTTAGGCAGCTGCCTCTGAGTCCCCAGCACATGAGATTTATTCACGGTATAATCCCCCACAACTCACTGAAAGGATTGACAATGCCATGGGATGTTTTTTATCCTGTTTTTATCATGCTCACTTCAACAAGGGGGTCGCTTTTCGATCTTATTTCCCATTTGTAATTGCAATTGTTTCTGCAATGAAGAGAGCATGATTTGAAATTGGATTTAAAAAATTATTGTATGCCATTGTTGGGGTGAGAAATGGGAATATACAGTGAACATGTCACAAGCTCAAAAGGTGCAGTCACATTCGATTGAAGTGGGGAACTCACGTGAAAATTCTGAGAGGCACAGGTACAGCATAACAGTACTCACTGGTATGGTAAGAAATGGTGCAGATACTCTTAAGATGAAATTGAAAGAGCACTACTCAGGAAACTAACATAGGAAGAATATGCAGCAGACAGCATCAGAGTAGATTAACTGAACCCATGATGCTTGAATTGTAAAACTGCAGGCTGTGAGTCTTCAAAGTTACGCTAAGCAGTATTTACAAATCAAAAGTAGCATTAAGTCCTTCAGCAAATGCATCGTTCCCAATAGAGTCAAAACTGTGATCAGAATCTGTCTCGAGCTTTGTGCGTAATGATGCGCAAAGATGATGTGTCACATAAACAATTTCTTTCCTACCTTTTATGCACAGCTGTGACATGTAGTACAAATGACCAGTCCAAGACAACTATACATCATTGGAATGGTATCCAATCATAATGAGCCCTTCACTGTATGTAGCTTGATGTACGAGAGATCTTTGTTAAAGCAGATTCACTCAGCTGTGATGTGCTGCTCGCCTCGACATATATATCTGCAAATCTCATATTTTAATAATGAATGAGAGCAGACAACATGCAAATGTATGATTTATTTGAAAGGAGACACCCTTGATTATGTTAAAATACCATTATTGGTTTTGATGGACTTATGGGTTTACTGTAGTATACACAAAGCACTTTGAAATATGGCAGTGTCCCAGCGACAGTATACATCGTACATAAGCGGCTACTATAAAGACCCATGTTTTAAGTTAATTGGCAGTTCTAAATTGGCCCTATCTATCACAGTAGCCTGACTTCCCATTCAGGTTTGGTTCCTTTCTTCCTGGAATAATCTTCTGGCCTTTGCAACTTTGAATTAATATAAATGGGTATAAGAATATTATGTTTACTGTATATCTGTTATGGTACTTTGTTCCAAATAAATTACTATATACCATAAAACTGTTTTACACATTGTTAAAAGTAAATAATGTACCAATGGGCCTTTTTAGTGGGTGCAAAGGCAGTTATGGTATTTTTTCCATTGTCGTAGCAATGCATTGGAAACACTATCACTGTTTTTTCTGGGTTATCAACTGCTTGCTTTGCCATACAGAAAAACATTATGATCTGCTTTAGTGTATTTAATGGCAGGCCATTAAAGAGAAATATTTCTGTGTTAAATACAGTAAGCAGAGTCCAGCTGTGAGATCAAAGACTGTATATCTTTTACATAGTGACATCTTGGCAGATGAAGCACAGATGTGGGGTTTGTTATTGCTTTAATATTAAGGAATTACATAACTTGCCAGATACAGGTTTTCTAGACATTTAAGCTTTTTTCTTCCCTACTACATTTAACATTTCAAGTGGCCCAGCAAGTGGTCCTGTCATGTTTTCCTTTAACCGTGGGGCCCTTCATTTGTAAATAAAACAACTGAACTCTACCAAATACTATCAAAATGATGAACCACAATATTTTCCTGAAATAATTTGAAGCCCCCATTATATTAGAGTTGCATCTGCCTTAAGTTTTCACTGATTATGTCGGAGTTGACTGAAGGTGGGTGATATGTGCCACCAAGCGGTTGAGACATGTGGCCAAAAGCCACAAGGGTAGGCTGCAGGTTTAGTTCACTCTCCAGACTCAGACTTCAACCATAAAAGAAGTCAGGCTGCCTAGGCTGTAATCACATAATCCATCCATCCATTTTCCAACCCGCTGAATCCAAACACAGGGTCACGGGGGTCTGCTGGAGCCAATCCCAGCCAACACAGGGCACAAGGCAGGAACCAATCCCGGGCAGGGTGCCAACCCACTGCAGGACACACACAAACATACCCACACACCAAGCACACACTAGGGCCAATTTAGAATCACCAATCCACCTAACCTGCATGTCTTTGGACTGTGGGAGGAAACCAGAGCGCCCGGAGGAAACCCACGCAGACACGGGGAGAACATGCAAACTCCTCGCAGGGAGGACACGGGAAGCGAACCCAGGTCCCCAGATCTCCCAACTGTGAGGCAGCAGCGCTACCCACTACGCCACCGTGCCGCCCACTAATCACATAATGTTTACAGTATATTGTTAGATAGATAGATAGATACTGTATTTAACATGTAAAGTAGCTTAGGACGATATCCATCTTAAAGAATCCTTTATAAAATAACAACAACAACATTTATTTACATAGCAAATTTTCATACAAATGGTGTAGTTCAAAGTGCTTTACAAAATGAAGAAAGAAATGTTTATATGAAACAAAAATAAGATTAGGCAATACTAATCAATAAAGAATAAAATAAGGTCAGATGGCCAGGAGGACAGAAAAAAAGAAAGAAAAAAAAAACACAAGATGTGCCAGGGGTAAAAAAAAAATCTGCAGGAGTTTCAAGGCCAAGAGACTGCCCTCTACCCAACATAAATGATCTAAATCAGTTCTTATGACTTTCAGGCTTCATGTGAAAGAATTTGATGATGATCATGTGGACATCTAGGATATTGCCTTCAATTTATCAATGTAGGGACTGCATGGTGCCTTGACTTGCAGAACACCACCACAGAAAAATGGAAAAAGAACAGCAGGGATTAGTTTGGATTGTGGAGCCTTGATGAAAATGATAATTCAGTGCATGTATAGATTAACAGGGATACACTAAAAGGTAACTATGAGAAAGCCATGTTAAAATAATAATAGGTTTTTAGAAATGTCTATCTATTATAAAAAGAAATCCTGTCCCCTGTCCTGATAGTCTACGATACGTGATCTTCTCGGAAGATAATTTAAAGACCCGCGAGACGAAAGAGACCTGCCACGGTGCGTCTCATGGGAACATAGAACAAGAGTCTTGCAAGACACACCCTACTTACAAGCAATATCAAAAAAAACAAATCAGTAATGTAAAGGCAGTCATGCAGCACACACAGCTCCAGGGCTCTCAGTGCATATAAAGTGTATAAGGTCAATACGGTAGAAATGAATAGGGTAGAAATTAAATGAATAGAGCAGAAATGAAACGTCGACGATTAAACGAAAAAGAAAGAAAAGCATGGAGAAAAGAGACTCAAATGCATTGGACAGAAAAAAGAATAATCGAGGTGCAAATTCAGAAAATAAGGAAAGTAATTATCAGCCCGGAACAAGTGGAATTGGAAAAAAAAGCATATCCAATCCGGCTCAGAATTAAATGACAATGAGTAAAAGACAAAGTAGAACTTCATAGAGACGTTTACAAACATTGGCGCTAAACACATGCAGAGCCAGGTTAGAGACTATGAAACCAGGGAAATTAGAAAGGCTCAAAAAAAACAAACGTTGGCGCTATACACATGTGGAGAAAGTTAAAGGATATGAAAGAAGGAAAATTAGAAAATATAAAAAAGTAAAGATTGCAGTAGCGCAAACAAACAAACTGCCTTATTTAACTATGCACCAGTCTAACTTTGGTTTTGCACAATAATTACTACACTATTGCACCTTAACACTTAATTCTACTTTATTCACATAATTTTACTTATTTATTATGTTCTACTATACTGTTATCTTTCAGTCTATGACTTTTTGTTAATCTAACTGATATTCTTCTAACTTTGCACAGTTTTTGATAAGTGGATCAGGATGCATTTCACTGCGTGTTGTCCTGTATAACTATCCATCCATCCTTCCTTTATCCAACCCGGGGGTCTGCTGGAGCCAATCCCAGCCAACACAGGGCACAAGGCAGGAACCAATCCCGGGCAGGGTGCCAACCCACCGCAGGACACACACAAACACACCCACACACCAAGCACACACTAGGGCCAATTTAGAATCGCCAATCCACCTAACCTGCATGTCTTTGGACTGTGGAAGGAAACCGGAGTGCCCGGAGGAAACCCACGCAGACACGGGAAGAACATGCAAACTCCACGCAGGGAGGACCTGGGAAGTGAACCCAGGTCTCCGTACTGCGTGGCAGCAGCGCTACCCACTGCGGCACCGTGCCGCCCAACTGTATAACTATGCATGTGACAAATAAAGAATCTTGAGAATTTCAAAAAACAGAGTTTGCCACACATGCATTTATTGGTTACTTTGTTCATGTATATATATTTATCTGTCTCCTTATTTAAAAACCTAAATTTACCCCAGGAGTAAAAAACGTTCTGTCTAGCCCTTGTACAAAAACCTAGACAAAAGCTGGGGTATCACCTTGATAACCCCATGTACTTTTGGAACTGTGAGAGGAAAATAACACGGCTTTACAGACAGGAGTCCAATGCAGAACTCTACTTACTTTTTTACTTTGTAAAAAAAAAAAAAAATTATTAACTGCTGATGACGTAGATCGTTTTGTCTGTGCTGAAATTCCAAACACAGAAACCTATCCTGACCTCATTAAAAAGATTCAGCATACTGGGACTCACAAGATTACAAATATTGTTTTTACAGAAGTTCTGAAATAAAAGTGAAACTAATGAAATAGCAACAATTCAAAGAAAAAAAAAATCTTAAAAGTGTGTATCCGGAAAACCAAATACGGGGGTTGGCGATCGAAGCGAGCAGGGGGCAAAGCCCCGTAGTTTTTAAAATGCTCAACTGTATTAGCCTGGTGAATTTTTATCTGTTAAATTATTCCAGATTTTAGGTGCATAATAGCAGAAGGCTGCCTCACCACTTCTTTTAAGTTTAGCTCTTAGAATTATAAGCGGACACTCATTCAAAGATCTAAGATTAAGAATTAGACTGTAAGGTGACAGGCCTTCTAAAATATAGGACCGAACAAGATTATTTAAGGCTTTGTAAACCATTAGCAGTATTTTAAAATCAGTTCTGAATGGCACGGGTAACCATTGTAGTGACATCAAAACTGGAGATGTGCTCAGATTTTGTTTTCTTACTGTTTTCCATTGTTCCATGTTTTTCTAGGGTAGTCCTGAAAGATGTGTGTTACATTAATCTAGTCGACTAAAAACAAACGCGTGAACTAACTTTTCAGCATCTTGCAAAGTTATAAAGGATCTATCTTTTGCTGTATTCCTTAAGGGAAAAAATGCTGTCCTGGTAATCTGATTAATATGTGATTTAAAATTTAGGTCAGAGTCAATAATTACCTCAATTCCTTACCTCCATCTTGACTTTTAAGCCAATGGGTTCAAGTTTATTTCTAATACCCTCACTATATCCATTTTTTCCAATAACTAAGATTTCTGTTTTCTCCTTATTTAGTTTGAGAAAATTACTACTCATCCATTCAAAAACACAAGACATTGGGTCAGTGAACCAAGGGAGTCCGGGTCATCAGGTGCTATTGATAAATACAGTTGTGTGTCATCAGCACAGCTGTGGTAGCTCATGTTATGCCTTGCGGTAATTTGATCTAATGGAAGCATGTAGATCGAAAAGAGCAGTGGACCCAGGATAGATCCTTGTGATATACCATATACAATATCATGTTTTCGAAGTATAATTAGCTCAACTAACAAAGAATCTATTAAGTAAGACTCAAACCAATATAAGACATTGCCAGAGAGGCCCACCCACTGACTAAGGCTATTTATAAGAATATTGTGATCAATGGTATCTAAAGCTGCACTCAGACCTAAGAGGATGAGAATAGATAAATGGCCTCTGTCCGTATTTACCTACAAGTCTTATACTACTTTAACCAGTGCAGTTTCTGTACAGTGATTTGTTCTAAAACCTGACTGAAACTTGTCAAGAATGGCATGTTTATTCAAGTGATCATTTAGGTGCGTAATGACTGCATTTTTTAGATTTTTATTTAAGAAAGTCAGGTTAGAAATAGGTCTAAATTGGCAAAAACAGAAGAGTCAAGATTATTTATCTTGAGCGGGGTTTTTAACAACAGTAGTCTTAAAGACAGTCTGGGAAAACTCTCATATCTAATGAGTTTACTATGTCAAGCAGCTATAGTGTGGATGGTGACTTTCTAGATGCATAAATGTATATATCTGAAAATAGTTTTTGTATGTTTTATGTCTAAGCTGTTACAGTTGCCTTGTCACTTAAAAATTGTATCTGGCAGTTTGGCCAGGTGCCTCAGGTATTAATCCATAAATGAGAGGATCACAAGTTGAGGTGCTACAATTGATTGGCTGTTGATAAAGAGAGACCAATTTTCACCCCAAATTATTAATTGGTAAATTAGCCGATCTCAAAAAAATGTTTTTTCAGATCCTTCTTTGCGAAGCTTCAACATAATTTAGCTATAGTGCTCCTTTACACAAAGTATTACAGTGCTTGCAGAATTGTATATAACATTTTGCTGCTGAACTTCCTGCAAACAGCAACCCAAAAGTCAGACTTTGGAAGAAAGTGAAGGCAAGAATCGTGACTTTTACATTAAAGAAAGTAGAGTAAAAACTGAGAAAAAAGAATAGAGGATTCATCCTATGTAGAGTGTAAGAAAACAGAGGTACGTCTTTGACAAAAGTTAAAAGAGAATTAATTCAGACATTTTTAAAAGAGACACTGCTTGTCTGAGTATGTTTAGTACAGCAGTTCACATTTTTAATTAGAAAAAGAGAAGATAAAGAAGAATTTGACTTTGCTGCTTAAAGCCAAATATGGGTGTGTTACTGTACATATAAACTGTTAAACATATTAGGTTTGTATCTTCTTCATTAACATGAACATTTTGTTAGAATTGCAGCTTGAAATTAAGACAGGAATTTTTACTGTCTTTTTATATGGTGTGTATTATGGATAAATATTATTGTACATAGCTTATTAATTGAAAAAAGTGTGTTTTAAGGGTTTTATGTATTTTATTGTCACTTAACAGTAACCTTACAGAATGTTATTTTGTTAATAAACAATTAACAGGCAACACCTGTAGTCAGCAGTTTAGAAATACCACTTTAGTATTAAAGGTAGGGTTTCTACATGGCTGGTTACACAGGAGCTTATTGTAAAGAATAAATAAATAAATGCATAAAGAAAACAAATCAGAATCTGCCAATTCTAGTAAAATGAAATTGGTGATGGGTTTCTGCCCTAAATAAAATGTACTTACGTACTTGTTTCCTAAAACATTTAACTGTTGAGTAAACTTTTTTCTCTGTGTTTTTTGTTAACAGCCATAGCTTCTTTCATTACAGAAGGGGCTAGCTGTGTTATAGTTTCTAAAGGGTTAAAGGATATTCATGTTGTCATCCCACTCAACCTTTCAAGTGGAAAAAGATTACACAGTCAGACTGGCTTGAATAAGGTGTTGAAAGTACTTGCAAATACATTAAAATCTATATTCCAAATGCAAAGAGTGAAACACTGTTCCATTTTAGGACTAGTACTCTGCCCATCAAATACATGAGTTCTTTTTCTCTTAAAGTACAGGTAATTTTGCAGTCACTCCCATTTATGTTTGAATAAACATATTTTCTGAAGTATAATATTCACTATGTGTTTTAGCACATTACTGGGTAGTCGTTTGCGTATTTCTCCAGATGCGTGCTTATTTACCCACCACAGTAGAAAATTCAAAGAGAAGGGAGCAGGAAAAAAATGTAAGCACACCTTTATTTCATGAAGATGGAACGTTTGAATGTAGCATAGCACAGACGCTTGATTAACTAATTGCTAGGTAAGGTATTGTACTGAAAGCGGCAGCTGCTAGGTTGAGAGGGAGAGGCTAAGGCGAATGTTTTTTAAGACAAACACAAAGCTCACAAATGGTTGAGGAGGGCTAGGCTCATCCCCCTCCCCTGCCTGGGTGTAAACAGAGAAGGCTCAGCCTATCATGTGTGATTGCTGCTCTCTGCTGCGAGAGGGCCAGACTCCGTTACACGATACATGATAGAGTGGTTAAACTTGCCAGCACTGGGTTTGCTGTTTTACAGACAGATAGAGAGAGAGAGAAAGGGGAGCGAAGGATTGCCAGTGGAAAGGTGGGTGACCAGCGTGATGCCCAGTTGACCTTGTAACCCAGCCAGGAAAAGCCAAAACTCTTTGGCAGCATGTGCAGTCATTAATATTCCTGTTTGAAAGTGCATGCCTTTTCTGCAGTGTGCTTATGTGTTTGGAATGGGAGGAGGAGGAGACGCTCTGAGCAGTTTAAACCAGCACAGAGGCTACATTAGCATCTGAAGAGAATAGGTGGTCTTATTTAACCCCTCAGGGACCATGTGAAGGATTTACTCAAGGTAAAAGCTCTGCGTTTTGTTTTCCTTGTTTTGTTTTTTTTTTTTCCTGTGCACTTTGTGACAACGGTTTTCCAGACTATCTTAATGTCACAATTGTTTTTTAATGAACCATGGCTGGAAATGGACTTTACCTATAAATCATTTTAATAAGACTCCTCAGAGTGGACATGCATTTTTCTTTCCATTTGTATGTAATGGATCTTTGTAGTGTATGATTCTCTTTTTCCTTTGATGTTCATTTATTATTTTATATATTTTGGAATATATCAGGAAATTGTCAGCAGTGAAAAAACGGTTGTACACAAACATTATAGAATGATCCTGCCACTAGCTCAAAAGCAGTTTTGTTCTTAAGGTTACTAAATAAAGAATTAGGTTAGCCTCATCTAGTTGTTGTTTTTGGAGATAGACTTTAGATGTAATTCCTTGAAATAAATGGTATTTATAAAATGCCAAAGATGTGATGTTCTTTAGGATTTACCTATTGAAGATGATAATGTTTAATACACTATAGTTTTAAACATATTACTATGTTTTCACTTCAGCTGTGTTGACTGTATTTTAAAGAGGTAGTGTAGACTACAACATGTTCCTAAATTCATTTGCACATTTCATAAGAAGCAGAAATATTTCAAAAATTAAAAAAAATAATAAAAAACTTTAAATTTTATTTTCCATTTTGGTGGAAAAAGCAGCACTATGTAGTCTGATATACATTAATTCAAAATAGGTGCATCTTAAGAGCCGTTTTCCTTGAATGGAAATACTTACTGTGCTTGTAATTGGAAGCAGATTGAAACTAGGAATTCTCTGGTATCAAGTTACTCCCAGAAAAACCTTTATTTCTTCAATTTGGTGACTTTCAGGTCAATCATTTGCTGCTTAGGAAAAGACACACAGAAAATCCTTCACTAAGATTGCAATCTAGAAGGTATTTTTTGTCGCAGTCCTCCTAATTTTCAGCACACTTTGGAAAATGATAGGGTGTTTTTTTAAGAAACTGTTATGCTCTTGTGCTTGTAATCTTTGATTATACAGAGTCTATGTACTATGTTAATGTGTCTGGCATATAGTGCACATTAAAGAACATTTAGATTCCCTGGCAGGATTACATTTCAGAATAGGGTTAAAATGTAAACTTTTTTTGTTACTGCATGCAACATCTTGGTTTCATTTTAAAGTTGGAGGACTATTTATGATGCACAATATTTTAGCTGTATATTGAAATGTAAATAAGTTTTTCAAATTGTTGTATAACAGGCCACACTCAACTCTTTGTTCACAATTATCCAGCTGTATACCAGTTTGTTGAGTTAGTGATTTATAGCAGAATCATTCTCAAGTAGTATTGGTGTAAATGTTTGAATTTCACATAAGTGAACAATGTAAAGGTTTGTTTTTCATTACAAATGTGGGAAAATAGCATCTTGCATCCATTTTCTATTTTCTTTCTGCTGATGTACAAAGCAATAAAGAGTTTTTTCTGTCTTTTTTTTTTTTTTTACTGCCATTTTTAGTGTACATCATTAAGTAGCCTGTCAGCTGATTTTTCAAAACCACTCATTCTATGAATGTTCAAGCTAAATTGATTTTAGAAGAATAACGATTCATAATTTAAAAATATAAGGAATGCTGAATTGGACTGGCCTCTTCATTTTCTCTATATAAATGGCATGGAATTGCTTAGCAACAAGAGCTTCCTATTTTGTACAGGAGAGAACGTTGCTGTTGTTTTCCTTTTTTATTTTTCTCTTTTTTTTGTTCTGTTAACTTGGTACAATTTATTAAGTTCCATACTGCAGTATCACTATGACGTTAGTTGAAATCTGATACAGTGTAAAGCAGAAAAAAATACATTTGATTAATAAGAAACATACTGAAGTATTTTACTAACAAGAATCACATTGAGTAGTATTGTAAGTTTGATTTCTTTTAGTAAAGAAAATGTTTTAATGTAATATAAAGCAACTGCATTTGAAGGCTATGCAGTCGTCTCATTTAAAGAGTGAATTATCAGATAAACCTGTAATATACTAAAAGGGTAAGGGGATTGATAGCTTGTTATATACTAGAAGGTTAATTAAAACAATGCTAGACAAGCTCTGTACAACAGGTTTTTATGTGCTTCCATTTGGCCTCTTGAGGAGAAGTAAAGATAAATGTAGGAATTTTCTAGGGGAAAAAAAAAACTTCTTACTCTCTATGAATAATGGCCCTGGAATCAAATGAAATGTCAAAAGTGATAAGACTCGGGATGATTATTGTAGATTTTTCTAGTGTTCCTTGTTTTGACCATGATGATGAATATTTCATATGCTGACATTTAAAGTCTGCAAATAGTTGCCAATAAGCATTTTAGGCCATACTGAATTCATAGATTTGTTGATTTTTATTTTGAGCTTTTAGCCATCAAGTAAGTAGCCCTAAATAACAAAATTGTTACTTTGATTAGAATATGTAAATAGGAATTTTGAAACTTTCACTGAGGTCACCTTGTGACACCGGCTACAACTATGTCAACACCAGGTATGGAATGTCATACCTATGTAGAAGAGGAAAGAAAACTTGTGCTTGCTTCCAAGCTGTTTATTGATTCACTCGACTAATGTCATACTTCTAATTATGAATCCTTTTTTTTCTTTTTTCATTTGTTTCTAACCATCATTTCAGTTCCACAATTCAATTTTTCTTCACTTTCCTCTAAAATAACCTTCTGTTTTGTACTCTTCTGAATGACTACTGCCATTACTGTAAGAACTAGTTAGTTAATTCTGCAGCTGCCGTCAACTTAGTTCTTTTATTTTCCAGTGACTTTGTTAATTTCAGCTAATCCCAGGTTTAGTCATCTGTACAAAGATAACAGTTTTTCTGAGAATCCTAGTTGCACTAAAACTTGCTGTCAGCTTAACAATCAGTAATGAAGTATATGCACAAGTGTGTGTATTAAGAAGATGGTTTTGTATGCACCCTGTGTAAGCGCACATGCATTTATTAAGGGGATGAGAGAAAGTTTTTTTTTTGTGTTGCACACTGTAATGACTTGCTTCTTATTTTAGGTGTCTTCCTACCGGGATAGGGCCTATCTATATAGGGAAATAATGCAAAGTGAATATGAAAATGGTTACATGCATGCCCATTCAACAGGAAACCCATTGGGAAAAATTAGACCAGCACTGGGGTTAAGAATCAAATCAGTAAACATTACTAATATTTGTTTGGTCAGGGGCAGAGTGCAGCTGATGCTTGATATTGTTTATATATATATATATATATTATATATATATATATATATATATATATATATATATATATATATATATATATATATATATATATATATATATGTCCCTTGCATACATTTATTTAATATATTTGAATTCACAGACATTCTTGAGGATAGTTGATATTATATATATATGTCCCTTGCATACATTTAATATATTTGAATTCACAGACATTCTTGAGGATAGTTGATATTTTGGTATATTTTGCAGTGTGCTTGTATGTGTGTTGGTGTGTATTCTTCCATATTTTGATGTTCTGTTCAAGATTGTAAATAGATGGGTATATTTTGTTGACATTCCTTTGACTTAGCATACGGCATTTCATAAATCTGGCATGGCTGAATAATTTTCCATTTCTTTGTTCAAGGATCTCAGTTGTGTATGTTTAGAGAAATAATAAAACAGATCTGATAACAGTAATGTTAAAAGTTATCCTGTAGTTGGACAGGAAGTAGGCCCGGTTAGGTCTTGTGTTCATCTGTTATGTAACATTAGGCTGCTCTGCTGTAATATGCACAATTTAACAGGATTTGTTAATCAGCTGTGGAGGCATTTGGCAAGACCATTAATATTATTGACTGGTGCCAGGCTCACACAGTGTTTAACTTTTCCTGGAGTGAAAGTGTGAACATTTCAGAATCTGAGCAAGGCACAACACTGATAATTTGTATGTCATTATTATACAAGAAAGCTTTTAAAACAGACATTTTTGAGAACAACTTACCATGGGTATGTGATGAAACAGTGGGAAGATGGTACACATTGTAGTTATAAATGTTGAGAGAATGGTAACAAAAAGGTCTTTTTGACAAATTGGACACTTTTCAGGAAAAGCTGCATTGCTTACAAAAGTTATTATTCTGAAGTACGTAATCTTAAAATTCTATTTTACATACTTCATTTGACTTATTCATGCAAATTCAAATCTGGCATTTTTTATCAGGATTGCAAGCTAAAATTAGAATATAAGGAATTTTGGGGACCTTATATTGATTTATTGACTGAAGGAACAAATGAAAGATGCCCCCATGATACAGAAAACAGCTTCTATGAAGGACAAGGTTATCCATTCCTCACTTCATTTTTATATGCATGAGGCTGCTGTAGTTGCTGGGTTGTTGGTAGTTGGAGGAGGGAAAAAGGAAATGAAAACAGCCTGATTAAATCAGAAGACTGTTTTTCTTTTAATCATTTTTTTTCTTGAAGGAGCTATTAGATATGTTAAGAGTGTCGAATTCATTCAGTGAGGCAGTATTTTCTTTGACATCTATCATTATGCTTCAATAGTCGTAAATCGACAGTTGCATGGTTGCAGTTTTCTTGGGGCCATCTCTACATTCCTTTTGTGCATCCTGGGCCCCTTGTGGAAAGACATTGATCTACAGAAGAGCAGGACTGCTGTTGTTATGTTTACTCTTGAAAAGGTTATAACAAGAATGCATTTGCAATGTCTGACAGGTTTAGATGAAAATAAAAAAGAATAACATTCATGTTTTTTTTTTTTTTTAATTTTTTGCTTTTAGTCTTGCTTGTTTTAACTGTACAGCGCTTCGGTCAGTTGTAATGCTGTGTTTTTAAGCGCTTAACAAATAAAAATGGTATGGTATGGTAGAAAGTATGTGAACATTGTTCTCATTCTGTCTTTTTTTCCATATAACATACATAGTCAGCACTTACACAAAACAATTATCAAAATGTGTGTAGAATATGAAGGAATAGGAGTGACCGCTTGCATGTTCAACAACTAACCTAATTACTATCACTGTGGAGTTTGCTCATTCTATTTATGTGTTCGTATGTGTGTATGTTTTAATCCAGTTTTCAACAACTGCTGACTCTGCTATCACATTATGACCGAGTGTTGCATGTAATAGACTGAAGTCCCATCAAAAGTTGGTTCCTGAATTGCACCTAGTGCTTCTTGATACCCTGTAATGAAAGTTTGACTTTAAATCACATATGGGTGGATGGATAGGCAGACAGACGCTGTCTGATACAGCTGTAAAGCAGGGCTTTACCCCATGAATGGTTTTGGTATATACCTATTGTCTTGTGCAGCATGTTATTTATATAAGACTGTGGACAGTGACCAGTTTTGTCTCTGGTGGCTGATCAAAATCAGTTGATCTGTCACATTTAGACGCATTTTAAACAGCACAACTCTTTGAAATGCTGATGTGCCTTGTATACTCAAGGCCCTTGGTAAAGCATGTTCTCCTTATTATGTAAACAAGCAGTCTTTCACAGGCATTACTGGAGACACCAAAATGCACTTTTCTTTGCTTCAAACACTGCTGTCCACACAATGGAGCCTTTATTGACTTAAGACAACTTGAGTGACCCAGCAAAACTGCAGTCTTCAGTCCAAGAGACATTTTCATGTGAAATAAACACAGAGTGCAAACATTGATAACATACTGGCCCTTGTGTAAAATACCTACTTGGCTGTACTTTCACACATAGTAATGGAATTACAAGTCATACCTTCAGTTATGAGTGCGTAAGAAGCAGTGGTTACCTGTTTGTGCCACTAGTTTCATCAGTTATCTTGTACTTGTGCATAAGGTAGTATGAAGACAAGTCTTTACTTTGTTTTTTCTAGTTATATATTTCTTTATTGCTTTCTTATAAATTTGATTACAAAATCAGTTTTTGGTTCAATCAGAGTAGATTTATCTCTTCATTTTGAATGACTGTTTTAGCTATGTTTTCTTTCTAAATATCAAGTGTGTATGTGTGTCAAGTGTCTATGTAATGTTTCTCATAAAAAATATAAGCTTATATTAAATATACAGTGTACTGTTTTATGATTTAAGAATATACCAAAACCACCATCTAACTAAAAACAAAGAAACTTAGTCTATATGTCTTTGTTTTGGCTTCAGTTTTTACATGTTAGTTGTTTGTCCATCTATCAATGTATCCAACCCACTTAATCCATTATAAAGTCATGAGGCACCAAAGCTTATCCTGGCTGCACTGGTCACATGGCAGGAACCAAGCCAATTCATTACATGGCATATGTATAAGTAGTACTCCATCATATGGGCCAGTGTAGAGTCTGTGTAGTAAATATAATCTGGTGGTCAGACCAAGATATATCTTTAAAATACTTGGTGTTACCTGTAAAAGTGACAGTCTCACTTGCTATCATTTAAATAGCTACAGATAAAATCAATGTACAGTATGATAAATTTTGTGGTTAGTAAAAGAGCACTACAGTAGTAAACAGATACTCACTTTAAGATAAACTACACAGGTTGTGTCATATAACCTCAGAGACAATGACAGAGTAGAATCCTTAGTGCAGTACAAGTTGGTAAGCCAGAGAATAATGGCCTTATACCAGCTAGCATGCCATGGAAAATGTGGAAGATGCATCAAAAATATAAACAACATGAATGGGTTATTTAGGGTCATTCACTTATACAATTCATATATTTAAAGAAAGACAGGCCTTTGCTTTAAATGGTTACTGCTTTTGTGTTCACAACACTTATGAAATCTCTCAAATTGTCTATATTGTTCTTTTTTTTTCTTTGTGACTTTGTTTCAGGATTTTTTTCACATTTTGCTAGATTTCATTCTACTATAAAACCATTGTTTTTGCATGTGGCTTCTTTTACATTTAATTGTATCATTGCAATTTATTGGTATGTCATTTAAAAATTATGGATTATTGATCATGTCTGAACTTTATGTTAATTTTGATTCTCTCTGTCAATTTCCTAAACCCATTGTTTCCAGTTCTGTGTCAAGCAGAGCCACAGCCAACTTGGCAGTAAGAGGTACAACACAGGACCCAATCTTGGACATCACTGGGTACATTCAAAACATGTCCCCACATAGTTACTCACAGAGGGCTAATTTACAGTTAACAGCTAAAATAATCTATATGGGTGGTGTACCTCATGAGCAGAATATGCAAACATAACAAACACCAACCAAGCCCAAACCTGAAGCCAAGTCTCTGAAGTTGTTACAACAACACAATCAACTGAGTCACCCTAGTTTTCTTTTTAAATAATGAAAACACTATTTCTGAAGTCAGACAAAAATGTGCTTACTGATTGTGTAAAAAATACTGATGTTAAATTTTCACTGCAATTCTAATAGAAATAACATAACGGAGCTGAGAAATTGTTTGGTGTATAAGTGTACCGTCTCTTATACGTATTAAAGATTACAACAGAAGTATAAATCTCAACACACAGTACAAAGTATTACTGTAACAATATATTCAAGTACACGTTTTTGAACTAGAAAATCTGCTCAGGATCATCATGGGAAAGGCGCTATATAAATAAAATGTATTATATATATATATATATATCATTTTTTTTTGGAGTTGTCGTTGGCAGTTTACAATTCAAATCCTGAAGTTACTTTTGCAATGCTAGGTCTCCCCATGTGTGATTTACCTTAAAATCCTCATGAGGAGCAATTGAGCATTCAACCTCATAATATTAGAAACAAAAATTGGTATGTATAAAAACGGATGAAAAAAATCAGTTCTTTGTTGAATCACTTCAGAAAGGGTATATATCCTACTCAGACCAGCAGCCCATATATTATTTATACCACTATAATCACATTATAAAAAGAAGAGAATATATTCATGAATATTTTTTCATGAAATAATTTTTTTTCACGTGATAGTTGCCATCTGCTTTGTTCAATTCTAGTGATTCTCCATTGGAATATTTGTATAATTTATTAATCAGGCAATTTCTTTTTTTTGAGCTTGTAAGTAAACTGCACAACTAGCAACTGTTATCGAGGAATATTACGGATATAAATTTAATGTTCGTCATACTATAATTCATGTAAACAGAATCAGTAATTTAGGATAGCTTAATGTAAATTGTGGTTTCTCATGAATTTAACTATTTGACTACTATTATTATTATTTCTTTATTTTATTGTATATTGTGTTGATCTTTATCTGTTACAGTAGATGTCATCTTGGAATTTTCAAAGTGGTTTATTATAAAAGTTATTATGAAATGTTATTATGTAAAGCATTCGTAATGTTTCAGTCTGAATTATGCAGTAAACAGTCAGCACACCACAAACACTATAGAGTCTGTATTTCAGAACACTCATGTAAGCAACAATAATAATAATAATAATATGGAAAATTAAATACAAAAATATCTACACTTTCGCCGAGCAAAAATGAATCTGGTGAAGAAAACTATGAAATGTTTTGCATTGATGAAAGTGAAAGTATCTAAATATCTGAAAATTTCTAAAGTGAACTGTGTGTGTGCACTGCTCAGTGAAACAATCTAATTCTGAACTCTAATCAGCAATTAAAGGACCAGGCTTCAAATATTCTAATGTTAATTTGATAAGATTCTCTGTCATTGTTTCATTATATGTTTGTGGAAAACAAACATTGACAAGCATTTTAACCAAAAACATATCTAATGATATAGATGAAGCTGTTGTAATAAATTTAAAAAAATAAATATTTTAAAAGAAGAATTTCTGTGTATTTTATTGATCTTTATGATATATTAATAAAAGAAGAAGGGGGATGCAGGAAATTGCAGTTTATCCTTTTTAATTAAGTTAAAAACCATGGAATGAAATTTCTAAATACGAATGAACAGAAGAAGCAAAGAGAAGCTGGAAACCAAAACCTACTATTAATGTATAGACTATATGCTATAGTATATTTTCTGTTAGTGTAAAATGTAAGAAAAATAGTCTGGTCAGTTAATACAGTCATTCTGTATCATTTAAGTTTAATTACTTAAATTTCAGACTCTAAATAGTCATTTCATTTTATATAACTAATATTTTAGTACACTCTAAAGACAGTCAGATGAATTAAAATTAAATTACTCATCCTCCCATTTGCTTAATCCAATTCAGGGTTACAGACAAATGAATTAAAATACAACTTTTAGTTTATCTGACCTCTGTCTTGTCCATCAGTTCTGCACATTTGACAGGGATGCTTTTTATTTTCTAAAATATCACGTTACACTAAAGTTAAACAAAAAAATAATAATAATATGCACTGTGGCAATAGGCTGTTGTATACAAGTAACAGTATGCATGCTTTAAGAGAAGTAGACTTTTGTATTCCTGTCATTACTTTTATTTTGCTAAAATTAAAATGCCTTAAGAAAACAGATCTTGCTAACACCAGTATTTTGGAAAAAGGGTGAAGGTAGACATCATAATATATTTATTTCTGATTACCTATGTGTTTATCTGTCATCAGCTAATGTTTTTATTTTTATTGTAAGATTAGAGTGAGCTATCTTAATCATGACATTCATAGAATGGTTGCATTTTTTCTTACCTTTGTACATTTGCTATATAGCATCTGTCACTACGTATTCCTCTATCTCTTTGCAGCCAGCATTAAATATATGACCTTCATAAAGGAGAAATAAAAATGATTTGGCTACTTTATGACATCTCTTCTCCCAGTCTACTTTATCATGTATAATGTCTAGAATTACTAATTACAGTCCCTCTCGTGTTCCTTTTTTTCAATCAACCTCCCCCTAATTGTAATTAATCAGCATAACCATGAGAACAAAGAATTCTTTTCACCAGCAGCTCATGTTGATTGTGAATTTTAACACTGCACTTTAAAAGGGTCAACAACGGGACTTGCAGGATTCTCAGCAAGAAGAGTTGCAGTTACCATTAAAAAAATCTGTTTTGTTATGATGATTCACAAAAGTAATTACTTTCCAGAAGTTAACAATAATATATATGTAACAGGAAAAAAAAATCTTGCAGTTTTGTGGCTTTATTTGAGAATGAAAAAAGAATCTGTAAAAATCGGTTAAATGAAAACAGTGGAGGGACACAGAGTAAATATTTCACTTTATGCTTAGTTACATTAGAAAAATCTCTTTACAATATATGGCTACATTTTGTTTTTAAGAAATGCTATTTTCTTACTGCTTGAATGGCTGCAATGAACATTTATTTCATTGAGCTGAATACTTCAAGAAATTATTTCCTGTATTATAGTGTGTGAGGAAAAGACATTGCATTTGTTGGATCAGACCAATATTTTAAAAATAAAAATGTTATTTTTTCCCCCCCACACACCTACATAAACACAGACATACACAATTGTCTCGAGCAGTGCAATATGCATACAAAACTGTTTCTCTACAATAAGTGAACCCCAGTGCGTTCCTGTCCAATTTCCCCTCACAGGACCTGTCATAGATTACTGATTACACCCGTGTCTGCAGTACTTTCACTGTGCTCTGTCTAATTGTAATTAATCAGCACTAAGCTCAAGAATTGGTTATGGAGAAGGGGTTTTGATCCCCATATGATAGCTTGTTTCAATTAGTTAAAAAAATATTGTTGGTCAGAATTTATCCTGTGATTTGTCAGAGTTAACATAAGAGGGGTATGCAGACACTATATAATTAAGTTACTAACTAGTGTCCACTATTAAAAAAAAATAATAAAGGTATCGTGAAAAGCAAAAATAATTTGGTTGCTATTAATGTCTCTTTTGATGAGGCTGATAAAGAATCACAAACAGTTTCCATGGTTACTTCATTTTAAAAAAGTGCACTCTAAAGACACATAACCAGTACTTTTATTGATTTTAAAACACCTTAGGATTTGTTTATCGTCATCAGACCTATTAATCCTGAATTTCAACAAGATCATGTAAGATTCAACATGTTTAATATGCCAGGGTTGCAGCTTTTGACACTGTTCCTTCGGTTTTCAATATTTCAATTTTTAATTAATTCTCTTTAGTGAAAATGAAAAGGGGAAAAAAAACTTTTCTTTTAAATTGAGTCTGCATAGTAAGTAGTTAGTAATGTATTATCACAATGTAACGGACAAACCTGTATTATTGCAAAGCTTAAAAAAATAGCACCCTTCCCACTGAAGTAAATATTTCTTTGAATCTGTGAGTGAACTGTACTCCGTTTTAAGATTTACAAGGTTACATATGAACTGTTTAATAATAATAGTATGGTTCACTTATACCTGCAGTAAATGGAAGATGCAGTGGTGCGACATTTCCTTGGTGAGAAGTAAAATGAACATAAAGGTTAGATAAACTACATTCAAATGTTATTTCAGCTGGCTATTCTCTGAAATCAGATAATGCTTTATCTCTTGGTTTATTTTAATTTTAGTGTTCAAAAGACTTTTCTTTGTACACTTACTTGCCAGACTTCACAGTATTAGATAAACTGTCCTCAAGAGCCATATAACAAAAACGTCAAACAGCAGGTTGTGTTAGGAGATGAGGAGTTAAACGGCAGGTGTTAAAGCTTGTCTGGAAGCAGTATTTTTTTTGCATGACATTTCTCATACTAGTAACTGATTATTTGACTGTTTTGGTACTTGGTGTTGGAAAATTAAAGCAGAAAATACTTTGATCATTTCCAAGCTATGCAGATGAAAGTAATATTAGGGCTATTTATTATATGCTGTGTATGTTTAGGTCATATTTAGTGATTTGCTGTGTTAACAATTTGTAATTTTTTTTTATCATTTTTTATTAGTGTGTACTAATTAACTTGAAAGCATATAAATCATGCAGTTTAAATGACTGAATATAGCATAATGTTCTAGGATTTTTTTCTGAGGATAAGCAAATGTCATTCAACTAATTTACTGCATCAGGAACAAATATACTGTTATATATTCAGTATGCTGTAAATTATTGCACTACCATATTTAATATTATTGTTATATTTTTCTGTCTCAAGAAGTGTTTAGATCTCGGCATATTTTGATTGACATATCAAATAAGAGACAGCAGGTAGAACAAGTGAAGCTGGCAGCAACACCAGCAATACTGTCTTCTTTCTTTTACTAAAAAAGAGAGAGAACTGCCTATTTCAATTGGTGGTCAAGAAAAGTGATAACAAATAATTCAAGGAAATGTTTGACTTATTTTAATGCATTTATTGGAATACTGAAATTTACATTACAGTAATACTGTACAAATAAGGATTGCCAAATATATGATGGATGAAGCATTACAGCATATCTTTTAAATATTTTCTTTTTTATTTTGGCCATAATTCATTTTATAAATTAGTCTCCTCCTGACATTAAAGATGTGCATCCTATTAAGTACGTCAGTATGTTAGTAGTCACAACACACTTTATGTATTTCATTTTTATTTCAGCTTTTCTGACAATATATATGTTTGTACTACAAACATTCAGTCAATACTAGGGTATCTAGAGTTTTCTTTTGAATTCTTCTTAGCTTGAAAAAAAGGTGTTTGGGTTCTGTCAGGAGGATTTGCTTCTACATATTAAATCATCTAGCCTTTCTCTTGGTGTAAGTATGAGGGTTTTTGCAATTTGTGTTTTATTAATAATAAAGCAAGAAGAAGAAATATTCCTTTATTAAACTGAGATGAGGCCATTCTTATGGGTGCATTTAAGGAGCGCTTCTTGCCAAATCGCCCTTCACGCTCCCACCGCTAATTTGTGTGTAGGAGTGAATTGTTATCATTGGGTTTCTCAGTAATGCATAAACTAATGTCAACACGCCCAGCAGAACTATGCCAGTTGAACCTTTTTGTTCTTGTCGCATTTTTGATTAACCCTTTTTTTGTCATTGTTTTTTTTTTTTTTTTTGTAGCTTTGACCATGTTTCAACCATTTTTGAGTGATTATTGCAGGATTATCATTTTTTTTCATATAAATGAAAGTAGGTTGAGCTTTTGTGGGTACTGCAATTCAGACATCTAGGTAAAATTAGTTTTAAGCTTTTAGTGCTCTTTCAATCTGACTAACCTCCCCCTCCTACACTCATAATTGGTTTAAAAGAGTGAGGGGCCATTCTTTAATAATTGCTCAATTTTCTACTTTGTTTTTAAAAGATACATGAGTGGCACTTGGAATAGAATGTGATTAAGTGACCTCCTCTGAATGAATAAATGCAATCATCTTAAGGGACATAAGGAAGTCAAAGGAAAACTTCAAAGTATGCCTAACATCACTGTTGTAGTCTTATAGCAGAATATAACATAAACGTCTAATTTCAGATGGAAGCATTCAGGACTTTAATTGGTCATTTTAATGAAATTAATATTTTTTGTGCTTTTTAAAAAAAATTAAAGAAAAATGGTGTAGGTCAAAGGCATTTTTTTACACCTCATTGTGTAAATAATTCTGTGTCCTAACATGTAACTTACCGTTTATTAATTGCTGTTTTGTCCCAGGCAAAATTCCTCTTCCTTTCTGAAAATATTTGGCCAACAGTTGCATGCTGCTCTTCTTGTTTTTAGTATTTATTATTTTAGACAAGGAAAATATTGAATTGTTTTAATGTTGGGCACATGCATTGATCCAATTGTCTTTTTTTCTTTCTTGGAAGATATTCCGTTCTTTGTATATAGCAAATGCATCAATAGCTCTCAGTTTAACATAAGGCTAGCTGATATTAGAGTGAGTCTGAAACCATAATTATAGTAATTTATTCTGATCTGAAAGATTATCAAAAAGATGCATTTGTGCAGCAATTGGAAGGTGATGGAAAGCAGCCTTGTGTGTTAATTATTTACAAGGTTTCTGGGTAGCACCACAGAGGTACTGTCCTGGAGCTAGGCTATCACATTGGTAGTTTGCTTTCTGGGGTTTAGGATATGATAGGAAAGTTAAAAATCTCAGTTAAAAAAAATGAAATCACTGTCAGCTGGACCAAGACGACCTTGTGTTGCATTATGATTTTTTTTCAAGCGTAAAAGAAAAATTGGAATTAATTTTACATTAGGGATTTTTTTCCCTTCAAACTGACAATCAAATGAGCCTTTTCAGTGAAAGACTCAGAAGTGGATAAACCAGAAGACATCTGAGTAGTCCTTAATCTTGGGTGACTGCCTTCAACTTCTAGGCAGTATCGGTGGGAATTTAAAACAACAAAATGGGAATACTTTCTCAAAGCAGTCTTTTGGTCCTGCATTTCTCAAAGCCTTTGGATGACTGTGAGAAAAACACCGAACGTGGGCTTCTGTGAAACTCCAGCAACAAAAGCGAGATTTCAGTGGCTCAAGTCCCAACTGCCAGATTTTTAGGTAATTGCTGGAAAGTGATCACTATGTAGAAAATGAAGTTTGTGTTTGAAAAGAAGTTATGATTTGTGCAATGGGGGGTTGGGAAGAGGACTGTAAAGCATTTTGCAATGATACTTGACCCAATACAAAAGACACTGTCTCTCTTTTGAAGCTGAGCCGAGTTGTTATGTAGCGGTCCTTTGGTTTATTCACTTTCATCAGCATCCCAGGTGATGAAGTACTAGTTTTGTCTCCTTGAAAGAAAGAATTGTATTTGTGAATAAGATCTGGAAACATTTGCATTATGTTTATTTTAAAAGATAAACTGAAACCAAGAATGACTATTATACTATTTCAGGTCAACCTTAACTCTGACAGTGACCACAACACTAAAACCTGTGGGCACCTTAAACAGTACAATTACTGTAATCGAGGAGAAATGATCAGGTACAAGCAGTGTTTTGAAAGTGCTCAAAGAGAAGGAAAAGGAATTCATATATTTAAGATGCTGCCTATTTCCTGACATACTGTATAGTGGAGATGATTTTAAGCTGCAGCAAAACCTCCACTTCTCTAGATTTTGTATTGATGTTTGCAAATAGTGTTCCAGACAGCATGTACTGTACAGAGTGTTATTGTAAACACAGTTTGATATAATATTTTCTGCTGCTAGGCTCTCTTCACAGTGTACTGATGTATCTTTTATGATTTGCAATATCATTTATGGAACAAATGCGCTTCTTTATAAGAAAGCAATGGTTTTCATTTGCCATACTTTATAGGAAAGGATGTGATTTCCACAATAATAAATATAATATAGCTGCCTGACTGGGTGCTTAGATGCATTTTGTACTGTGGAGGATATGCTGCATTGGCTTATTGGCATTTAATTATGCTTATGTGAAAACACCATGTACACAGTAGATTTTTTTTTTTTTAATCTTTTCCCCTACTAAAAATGGCAAGGCTTTTCTTAGCTATTATGTGCTGTTGATGCTCATACTACCGTGTATTACTGTTAATGTCCAAAACACAGAAGGCCTGGCCCGCTGCTATTTCAGCCACACTTGCCACTAGTGCCCTGTAAAGCAATGCGGGCCTGTAACCAGTTAACATGGTTCATCATGGTAACTCTGGGGACAAGGCTGTCAGATGACATCCACCGTGGACCACTCCAGGCCTTAATTTGTGCTGGGTTAACT
Organism: Erpetoichthys calabaricus; assembly: GCF_900747795.2. Classification (NCBI taxonomy): domain Eukaryota; kingdom Metazoa; phylum Chordata; class Cladistia; order Polypteriformes; family Polypteridae; genus Erpetoichthys; species Erpetoichthys calabaricus. The sequence goes on along the minus strand of NC_041398.2, from coordinate 148,359,029 downwards.
GTTGTGGCCAGCATCTTAAGGTCATAGCTTCCATTTCAACAATAGTATATGCCTACTATGAAACCACACAGTGGATGGAACATTACCTTAAAATCTCCATGGTCGTTTTAGGACTGCAATGTCTTACCAGTTTATACTTTTATAAAATTAGGTCATGCTGCTATATTAGGACAGTTAACTACTTGTGACATGTATGAATGATATGATCAGATACCTGCTTTAGATATTGCTGAAAACAAATGGAATTTTAATAGCCTTTACCTCATAGAGTGCAACAGTAGAGATTGAAGATGCGAGGCAGCATGCAAACCAAGAGCCCATTAAATATATTTTTATGTTAGAAATCATACATGGATAATTGTTAAGGTCTGCCTACAACACGATTTTAGCTGTTTTGAGTATGTTAACAAATATCTGTTTGGGTTTTGCATCTTCGCCAGACTGTTAAAAGTCCAACATTTTAAACATAAAATGCAGGCTTCTTCATTGGTTACTTGAATATGATTTAAAAGAATTCAGTGTTCACATTTACTTATGGTAACAGAAGATACTCACGAATGCGCGCCGCCAAGCACCGCGTGCGCAGTCTTTGCTACTGTGTCATTTACTGAATTCTCAACGTGGGCCCGACTCGAGTCGACGTGGATCGGTCTGGGAACCGACGGAAAGGCTTAATATTATTGAGAATCCGTCCGCCCTTCCGTTCATTTCCTTAATCCTCTCGATGCATTTGAGAGTCGCCGCGTGCAGGAGCGTATACTCTTTCGACCAAGATGCACGTTCTCGCCTGCTTTCTCCTGAAGGCACGTAGAGCTTTATGAAAAGTGCACCACGTCTTGCTGCCTCAGTGAATTGTGCTCTCGAGTTTTACTTAATTTTTATTTTGCTTTATTTTCACATCAAAGATCAAGTAAATTTATCAGTGTTTACTTTTTAAATGATTGTACAAATAAAGGCAAATACTATTAATTTTATTTTAATCGCACTTTTTGCTACAGTAACCACATCGCGTTTCCAAAACTATTGAAGGCTTAAGCATTTATTTTTACTTTCTTTTATGCACATTGGAATCTCGCAATTATTAAACTTTTAACACTGTCTCTGGGGCCAAAAAGATATTCAGGCAAATTTCCATCTCCTATGAGCTCCAGTTCCGTTCAGATTCAATAAATTGTATCAGGTTGTAAAATTTGTGTATATATATAAATATATATGTATATAATATGTTTTTTTACTCATGGTTTTTTCCCCAGACGCCTTCAGACGATGATTTAACTGCACACGGGTTAAAGCTTAGTGCAGACTATTTAACATGCGAGGAGAGTTTTTAAATTAAGGACTCTACCGTACATTCTTTATACTGCAAATGTTTTTGAAGTTTAACCTCAACGTACTTTCACCAGACCTGCCTCCATTTATCCATCAGCCCAGAGCTGAGACAACTGAGACGTTTAATATAAAACCTGCAGGCAGTAAATAAGTAATTAAAGAGTAAACACAAAACATAAGAAAGAAAACAAAGCACTGTTCTATTAAAACAATAAAAATAACTTCCAACATATAAGTTATTCATAGTTTTAAGTGCTAAAACTGCGCTTGCAGCTGCACCTTCAACGTTTATAAACAAGCATCAGGAAATACCTAACAATAGGACGATAATTAAATGGCAGTCTGAATCCTTTGTGTGAATGTATTGGAAATTTGTAAAGTAGAAGCATTGGTAGAAAAAGCAGTGATCAGATTGCTGCTGTCTTGAAAACAACGTAAAATTTAGAACAATATGTAATATGCTTGTACATGACAAATGCTTTCATTTTAGTATATTAGTATATAAATGGTTTTTATATGTTGATGATACTCAATCATAGGTGTGTTTGACAGGAAAAATAACTATGATAATGCATGAGATTTTAAGTATATAACTGTAAAATTTTGTTGATTGAGGCTTTTGATTATACATCTAGCGACTCATTTCTCCATCCATTTTTGGAACCAAAATTTCCAATCACTGGGTTTGTAAATCAGAAAATGCATGCACAGTAGGAAACTTTTTACTTAATTTATCCAAAATATTTACATGTATTTAAGACACATATACTATAGGTACCACGTTAGCTAAGTTATTCTGCAATTATAAGGAAATCCAATATCTTAATAAAATCAAATTTTGGAAAAAATATTTTAGATCATATTACAAAGCAATTGAACATAATATACCTCTTTCTTTGCTTAGTAGTAAGAGATGTGCACAAAGCAAGAATTCTTTTATTATCTTCTTACCCTAAGTTAGCCTTATTAAGCATTACTGATTAACATTTACAAAGGCAAGACATGCAGAGCATTTTAATCAAGAATATCTAAGAAACAATAAATCCTTTTGACTGTCATTTCACCATTTGTTGGGAGAGATGCAGGACTTTGTGTAGTGAAAATGACCATGACTGTTACACTGTTATGTTTGATTGCTGCCTTTCTGCACTCGGCATGTCAGGTATACAGAGAGACACTTGCTTACTGAAAGCCTTGTGTTTATATATAAAAAAAAAAAAAAATTGTGATACTGTAGCAGCTGCTCATTTTGGTAAGGCTACAGCTCTGATGCCCAGGTATTCCTGTTTCAGTTGAGGTGACTGCAGTGTTTGTTTATTGGTCTGCATGGTGAGTTTTTAGAGGAAGTCCATCTTTTAAGTTTTGGTATATTTGAAGACTAAATCAAGCAAATATCCTAAATCGTGTACCAATTTTTTTTTTCGTGCTTTATTTTTTTTCTTTAAAAACTATTGAACAGTGTGTATGAGGTTGCCCATCACAAAATCAAGAATACTATAGATACCTTGTATTTTAAGCTTGAGGTATATTGGTGAATATTGCAAGGGTAATACATGCAGGAAATTTAATAACATTTTCATTTTAGACTTTTGAGTATGAAATAGAGAATTGTGCTATATCAATAATAAAGGAAGAGAAAATGTCTCAAGGTGTGCTACATGGCACTGGTATCCATCTGCCGGTGAGGCTTCTTTGGTAAGCTGGTGACAATGTCCATGTGACATCAAAAAGTGTTGTGGAAGCTCAGGGAGAGCTTTTGTATGCAAACATGGGTAATGGTAAATTGTGACAAAACGCGATTAACTTGTGCATAAAAAAAAAAATTAATGGATTGAATCGAGTAATTCTAACCTTGATATAAGACTGTACATCATATATTGAAGGTAGTCTATGATCTTCCCATGGATAAAATGTCATTTTCATTTACTTTTAATATAGGAATATTGTCATTAGACTTCCTTATCTCACTTGTAGACCAAGACAAAACATACCCACAGTACACAGGAGGTAGATATGACATAATGTTCAGAGTGGTCATGAGAATAAAGATTCTGGTGTCTTAGTAAAATTTATGTCCCAGTAGTTAGTATTTATAATATATTCAGAAAATTATAAAGTATAGATAATAATTTCTTCAAAGCATGGAAATCAAGAGTGTCACTGCAATCACTGGAGTTATTTTCCCACCAAAATTAAAACAAGTGAAGAGAAGGAGTCCATCAGTTTCAATGGTAGTGACAGTGAAGATCTATAATTCTCCTTACTTAAAGAAAAAGCTCAGGAAATTTTATGTGTATTAAGAAAAAAATATTTATGCACACAAACAGTGAAGCTCTAAAAACTCTAAAAACCCTTATTTCTGATAAGCTTTTTATATAACTCAGCTTAGTGGAAGACAATCGCTTGTAAAATGTTTGACTTTTTGTAATGGGGTGGGGTTGTTGGGGTGGAGTTTGGGGGGAAGGTTTCCCCTACCCTGTATAACCATGCACATAAGAAATTCTTTATTGCAGCTGTAGTTTTAAATGACAGGTGGAAAAAGCTGGCACAATAGCATGCTTGGGGTAGATGGATGTTGTTCTTGCAGGTGGGGCTGCACTGAGACATTTTCAAAATCAAATATATTTTCATCATTCACTTTTTTCACATGTAAGTTGCATGGTAACTTTAACTCTCATTGTAATATTTTATGGAGCTGAGTGATACATATACCAATACACTTCTAAAGTATTATATACAGTAGCTTTTTGAGAGTGCCTATACACAGTACATTATTTTCTTTTGCTGCAGTAGCGAGTGACCTAATTTCAAAAGCAATCTGTGTTATACATTTATTTAACATGATGTATTGGCAAGCAGTAAAAAGTAACAATGTTGTTTGTGTACCCTGATCACAAGGTTTATTTTATCTTTGTGTGTTTACTCTGCGTTTGTGTGTGTGTGTTTTTTTTTTTGTTTTGTTTTTTTTTTAATCATCTGTGCAGTGTTTTCAGGCAGTGTTATTTAAGTGCTTGCCTCTGACAGTTTTACTTGAATGAGAAAGTGTGTTAATTTATTTTATCATCATAAAAGGAAAAGCTTATGTAGTGTCCTTTGCCCAGGCTATTTTTGTACTACCATGCATTTTATTTTGTGCCCAATAGAAGTTGCCAAGTCAGAGATGTTATAAAATTATTCACTAATTTCTGAATTAAAAAAAAATCTTGACATTGTAAAATGGAAGAAAGTCTAAACAAACTTAAAGATAATTAGTACATGTTGACGTTACTGTTATACTTTGTTTGAAGAGTTTATTTAGTTTACTGTGTAGTTATTTTTTAATACAGAGTTCTGAACAGAACTGCTACAGTTCTGATAATGAAGTATAGTACAATGAATTATAGTCAACAACATAAGTACTGTAAGTGTAGGAGGAAAAGATACATGCCAAGTAGCAAGAAAGTAATGTAGTCCAATAAAGTACAATTGTTTTTTGTCAATAATATATTGCAAAGATTAAACTGTTTGAGTTTATGATTAGGTGCAAAATATACATGTTGGAAAAGTACAATATAGATGATCTCAGTTACAGCTTGTTACCTCATGGATTGGATTTTTTGTTTAGCAAAGTTTATCATTTTTTTTAGAATAACTGAGTTGAAAGATTGGTTTCTTAATCATTTTTTATGCAAAATGATTCTGCTTTAGTTTTGAATATTACATTATTTAAAAACAAATCGAGACTATAGTTTATAACTCTACTTTTATACTGGCAGTAAGTTTGTACTGTTTTTTTCCTAGCCCTATTCCTTTGAAGTCTTGAATTTTGTAGGTTGCAATTTAAAATCTGCAGGCCTTTTTTTTATAACTGCAGTACATTAGATGGTCAAATGCATATTTATTTTAAAAAGTGGGTCCTTGTGCCAATGGCTTGAGCTGTCTTTTGGATTTTGTGGCACCTATAACACTTTAGGAGTCAATTATGTCCCCTTTGAGAATCAAATGGCATGACATTTAAACCTAAAGCCATCTGCTTCTGGCCGCTGAATGGTACTCATTCTGTGGCCAAGGTGTTTTAACCTATTATAGAAGTGAACATTTCAGTTAGGTTTTTTTTTTTTGCAATATTTTGTGTATGTAATTTTAAACTTGTTCAAATTTTCATGATTTTAGGATGAACTATTTTGTTTATGTGTAATTAATTATCCGCCATCATCAACCTCTCCATGAAATAGTGTTAGCTGAAGACAAATGCAAATACACAAGAATCTGACATTGATGTCTAATTAACATTTACTTAATCATCTTTAAATCTCACATATATCCAAAGACTGGGGATTGTTTTCTTTTGTTGTTTTCCACTGTCTTTAAGAAGCTATTTTGTCGTCTTTATCTTCTATCCTTAAAGCATAGTTATCTAATAAATCATTTTTCATACATAATGTTGTTGCAGGTGACCCTTTAGAAAAATGGCATCATTAATATTCAGGAGAGCAATGACTCCTCTAAACATACTACCCTTAATTATGAGAGTCCTGTCAAAAAAAGTTTAGCAGCTCTCATCTTGTCAGGTCTTTTTTCAGATGCTCTCATTAGTACAGAGAAGGTTAAATTTGAATCATTGCACTTTACATTAATGCTGGCTGACCTATTTTCACATCAACTAAACAACTCAAGCAAGGGAAGGAAAAAATGTTTTGCTTAGAAAACAGCTTTATGCTGACTCACACCCACCCAAAACACCAGCAAATGCAAGTATCTGGTGTTAATTGTACATCAGAACAACAAGAAAAAGTGAATACCACATCAAAAGTCTCTTTTGTCTTTTGACCAAATATTACCCTAATGCCTACATATATAGCATGTGTGAGTTCAGAATTTTTAATGTTGAAAGACTCTGGAGCCATGTAGACTGATGAAGCCCACAAGAATCGTAGGACATGTGTGGATTTAAACATGCATAATAAAGGAGATGTGGTGTTTGCTTTGAAGTACATTTTGTTGTAGATTTGTCATGTTCATGAGGTATGCAGTCATTCATAGTACCAGGTTATTGTATTCACAGTGGGTTCTTATCAATAAAACAGAAAATATTGATAAAGCACAAGAAAGTTAAAAATTGCCATTGAGGGTTTGTTATGGTACGTGTGTCTTTCTTACTTAAATTGCAAAACTGTCAATATACTGTAGTAATAAATATTCTTAAGTGTTTTTTTCTCTTTTACCGTTATATTTTCTACCAGTATACTGTGCAGTTGGATTTATTTACAACCACAATTTGTTGTTGAGGGAATCTAATATTTGCATTGTTTTGTCAGGAACAACTGTAAAATATTTAAGATCCACCAGAAAAAGGATTGTAAATACAAGTACAGCTATGTATTATTTGATATAGTCTTCAAGTTATGTACATCACACAGATGTGACTGATGGGGTTGGAATCCTCTGTGCCTCACTTAGTATGTTTCTTTCTTGCCTCACATCAATTAAGTTGTTCTATATTATGGATTATGCTGTTAAAATTATCCATACTTTACAATTACAAGCTCATATTTTAATTTTATGGACCTGAAACCACATATAGTGCACTCATTCTGATTCTTGCGAGTTTATTTTTATTCAATTTTTTATTTTCTGTACAATTTATCAGAAACAAATTTCTTCCTATTCTTCTTCCTATGTCATACAGTGTGCTTTTTTGTAGTGAGGTGAAAACAGTGACCCTGAAAGCTTAGAGTATGCATTCCTTGTTTTGAAATTAAAATAAATAAATAAATAACATGTATATATATATAATATGTATATTAGGCCTGGAAAAGTTAGCACATTAATTTTTGCAATTAATGTGGCTTGTTTAACGTGTTAAAAAAAATATTGTTGTCTCTAGGGCTGGCAACAAGGCAAACGCCTCAGGCAATTCTTTGGTCAGGGTGGCATTTTCATGTTTTTTTTCTTTTTTACATTATGAAATAATAATACAAATACGTATGTATCTAAAGAATTAAATACACATACACTGCTGAACTTATATACTACTAAAAAATTTCATTTTAAAGGTTTAACATTGTGTATTGCGCAGTTAACAACAATAGGCCACATGTTAATATGTAGCACTGGTATTCATTTTGATGATTTATGCATACTGACATAGGTTCATGGGAGTAGGAATGGGAGGAAAGGGGGTTAGGGTGGGAGGAGAGGTTTTTGGCATTCCTGGGGCAATGCTATAGAAAAATTACAAAGGTACAAATTATGTTCTCTCTCTTTTTTTTTCCATTTCATTTCATGTTTCTGTAAGATGATTGAATCAATGTCATATAACATAAGTGCTAAATAAGCTATGTTTGAGTGGCACTAAAACCAAAATAAGTCTCTAGTACCTCTGTAATTAAATTGCCACTTTGCCAGCCAGCTTACAGTGTTGACTGCCCTTATATAATGACAAAATTCTATCAAATAGAAGCATAATGATTATCCCTACCCATGATTCAAATCTGCAGTATCTTCACTAATTTATGCAAAGAACGCAACATAGCCATCCAAGTCATTTACGGTATTAGTGTTTAATCCAGATAGCAGGCACCGAGATCTTTCTTAGCATGTCAGGAGCAAACATGTAGGTAGAGCAGTTTTTTCCAACTATTTCTCTATGGTGGCACACTTTTTACAACCCAAAACATATCAAGGCCTGAAAAGCATTAAATCTATACACGTGCAAAACTGCGATCATAGAGCTGCTTTTATGTCAGCTTCTCCAGGTACGTAGTCTTGTCCTCCTCAGACAAGTTTTGACCACCTGAGGAGTGATTCTCGGGTCAGGACCCAGTGGCACTACACTATTATTTCCACAGTGAACCACTTGAAAAACACTTGTGTAGAGTATAATCATCAAATCATTGATGGTGATAAAAAATCAAGGATAGTATTTATGGAGTTTTAACACAAGTAATGTATGCCCATTTAAGAGATGCTTATTGTTTCACTGAAATCAGTCTTCAGCAGTGCATTCAAAGTCAACATTAATTTCAATTAATTAATTTTCCCTTTGACACATACATGTCTCATACGCAATGCCAATTTGATAATTAATATATTGGCCTGTTTTCTTATTCCCTTCTTTTCAACTCGCCTTAGGAAGGCATTCAAATTCAGGCTGTCCTTGCTCAAGTAGTATTTTGTTAAAAGTTCAGGCTTAAGGTCATTGGTTAAGTTTAACACTAGAATTACCAGAGTCTACGAAAAAACTTGTAGATCCGGCCCACCTTAAAACCATTTGCACCTCTCCACCAGTGTCCTTTGTTCTTTAAATGTGCCGATAAAAACAAGCTGCAAATAGCCGGCTATTCCATCCCCCCACCGTCGCAGAACGTGCACGAACATCTCCTAGCTCATGCCTTGATTGATTATCTGGAGTTTTAGAGTGGAAATAATAGATCGTTATTTGGAACACAAATAACTAAATAACAACATAACTAAATAATATAAATAATATAACATAAATAACAATAATAAATGTGTGTTCCGTTTCAACAGTAGTCTGTGTAAACACATTGTTAAAACAGAAACTTTTTCATATTGTAGTAATAAATGTTACAAAATGTAGGCATAAACTATAGAATGTGTGAAGCAGCATGAAGTCCAAACATCAAATAAACACTTTCACTAAAGGTTCAAGAACAATACAACAGCTTCCGTGGTGTAGTGGTAAGATTTGCTGTCTCAGAGCGCAGCAGGCTTACTGTCCATCAGAGATCTGAGTTTGATTCCCCGTTGAGGAGAAAGTGTTCTTTTTTTTTCTTCTTCTTTTTAACCTCAAACGGACATAAAATTTATAAATTGGTATGTACTGTCAGTTAATGAGATCGTTATATTTTCATGTGGGATGCTCCTTTTAAAATATTTTTTAACAATTGAGACTGCAATTAACATGAACAAGTGTCCTTATATATATATATATATATATATATATATATATATATATATATATATATATATATTTTTTTAAGATCCATAACACACAGACAGACAGAGCACTGCGTAATAGAGAAACAGGCAGAAAAGTCAAAGGCACACGTACTCAAAGAAAAAAAAAAGATCAACATGTGCGTTGATCCTGCTGCACTGAATAAGCTCATGCACTCTAACATCCCCCCCTCCCCCGATCTAACTCTAAGTAACAGCGCAAGTACAGACACAAACCAAGTGTATGTGTGTACTGTATAATATTAACAAAAAGAGCAGCTTACTACTGAAAACGGCAAATATAGGAGTGAGTGGGGATCGAACCGGTGACTCTTGATCACACTTGGTTTGCATTTGTACTTGTGCTGTTTCTTAAGTGTCAGATCAGGGTGGGGGGATGTTAGATCGCGTGAGCTTATTCAGTGCTGCAGGATCAACGCACATGTTGATTTTTTTTTTTCTTTCAGTAATAGCGCCAACATAAATCCACACCCGATCTGACGCTGTTCATTTTCAAATAATATTGCATTAGTGCGATGATGTTTTCACATATGTTGTCTTTCTTTCAGGTGTGTAATAGGAACCACAGCATAGAGAGAAGCGTGCACATTGTAACAGGTATACACGTTGTAAATGTAGGAAAGACTACCCTTGCGTGTGTGTGAACAGTTAACATTTGAACCTGATGATTGCATATAGCGCTGAACTTACTGCTCTGTACTATTCTATCCTCTGCATGTCCTGGAGTACAAAAGAAACAGCATACAGCAACATGTGGGGACTGGCAAGATCGGGGGAAAAAAACATGCAGTCACTGATTACAAACTGCAAGATGTTATGCGAATGAATATGAATAATATGAATAATGTTTCATCCGTGCCACAATTTTTCCGAAATGTACTATACAGGTCATAAAACGAATAATTCCAAATATCATATATACCTACGTCTGTGTTTTTTTGTTTTTTTGACATCATACACCATAAGGTGCACACTAATTCAGTAGGAACACTCAATAAAACTGAATAAAAAAAAAATCAAGTGACGGTGAGATACAAAGAAGGCAGATTCGCCAGCGTTTGTGTGTCCGCTTTTCCCTCCAGATGAGAGAATGTCCAGTTCCATTGTCTCAAAACACCACTCACATCTCCAACTATTTCGTTTCAAATAAAATATAACAGCGTCAGATCCCTTGGGGTGGGGGGGTTGGGGTAGTATGTATCGTGATCGTGATTTAGAGAGAATAAAAGTAAAAAAAAGGTAACTTTTACAAGTCCTATAAATGCACACCGTGTGTTACAGCCACAAACCAAATGTATGTGTGTACTGTATAATATTAACAAAAAGAGCAGCTCACTACTGGAAACGGCAAATATAGGAGTGAGTGGGGATCGAACCGGGGACTTTTGATTACAAATCAGCAAATCTTACCGCTACGCCACGGAAGCTGTTGTATCATCCTTGAACCTTTTGTGAAAGTGTTTACTTGATCTTTGGACTTCAGGCTTCATACATTATATAGTTTATGCCTACATTTTGTCATTTACTACTAAAATATGAAAAACGTTTCTGTTTTAAAAATGTGTTTACACAGATTACTGTAGAAACGGAACACACATGAAATGCGTGTGTTCCAAATAGCGATCTATTATTTCCACTCTAAAACTCCAGCACTTCAGTCACTCCCAGATAATCAAACAAGGCATGAGCTGTGAAAACTTAGTGAACGTTCTGCAGCGGTGGGGGATGGAATAGCTGGCTGCTTGCTGCTCGTGTTAATCGGCACATTTAGAAGACAAAAGAGAGGTGAGAACGGTTTTAAGGTGGGCCGGATCTAAGAGTTTTTTCGTAGACTCTGGTAATTCTAGTGTTAAACTATGCCATTAATTTTTTTTTAAATTCCTTTGCGTTGATTCTACATTAAATTTGTGATTCAATGTGTATTTACTTCATGATTTATGTATTCATTTTATAATTACATGTTTTAGTGTTGGATGGGATTAATTGTGATTAGTTACATACATTTATACGATTCTTCTTCTTCTTCTTTTGATTGCTCCTGTTAGGGGTTGCCACAGCGGATCATCTTCTTCCATATCTTTCTGTCCTCTGAATCTTGCTCTGTTACACCCATCACCTGCATGCCCTCTCACCACATCCATAAACCTTCGCTTAGGCCTTCCTCTTTTCCTCTTCTCTGGCAGCTCTATCCTTAGCATCCTTCTCCCAACATACCCAGCATCTCTCCGCTGCAAACATCCAAACCAAAGCAATCTCGCCTCTCTGACTTTGTCTCCCAACCGTCCAACTTGAGCTGACCCTGTAATATACTAATTTCTAATCCTATCCATCCTCGTCACACCCAGTGCAAATCTTAGAATCTTTAACTCTGTTACCTCCAGCTCTCTCTCCTGCTTTCTGGTCAATGCCACCGTCTCCAACCCATATAACATAGCTGGTCTCACTACCGTCCTGTAAATCCTCCCTTTCACTCTTGCTGATACCCATCTGTCACAAATCACTCCTGACACTCTTCTCCACCCATTCCACCCTGCCTGCACTCTTTTTCACCTCTCTTCCACAATCTCCATTACTCTGAACTGTGGCTCCCAAGTATTTAAACTCATCCACCTTAGCCAACTCTACTCCCTGCATCCTCACCATTCCAGTGACCTCCTTCTCATTTACACACATGTATTCTGTCTTGTTCCTACTTACCTTCATTCCTCTCCTCTCTAGAGTATATCTCCACCTCTCCAGGGTCTCCTTAACCTGCTCCCTACTATCGCGACAAATCACAATGTCATCAGCAAACATCATGAGAAAAGCGCTATATAAATGTAATGAATTATTATTATTATTATTATTATCATCATAGTCCATGGGGACTCCTGTCTAATCTCGTCTGTCAACCTGTCCATCACCATTGCAAATAAGAAAGGGCTCAGAGCCGATCCCTGATGTAATCCCACCTCCAATTTGAATGTATCCGACACTCCTACTGCAGACCTCACCACTGTAACACTTCCCTCGTACATATCCTGTACAACTCTTACGTACTTCTCTGCCACTCCCGACTTCCTCATACAATACCACAGCTCCTCTTGAGGCACTCTGTCATATGCTTTCTCCAGGTCCACAAAGACGCAATGCAACTCCTTCTGGCCTTCTCTAAACTTCTCCATCAACATCCTCAGAGCAAACATTACATCTGTGGTGCTCTTTCTTGGCATACTGCTGCTCACTAATCATCACCTCACTTCTTAACCTAGCTTTCACTACTCTTTCCCATAACTTAATGCTGTGGCTCATCAATTTTATTCCCCTTTAGTTACTGCAGTCCTGCACATCCCCCTTATTCTTAAATATCGGCACCAGTACACTTCTTCTCCACTCCTCAGGCATCCTCTCACTTTACAATATTCCATTAAACAATCTGGTTAAAAACTCCACTGCCATCTCTCCTAAACACCTCCATGCTTCCATAGATATGTCATCTGGCCTTTCCATTTTTCATCCTCTTCATAGCTGTTCTTACTTCCTCCTTGCTAATCCGTTGCACTTCCTGATTCACTATCTCCATATCATCCAACCTCTTCTCTCTCTCGTTCTCTTCATTCATCAGCCTCTCAGAGTACTCTTTCCATCAACACACTCTCCTTGCTTGTGAGTATGTTTCCATCTTTATCCTTTATCACCCTAACCTGCTGCACATCTTTCTTAGCTCGGTCCTTCTGTCTCGCCAGTCGGTACAGGTCCTTTTCTCCCTCCTTAATGTCCCAACCTCTCATACAATTCATCATACGCCTTTTCTTTAGCCTTCGCCACCTCTGTCTTCACCTTGCACCTTATCTCCTTGTACTCTTGTCTACTTTCTGCATCTGACTATCCTACTTCTTCTTTGCCATCCTCTTCCTCTGTATAATCTCCTGTACTTCCCCATTCCACCACCAGGTTTCCTTTTCCTCCTTCCTCTTTCCAGATGTCACGCCAAGCACCCTTCTTACTGTCACCCTTACTATATCTGCTGTAGTTTCCCAGCTGTCTGGTAACTCTTCACTGCCACCCAGTGCTTGTCTCACCTCCTCCCTAAACTCAACCTTGCAGTCTTCCTTTTTCAACTTCCACCATTTGATCCTTGGCTCTGCCCTCACTCTCTTCCTCTTCTTGATCTCCAACGTCATCCTACAGACCACCATCCTATGCTGCTTAACTACACTTTCCCTTGCCACCACTTTGCAGTCTTCAATCTCCTTCAGATCAACTCTTCTGCATAGGATGTAATCTACCTGTGTGCATCTTCCTCCACTCTTGTACGTAACTCTATGTTCCTCCCTCTTCTTAAAATACGTATTCATCACAGCCATGTCCATCCTTTTGGCAAAATCCATTATCCTCTGACCTTCTTCGTTCCTCTCCTTGACACCATACCTACCCATCACCTCCTCGTCTCCACTGTTCCCTTCACCAACATGCCCTTTGAAATCCGCTCCAATCACCACTTTCTGTCCCTTGGGTACACTGTTCATCACTTTATCCAACTCACTCCAAAAATCTTCTTTCTCACCCATTGCACACCCAACTTGCGGGGCATTTACACTACCAACATTCATCACGCGTCCAATTTCCAGCTTCATAATCATTATTCTGTCTGACACTCTTATCACTTCCAAAACACTCTTGACATACTGTTCCTTCAGAATAAATCCTACCCCATTTCTCCTCCCACCCACACTATGATAGAACAATTTGAATCCACCTCCAATCCACATGGCCTTACTCCCCTTCCATTTAGTCTCTTGCACGCACAATATATTAACCTTCCTTCTCTCCATCATATCTGCTAACTCTCTCCCTTTACCAGTCATACTGCCAACATTAAAAGTTTCTACCCTGAGTTCTGCTCTCTTTACTTTCTTCTTCTCCTCCTGCCTCCGGACACGTCTCCCCCCCTCTTCTTTTCCCTCTTCTTCTTCGGCCAACATTAGCCCAATTTCAGCAGTACTGGTGGCGGTTGTTGTTAACCCGTGGCTCGACCGATCTGGTATGGAAATTTATATTGTTGTCCGCATATTGATTTGGCAAATTTTACACCAAATGCCCATCCTGACGTAACCCTCCCCATTTATCCGGGCGTGGGACTGGCACGAAGAAACACACTGGTTTGTGCATCCCCTGTGGCTGGGTTACATACATTTATACGACTAATTAGTTAAATATTTTGAATTGGTTCCTGGCCCTACTATATGTATAGGAAGTGCAAAAAGAAACAATATATGTGTGGTCATGCTATAACATCTTACTTGTCAAGTTTATCTATAAACATTGTATTATTTCAGAATCAAAAATAGTATCTACGAGTATAGAGTTTCAACCTTAGAAATGGAATTGTACAGCTTGAGAAAACACAAATATTTAATTTGTTGTTCTAAATACCAATATAAATTGTAACAGGCTGATATTCATATATATGTTTTGCATATTTTCTGTATATAGGTAAATGTGCCTGGTAAGACATAGCCTCATATGAGAACCATGTAATTGAAATGAAGCTGGATGACTCAGAGGATTGCTTTTTAGTTTAGAATCAGTCTTGATGTAGTTAAAGATTGCGTTCCTTTTGAATGTGAACATACTGTATTTATTTATTTTACTATTTAAATATATTCTATGTTGTTTTTGTTTAATACCTGACAATCGTTAACATGCCGTTAAGACCTATCTATCTATCTATCTATCTATCTATCTATCTATCTATCTATCTATCTATCTATCTATCTATCTATCTATCTATCTATCTATCTATCACATAGAAATTGAAGTACTGAAGGCAATTCTTTTTTTTTTTACTGAAAGCTAATGTAAATAAGTCAAGTATGTACAGTAACTTTGATTCTGATCAAGTTGTAACCTTTTGATACTTTCCTCAGAAAGACCATTAAAAATAGTTACTGAGATGTAATAAAAGAATTGAAATGTAGTTCACATCCAGTCTAGATAAGAAGGGTGTTATTTTGTAGATGATAAAACTAAGTATTGAGTACTTTGAAACAGTCAAAAGACCTGAATTTGCAGTACAGTGTAAAGTGCAAGGTATAAATATAGTTTTGTAGCAGTTAAAACATTTTTGTGAGGATCGGAGTAGATTTTATTACATTGAGGAAGTCACTACTATACTGTAAATGCAACTAAGGTAGTATTATATATTCACAAGTCACTTGCTTGTTTACTGCTAAAAAAATAGTTAGAAAAAGTAAATAATGTTTAGATTGGTTAGTTACATTAATGTAACAATCAAATTGGGCCCAGAGTTAACCTATTGAGTTTATTTCAAAGAAATGTACAGTATGTAATAAAAATATAAAGTAGAAAGTGAATAAGTCATGATTTATTTTAATTTCTAGATATTACACTTTTTTAACTTTAGTACTAATGTGTATTTGCTTTTATTACTTTGAGGAAAAAAAAATACTATTTTGCTGCCTGTGCATTAACTGTAAAATATATTCCTTATGAATAAATGTTACTTTTTATTAATTTTAAGAGTTCCATTACAGTGAATAAATTATAAATCAGTAAGCCATACAATTTTATGTTATTCAAATCAGATTAGCTTCTATAAACTACCTATTACAATACATTAGATTTTAACAGAATATTAAACATAGTGTTTAAACATACTGTATATACTTGTTGTGATCACCACATCTAATGAAGTTTATGTATACTGTGTGTATTCTTTATTATCCAGTAATAATTCATATACTGTAATTTACTTTTCTTGCCTCTTGATGTGCACTATTATAATGGAGATAACAGCATCTTAGCAGCATCTGAAGATAAATATATGAAATAAACATTTACTAATATTATCAAAATATTAAGCACTGTAATACAACAAAGGCTGTTTTTTCAAAAGGTTTGCAAAAGTAAAATTAAGCATTATGTAGAAAATATATGCATTGAGTGAAGTATAGCAATATGCTGTTTTTGCTGGTGCTATGAATAAAAATGTAATATGTGAAGTTAAAGCAGGGAATTCTAAAATCTTCATGGAAAGCTAACAACCATGAAGTGAGTTATAAGTAACAACTTAAAACAAGTAAATTTAACATGAACATTTTTTTACATTCATGCCTATTGCAGTGTTATCATTACTAGCAACATAAAAAAATTTTTCTCTTGGCTAGTCATAATATTCAATAATATATAATTGTTAAAATGTGTAGTGAAATTTTAACATATTTCTTATAATGTTTCATGTTTTAAGTACAAAAAGCTCTTGCTATATGCGGTTAATATCACAGTTTACAATATGAAAAGAAAAATAGTAATTACAATGTGTGGCCACTTTATGAGATCTACTTTTTTTCTCATGCAGTTGACTGCATAGATGCCATATTATGTGTGAACAAAACAAATTAAACATTTTTTAAATTTTTGTGTGTGCAGTTTTTGAGAGGATTGGTCAAGACTAAAGATATAAGTAGCTTTGTACAGGGCATGCTTGTGGGTGCAAGCAGAGTCAGTGCAAATGTGTCAGGGATAGCAGTGCTGTGAGTGTTCAGTTTCAAGTTTATCTTCATGCGTACATAGTGAATGTCTCCCCAGAACAGTGATACTGTTATGAAGAAAAAGCACGCACACAAAAGAGCAGCAAGAATGTAAGGCATTACAATGTTAACATTAAAGGAAAGATCCATCCAGTGAAGTCCATTTCCAATTTTGTAAATGTGTACAGCCACCATCTTCATCTACATCTTGAGTAGCAGCAGAGAGCGTGTGGGATAGGAGCAGTGGCACAATGCACCACCACAGAGAATATACAATCAGTTTTTTAAATCAATCCTATAGGATCGCAATTATTTGAGCCGACAATGATTATTTTGTATAGTCGTTAGAATCATTTTCATTCATTTGTATAAAAATAGCTGGCTGAAACAGAAATGTCATATTTCAGTCACTGTTTCCATGTAGTTTACCACCGTTTAATATTTGACTGGCGTTCGTTTGACGACATCCAATGCCGGGAAACTTACTTTTAAAAGTAATCTTACATTACTTGTTACTTGCAAAAAAGTAACTAATGTTACTTATTATAAAATGTGATGTGTTACAGACAGTGCGTTACTTTTGTGTTATTCTTCTTTGTTTTGAAAAACTGCACATTTCATTGGCCAGCATTTGTTATTAGATCCTAAAGCCAACAACCTTCATGGAACTGACCTGAAACACATTAAAGTTTTTGTGTGTTTTTTTTTTTAAATATTGTAGTTAACCTAGGTCGGGACCTGAGAGGGACATGCTCCACAGGTGGCTAAAAGCTGTTTGAGGGGGCGGAATACCTGTAGAAGCTTGGTATATAAAGCAGCCCCTTGAGCAGATGAGGGTGGCACAGACATACTGTAGCACTGGATAGTACTACAATTGCATCTCCCAGCCCGTTGGTAAAGCACATTTCCACAGTGTGCTCCAGTTTCCTTCCAAGAACATGCAGGTTTGGGGATTTGAGATGCTAAAGTGACTCTAATGTATGTGTGTTCTTGCAATGATCTGATGGCTCATCCAGGAATCGTTTCTGCCTTGCGCCCGATGCTAGCTGGAATGAGCGAGTCCCTGGATTGATGGAGGTAATCATTAAACATCCATCCTTTTTAGACATATTGTGGCAAGGTGTCCTGGGAATTTAATAGATGTTTCCAGCAATACTCAACACAGCAAAGCTGAACATTTTTTCTCACCGCGATGATATCTCTGCCACGTGGTGGAATCCTCCAGATTTATACAAAAGTACGCACGCAAATATAAATAGTACACAGCTTGTGTAGCAGTAGTGTCTGCAGTGGCACACTTTGCGTCGAGTGAAGTATAAAACCAGCCTTAGTGTTCCCTACCTAACAAATGATAAGCATGATTGTCTATGGCTATGGATGACAAGGATTTGGCCTGTTTTGACCATAGTACTGTAGATTGTTTGTTTTGATTATGGTACCTCAGTTATTGTTTGTTATTTATGTTATTTATATCATATCTGCCCTATACAAGGTTTCTTTACAAAGTCTAAAATGAATTTTTTATGTATATACTGTATTTAATGCCAATAAATGTCCTTTCTTCTCCATATAGCATACAGTATGTATATTGTTAAAATATTAGGCTTACACTATAAGAGTGGCATACAATTAACAGAAAAAGACAAATTCTTAATCACAGTTATGTATATGACAATCATCAACTAAAATTTCATCATTGTGGTAGCACTAAGGGAGGAGCATGTCAAGTGAAAATAACAATGGCCCTTGAGTGGACTGCTGTGGTACACAGTGTTCAATATTGCTAATTATTGAGTTAGAGACTCAATAACTGCCAAAATATTTTCTGTCTGATATATAATAACATTTTATGTTATTATGACTCGCTTTTCAGTAATTTTATAATCTTTGGATAGAAACTGTCCTAGAATCTTCGGGTTTAAGTGTCAATTTTCCTGTACCATGTACCAGAATGGAGGAGAAAAAAAGCGACGGTGCAGCGTGGCTAAGGTCTTAATAGTACTAAACTCTTTCTAAGACAGGATCCATTTTATATCCCTTGAAAAGAAGGCAGCTGAGTACTTGTAATATTCTGTGCTGCTTTCACTACATTCTGCAGTGGTTTAAGTTCTTGATATGAGCAAATGCTGTGTCAGCATATTATGCAGCCATTAAGTAGAGTTTATCCTCAACTGTTGAGTTTTAACAAAAGGAAATGTAACAGCTGAATCAAGAATGTGCTTTTCCCAAAAAACTTTTTTCCAAGGCTATACTACAAGCATAGATTTCATGTAAGAAGGATGGTGGCTGACTCGACATACTCAGTGTAATAGTTGAGTTACAGTGTACCAGCTAACAACCAAGTACAGTATACCAGGAGTGTCAAAAGAGGTGTATTAGCATTCACAGTACGTTGTGGATGGAGTATGTCAGCCTATAACTCAACCGTGTTGTTCTTTGTTCAGGAAAAAACAATAAAGCAAGGTTGCATTGAACTAAGAAAGACAAACACTAAACATTGTAGAACTGGAAGGCATTGCCAGGTTTAATGATTATTGACTCATATTGATTCACATTGATAGGAGGATGAAGTTATGGTGACAGTCTCACAAGTTGCTTAATCCAATCTAATGGGTGTCACAAATATAGACTGTTGGTGGCGTTAATTATACAGTGTCTACAAAAAGTATCCACTCTTTGGAAGTTTTCACATTTAATTGTTATATAAGATCAAATCACAGTGAATTTAATTTGTCTTTTTTGACATTGATAAACAGATACACAGTCTTTAAAGTCAAAATTAATCTAAATTCATTACATATATGAAACACAAGGTAATTGATTGCTTAAGTATTCACTCTGTTAAAATCAGCATTTAACTGATGTTCCTTTGGCAGTCGTGACAGTCTAGAGTCTGTGTGAGTAGGTCTCTATCATCTTTGCACATCTAGACAGTGAAAGTTTTACTCCTTCTTTGTAAAACTACTCAGGCTTTGTTTGTCCAACCACAAATTCTTAATTAGAATGACATCTGGACTAGGACTAAGCTACTCCAATATATTAACATTGTTTTGTTCCTTTGTAGATTTGGCTTTATGCTTGGGGTCATTGTGTTGCTGGAAAACTTATCTTCTCCCAAGGGCATGTTTCTTGCAAACTGCATTAGGTTTTCCTCCAGGTTTTTCCTTTTTTTGCTGCTTTCATTTTTATAATTGTCCCTCACAATCCTTCCAAGACCTGCTGCAGAAAAGCATGTTGACAGCATGATGCTGCCATAATGGTAGGGAAAGGTTGCTTTTGATAATGTGCTGTTTATGCCAGCAGTATTTAGTGTGATGACCAAATGCTCAGTTTTGTTTTTATCAGACCATGGAACTTTTTTTCCAGCTGACTTCAGTGTGTGCTTTGAGATGCCATTGGTGTTCCCACCCCCCACAGTGGCTTTCACTTTGCCACTCTTCTGTGAAGCACCCCTACAAAAGTACAGACTCTTCAATATGATGCACTGTAGCTTGCAACTCCTTCAGAGTTCTCATTGGCCTTTTGATCGCTTTAGGTGTGTGTTTGTTTGTTTGTTTTTTTTTTATTCATCTATTCTAATTCATGTATATTCATAATAACTTTGTGCAAAATAAAAAAATAATAACTGAGTAAGAAATAAACATATATTGTACATGCCATTATAAAGACACAGCATCTTTGAATGTATGGATTGTACGCTATAGATTGAGAATAAAAAAATCATCACGGTCTATTCTTCCCAGCTCCTTTTGTTCCCCATTGAACTAAAATAAGCAAGCCTAACTAGACTTTAATATTGTATTTCAAAATATCTTTTTCAACATGAAGATAAATTATATAAAGACATTCCAAAGAAAATTTAGATCTACATTGACTGAATACTGCTTCAGCATATGCAAATATTATCAAACCATGCCTTACAAAACAGCCTACTAAAGAAAGCTTTCACCCTTGTCACATGAGCTGATTTTTAAAATCCTTTCTACAGAAATCAATGTCGGTGGACAGTTTTTTAAAAAGATATTCTTATGAAGAAACAGCATTATTTGTATGAAACGAAACATCTCCCATTCCATTGCTTTCTAACTTTGAAGTTATACAGGATTTTTTTTTTCATGCCTATTACATATAATCAATCATCTTATTATGTCATTAGCATCTTTTTGTTTTTATTTTTTTAATTCTGCACTGGGCTGTATAAATATGTTTTGAGATTTTTTAAGTAAGGAAAATATTTTGAGTTAAAGTAGTTAGGCTCAGCAATCATGGGACAAGAGTGTAAAAACATGTTGCATGGTGATAAGAACATGCAAGTAAGAACTTCACTGTACTCAGTACATGTGGCAGCAATTACCTATTAGGTCTATAAATCTATATGAGTGTTTTGTCTATATTGCTTCGTGGCTTGTTAACAACGATAATCAATGTTTGCTACTGAGCTGTGTTGTGATATAATATCAGTTATAAAGTCTAAATATGTTACCTATTTTAGAATAAGTTAAGATAGTTTTATGTGAATAAGTGTGTACTTTCTGTTCAGCTGACAGTAAATTAGAAACAGTGTGTTTGTGCTAGTGGGCTGGATTTGGTGTGGAAATAATGAGTTTAGCTTAAATAAAAAAATATAGTGGTCGATGGAAAGAACTGCAGGTCCACAAGTTGAAATATTGGTGCTCCAACCTGGTTGTCCCTGTTTAATTCAAACGAATAAGCCCACACAAAGTTGGTGCCAAAAGACATGAAAAAATTGAGTCCTTAGCTCAGTAGCCTTTCTTGGGTAAGAGAGTCTTTTAAAGTCACAGTAGAAAGGAGCTGCATCCTGTGGTATGTTATTGTAATGAATCATGCGTCCTTCTGAGAACCATAGGATATGTAGTGGAGGGACCAGAATGGATTAGGTCATCTGCCCTCAATGGGTGTGTTCTTGGCTCTGTGGAGGGAATAAAAGAAGATAAGGTCAGCACCAGCACCCCCACTTGACCCAGGATGATGCATGACGCGCATGCATGACGCACACACACACACACACACACACACACATATATATATATATATATATATATATATATATATATATATATACATATATACTCACCAGCCACTTTATTAGGTATACCTTTTCAACTGCTTGTTAACGCAAATATGTAATCAGCCAATCACATGGCAGCAACTCAGTGCATTTAGACATGTAGGCATTGTCACAAACTTCAAAATGGGTAAGAAAAGTGATTTAAGTGACTTTCAATGTGGCATGGTGGTTGATGCCAGATGGGCTGATCTGAGTATTTCAGAAATTGCTGATCTTCTGGGATTTTCCTGCACAACCATCTCTAGGGTTTACAGAGAATGGTCCAAAAACGGAAAATATCCAGTGAGTGGCAGTTGTCTGGGTGAAAATATCTTGTTGATGCCAGAGATCAGATGAAAATGGCCAGACTGGTTTGAACTGATAGAAAGGCAATAGTAATTCAAATAACCACTCGTTAAGGCTGGGGTATGTAGAAGAGCATCTCTGAAAACACAACACGTTGAACCATGAAGCAGATGGGCTACAGTAGCAAGAGACCACTCCTGTCAGCTAAAACAGGCAACTGAGGCTAAAATTCACATGGGCTCACCAAAATTGGACAGTAGCAGATTGGGAAATGTTGCCTGGTCTGATGAGTCTTGATTTCTGTTGCGACATTCAGATGGTATTGTCCAAATTTGTCGTCCTAATGAGTCGCATCTTGTCCTGGCAAGGCAAACAAGATATCACCTGTGATTTAGACTTTCTGCAATGAGACTTTTTCCATAATTATACATTCTATTTCCTGCTACCTTAAACTTTTAATTACAATTATAATTTTACTTGTGTGTGTGCATGCATGTGTGTGTGTGTGTGTGTGTGTGTAAAAATCAAACCCTTGGTTTATTGTATTAGGATTGTACTATCACATGTTATCTGCTTCTCCGTGGGTACTCTTTCACATCATACCCTGGGTTTATTCTTTCAGACCTGTTCAAGATTATATTTTAGGTTTATAGTATTTGGAGTGTATTGCCAATACATATCTGTACTTTGTTCCTTCCACGCTGCTGCTTGAGGACTTGTTTTGTTCTGGACGTGTTCTGTTTCTAGGCATGTCAGAGGACTGGGACTTTGTGAAGTATGGTCTAGCTTCACATAGGGAAGCAAAATGGTGCGGGGTCTGGGGGAGGAGAGAGAGAGAGAGAGAGCAAATTCTTTCTGATCTGTCCTTTTTATCCCCATAATTGTAAGTGCCAACACAACAATAGGCTTCATAGCCATAACACCTGACAATATTGGAAATTAGGTTAAAGTTATCATGTTTAATAATGTTCTACCTTAATTTAAGACTATAAAATGACAACAAAAGTTCAGAAACAACCTTTCTGTGACCAGTGAACTGGAATGTCAAAGGTCTCAATCACAAATTAAAGCCAATATAGTATTTTTACAGGAGACTCACTTAATCAGCAAGGATCAGTTTCGTGTTGCAAAGAGACTGGACTAGCCAAATATTCCACTCCAGCTTTACAAAGAAGACTAGAGGTGTGGGAAATCTTAATTCATTGAACAATTTTATTTGCAGTATTAGATGTATGTAGTATCTGATCCTGAAGGGCAGTATGTGATGGTGATGGGTAATTTATTTAATTGTAAAGTGATTTTGATAAATATCATCACACCCAATATAGATGGTAGAGACTTCATCCAAAATGTTTTTGCATCCATTCCTAACTTGAACACTTATAATGGTTGGAAACTTTGTGTTTTAATTTCAGACTTGGATAGGTCTTCAGCTACAGGGATGATAACATCTAATACTGCAAAAATAATTGCACAGTTTTTAATTGATCATAAGTTTTCAGATCCTTGGATATTTCTAAATCCATATTTAAGAGCATATTCTTTCTTCTCACCAGTACATCATTGCTACTCAAGAATTGATTATTTCTTTATAGATAACAATTTCTTACCCACGATCAAATCCTGCAAGTATGACGCTATTGTTATCTCGGACCATGCCCCTCTAATCATGGAGCTCAAATCACTATGCCCCACATACTCCTCTCGCAGCTGGTGTCTTAACCCCCTGTTATTAGCTGATGTGAACTGTACAGAATTTATTTCCAAGCAAATTGATTCTTCTTTAGAGGCAAATGCATCCTCAGAGGTTTCTGCAGGAATACTCTGGGAAACTTGAAAGGCATTTTGAAGAGAACGGATTATGTCATATCTCTCCCACAAAAATAAATCGGAAACCAAGAAGGCATCAGAGTTAATCAGTGAAATTACCAGAATAGATCAAGAACATGCCATGTCTCCAAATGAGACACTTTTGAGGAAAAGACAGGCTTTGCAATCAGAACTCAAACTCTTGACAACAAAAGAAATGGAACAATTCATTTTTAAAGTGCGACATCATTACTATGAACACGGAGAGAAGTTTGCAATTCAATATCAGTAATCACTAACACAGACAGAGATAAAATCATTGACCATAAAAATATAATGCACACGTTTAGAGACTACTATATGTTCTTATATTCTACTCAGTTTAAAGAATACAAGACACAATCTAATGTGTTTTTTGATACATTACAGATACCACAGCTAGATACTCTCTGTTCAGAGGAATTGGATAAACCTCTGACACTATCAGAATTACTAGATGCTATAAACTCACTTCAGAGCAGGAAAGCAGAAGGTCAATGCTGAATTTTTAAAAACATTTTAAATTGTTAGATTCCCTTTTATTAGCAACTTTTATCGAAGCCAGAGACAATAAAATTCTACCTCAAACTTTTCGCCAAGAATTAATTACCACTTTTCCTAAGAAAAATAAGGACTTATTACAATGTGTATCATACATACC
Source organism: Erpetoichthys calabaricus (assembly GCF_900747795.2). NCBI lineage: Eukaryota > Metazoa > Chordata > Cladistia > Polypteriformes > Polypteridae > Erpetoichthys > Erpetoichthys calabaricus. Next base: position 148,334,323 of record NC_041398.2, on the reverse strand, counting down.
AATCTCACTTCTAAATAATGCTGTTAAGATATTCTCCAAAGTTCTATCTAGAAGGATTTGAGAAAGTGCTCTCTTCTGTAATATTACTAGACCAATCCAGATTTATTAAAGGTAGACACTTCGATTCCAATCTTCAATGCCTATTTAATGTAATATATTTACCCATAAAATCTAACACTCTGGAGATCTTATTATCTATGGATACAGAAAAAGCATTTGATATGGTTGGTTTGGACTACATAGTCACCACATTACATAAATTTGGGTTTGGCCCAAATATATGTGCACAGATCATACTACTGTATACCAGTCCAGAAGCTTCAGTTTGTATTAACAACATTATTTTAGACTACTTCAAAGTAGAACACGGTTCTAGACAAGGATGCCCCTTGTCACTACTGCAATTTACAATTGCCATTGAGCCATTGGCTGTTCACTTTTGAAATGCATCAGAGATAAAGGGGATTTTCAGAGAAGGATTTGAGCAGAAAATATCACTACAGTAATCCCTCGCTATATCGCGCTTCGCCTTTCGCGGCTTCACTCCATCGCGGATTTTATATGTAAGCATATTTAAATATATATCGCGGGTTTTTCGCTGCTTCGCGGGTTTCTGCGGACAATGGGTCTTTTAATTTCTGGTACATGCTTCCTCAGTTGGTTTGCCCAGGTGATTTCATACAAGGGACGCTATTGGCAGATGGCTGAGAAGCTACCCAACTTATTTTCTCTCTCTCTCTCTCTCTCTCTTGCGTTGACGTAGGGGGGTGTGAGCAGGGGGGCTGTTCGCACACCTAGACGATAGGGACGCTAGTCTAAAAATGCTGAAAGATTATCTTCACGTTGCAATATTTTGTGCAGCTGCTTCCTGAAACGACATGCTGCACAGTGCTTCGCATACTTAAAAGCTCGAAGGGCTCGTATTGATTTTTGCTTGAAAAACAAACTCTGTCTCTCTCTCTCTCTCTCTTTGTCTGCTCCTGACGGAGGGGGTGTGAGCTGCCGCCTTCAACAGCTTTGTGCCGCGGTGCTTCGCATACTTAAAAGCCAAACAGACCTATTGATTTGTTTGCTAGAGATTGTTTTCTCTATCTATGTGACATTCTGTGCTCCTGACACGCACTCCTTTGAAAAGGAAGATATGTTTGCATTCTTTTAATTGTGAGACGGAACTGTGATCTCTGTCTTGTCATGGAGCACAGTTTAAACTTTTGAAAAAGAGACAAATGTTTGTTTGCAGTGTTTGAATAACGTTCCTGTCCCTCTACAACCTCCTGTGTTTCTGCGCAAATCTGTGACCCAAGCATGACAATATAAAAATAACCATATAAACATATGGTTTCTACTTCGCGGATTTTCTTATTTCGCGGGTGGCTCTGGAACACAACCCCCGCGATGGAGGAGGGATTACTGTATATGCAGATGATATGGTATTGTATATATCTAGACCCACAAAATATTGTGCCTGCAGCCCTAACTGCACTAGCAGAATTAAAAAGATCTCTGGACTCAGAATTAATTTGAAAAAAAGTATGCTTTTTCCAGTGAATTCTCCAGCAAACAACATTAGATCGGACACCTTCCCTTTTAGCATTGCAGATCAGTTTAAATATCGAGGGATAAACATCACAAGTAAATATAAAGCTCTTTTTCAACAAAATGTTGCTGTTTGCATGGACAAAATTAAACAAGACGTGCATAGATGGTCTTCCTCTCCATCTTACTTTAGCAGGGAGAATTAACACTATCAAGATGAATATCCTTCCTAAGCTTCTGTTTCTATTTGAAAACATCCTCAATATACATTAACATATAATTTTTTTAAGAAATTAGATTCAATCAGGCTCGCAGTTAGGAGACCCAGGTTCGCTTCCCGGGTCCTCCCTGCGTGGAGTTTGCATGTTCTCCCCGTGTCTGCGTGGGTTTCCTCCGGGTGCTCCGGTTTCCTCCTATAGTCCAAAGACATGCAGGTTAGGTGGATTGGCGATTCTAAATTTGCCCTAGTGTGTGCTTGGTGTGTGGGTGTGTTTGTGTGTGTCCTGTGGTGGGTTGGCACCCTGCCCGGGATTGGTTCCTGCCTTGTGCCCTGTGTTGGCTGGGATTGGCTCCAGCAGACCCCCGTGACCCTGTGTTCAGATTCAGCGGGTTGCAAAATGGATGGATGGATGGATTCAATCATAACTTCATTTATTTGGAATTCGAAATATTCACACATCCAAAGGGCGATCCCACACTGACCTAAATCAGAAGCTGGCATAGCTTTACCTAATTTTCAGTTTTATTACTGGGTGGCAAATATACAAACTGTAATAACCTGAACATTGACAACAAATAGATGAACTCACACTAGCTTGGTCTGCAATAGAAATGAAATCCAGCAGTACTTCTTTATATTCCTTGCTTTGTACACCAGTAAATACAAAGTATCATCAATATACAAACAATCAAATTGTCCTTCATTCACTCAGAATATGGAACCAATGTAGGAAGCACTTCAAGTTAGAGAATATTTTATCTGTGGCACCTCTACATGATAACCTTTTTCCATCCTCTCAATCTTACAGTTTTTAATTTTTGGAAAATCTATGGGATTAAATCATTTAGAGACTTGTATATAAATAATGTCTTTGCATCCTACAAACAATTACACTCTAAATTTAGCTTCCCATCAACACGTTTTTAAAGTGGAGAAGGACAAACAAACTGTAACTGCCTTTACTTCACTTTTAGCACATAGACTTATTTTGCTGAACTGGAAGAATCCTAGCCCATCTCTTTTAAGTCATTGGGTAACTGATGTTACAGTGCATCCATCTTGCCTGAAGAAGGGGCCTGAGTTGCCTCGAAAGCTTGCATATTGTAATCTTTCTAGTTAGCCAATAAAAGGTGTCATTTTGCTTGGCTTTTCTCTACAGTGCATCCAGAAAGTATTCACAGCGCATCACTTTTTCCACCTTTTGTTATGTTACAGCCTTATTCCAAAATGGATTAAATTAATTTTTTTCCTCAGAATTCTGCACACAACACCCCATAATGACAACGTGAAAAAAGTTTACTTGAGGTTTTTGCAAATTTATTAAAAATAAAAAAACTGGCAATTACAGCCTCAAGTCTTGTTGAATATGATGCCACAAGCTTGGCACACCTATCCTTGGCCAGTTTCGCCCATTCCTCTTTGCAGCACCTCTCAAGCTCCATAAGGTTGGATGGGAAGCGTCGGTGCACAGCCATTTTAAGATCTCTCCAGAGATGTTCAATCGGATTCAAGTCTGGGCCACTCCAGGACATTCACAGAGTTGTCCTGAAGCCACTCCTTTGATATCTTGGCTGTGTGCTTAGAGTCGTTGTCCTGCTGAAAGATGAACCGTCGCCCCAGTCTGAGGTCAAGAGCGCTCTGGAGCAGGTTTTCATCCAGGATGTCTCTGTACATTGCTGCAGTCATCTTTCCCTTTATACTGACTAGTCTCCAAGTTCCTGCCGCTGAAAAACATCCCCACAGCATGATGCTGCCGCCACCATGCTTCACTGTAGGGATGGTGCCAGGTTTCCTCCAAACATGACGCCTGGCATTCACACCAAAGAGTTCAATCTTTGTCTCATCAGACCAGAGAATTTTCTTTCTCATGGTCTGAGAGTCCTTCAGGTGCCTTTTGGCAAACTCCAGGCGGGCTGCCATGTGCCTTTTACTAAGGAGTTGCTTCCGTCTGGCCACTCTACCATACAGGCCTGATTGGTGGATTGCTTCAGAGATGGTTGTCCTTCTGGAATGTTTTCCTCTCTCCACAGAGGACTTCTGGAGCTCTGACAGAGTGAACATCGGGTTCTTGGTCACCTCCCTGACTAAGGCCCTTCTCCCCCAATCGCTCAGTTTAGATGGCCGGCCAGCTCTAGGAAGAGTCCCAGTGGTTTCGAACTTCTTCCACTTACGGATGATGGAGGCCACTGTGCTGATTGGGACCTTCAAAGCAGCAGAAATTTTTCTGTAACCTTCCCCAGATATGTGCCTCGAGACCATCCTGTCTCGGAGGTCTACAGACAATTCCTTTGACTTCATGCTTGGTTTGTGCTCTAACATGAACTGTCAACTGTGGGACCTTATATAGATAGGTATGTGCTTTTCCAAATCATGTCCAATCAACTGAATTTACCACAGGTGGACTCCAATTAAGCTGCAGAAACATCTCAAGGATGATCAGGGAAAACAGGATGCACCTCAGCTCAATTTTGACCTTCACGGCAAAGGCTGTGAATACTTATGGTACATGTGCTTTCTCAATTTTTTTATTTTTAATAAATTAGCAAAAACCTCAAATAAACTTTTTTCACGTAGTCATTATGGGGTGTTGTGTGTAGAATTCTGAGGAAAAAAATGAATTTAATCCATTTTGGAATAAGGCTGTAACATAACAAAATGTGGAAAAAGTGATGCACTGTGAATACTTTCTGCACTGTATATGCTATTGGAAAAAATTTAACTCTCTCTTAGAGGATCTGTTCAAAACTTTTTTAAAACCTGACAGGATCTAATCAATAACATTTTAGAATACGCATTTATATTGCAGAGAAGGACTTCTTTCCCTCTTTACTACTCTCAAAGGTTTACACTGGCTGTTGGCCTTCCTCTGTTTCTCATGGGTGGGGGTCGAATTGAATTTAATTTTGTTAAGTTTGACTTGATTGTGTAGACCATTATATGCTTTTAATAGGTTCAATAATAGATTAAAGAAAAAAAAAGAATTTGGTGTCAACAACAAGAAAGAATCCATCCTGCTTTGTATCAACAGTTCTGGCTAGTGGTGGTGGTGGTGACTCTTACTATGAAGTCAGTAGACGGATTGGGAGAGCATAGGGGGTCATGAGGTCACTGGAAAGGGGTGTGTGGCGTTCCCAATATCTATGCAAAAGGACGAAGGTTCAAGTCTTTAGAGTCCTGGTGCTTCCTGTCTTGCTATATGGTTGTGAGACATGGACGCTGTCCAGTGACCTGAGACGAAGACTGGACTCCTTTGGTACTGTGTCTCTCCGGAAAATCCTTGCATACCGTTGGTTTGACTTTGTGTCGAATGAGCAGTTGCTCATGGAATCCCGAATGAGGCACATTACCTTCATTGTGAGTGAGCGTCAGTTACGGCACTACGGCCATGTGGCGCATTTCCCTGAGGGTGATCCGGCTCATAAGATCGTCGTTGTTGGGGACCCAAGTGGCTGGACCAGACCAAGTGGTTGCCCACGTAACACCTGGCTGCGGCAGATAGAGGGTCATTTCCGGAGGGTGGGACTGGACGTGTCTGCCTGGGGGGTTGCAAACCGGGATCCCAAGTTGTTTCATTGTGTTGTGGGTGCGGCAACGCACTGTACCAGTGTATGCTCCCCAACTTGACTTGACTTGTGGTGTTGGTGTAATGGTGTAGGGGATATTTTCTTGGCACACTTTGGGCCTCTTTAGTACCAATTGATTACCGTTTAAATGCCACAGCCTATCTGAATATTGTTGCTGACCATGTCCATCCTTTTATGACCGTGGTGTACCGATGTCCTGAAGGCTACTTCCAGCAGGATAATGTGCCATGTCACAGCTCAAATCATCTCAAACTGGTTTCTTTAACATGACAATGGGTTCACTGTACTCAAATGGCCTCCACAGTTTCCAGATCTCAATCCAATAAAGCACCTTTGGGATGTGGTAGAATGGGAGATTCACAACATGAATGTGCAGCTGACAAATATGCAGCAACTGTATATGAATAAGGCTTTTCCCTACAGTTCAGTGTAATACATATAATGATTCAGGTCTATTAACTATAATCACAGTATTTCCAAATAAGTTGTCAGAGTACATAGTTAGTCAGGCAGATCTTAATTAGATCAATTTACATTAAGCCAAAGGCACAACATTCAGTCCGTTATCAGCTGTTGTGTTATAAACACATTTCATTTCTTTCTACATTTTAATCGCTATGCTACTTTGTCCTTGAAAACTATCAGAAAAAATAACTTGTGATACTGCAATTTAAGTGTTAATTCTTTGTTTTCCTAAAATGCAGTTTAATGAAAATTAATATGAAGTAGCCTAACAAACAGCATTTCTTAGTATAGTACAACTGCACATGTTGTGATAAATCAGTACCTTTCAGATTAACCATAACCAGTAAATATATTCAATCGCTAGTATTCACTGTCATAATTTTATTGCAGGGTTACCTTGTTTTAAATTAAAGTATTGTGGAATATTTCAAAAAAGAATATCAGAACAGAATTTCATCCCTAATAAACACCGTGGTACTATGTAAAACTATTCAAAGAGAAATTTGTTAATAATATTCACTGGTGCTATAGTTATAAACTGTATGCAAATTGCTTTCATAAAATGCAAATGAGAAATTATGTGGTGGGATGTCATTATAAACATTTTCTGGTAAAATAGAGGTGATGTAAGGCAAGTACATAATCAGTGTCTTTAAAAAGAAACTTAAGAACTTGGCTGTGGGTAACAAACAGTGCATTTCAGTTCTGTAATTAATTTTAAATTTACGATTTAAGGTTGAGTGGGAAACTCTACTGGCACTGAGTAATGACCGGGAGTGGGATTTGAACCCAGGATAAAGAATCCCTGAGGAATCAGTGTTAGCCACTATTCCCCCATGCTGAACATTTTTAATTTATCTACTTTTTCCTAGTATATTATAATCAAATTGTGACTCAGTAGGATGTAAAGAATTAAAAAATGTGTTCATTTTGCAAAAAAATAGACATGAACATTTTTTTTTTTGCACTTTATTTTGAGTGTGAATCCTACATACAGTCTCTTCCTTAAACAGTCTTGAGTATCTGAGCAGTTCAGATAAAGTGAACAAAAAAAAAAAACAAACTGTGACAGTATGGTTAGGAGCCAGTGAAGTCTTTTTTCGGATTTGGTATTATGAGCAGAATGGTATGAGGATGTGCAGATTTTATCAAATGTATAGAAGTCTACACGCTGCATTTTCAGAACCCATAACCTGGCTAAGGCACAGTTCAGCCAACCATCCTCCAAAGCATAGGTTAGGTAAAATAAAAAACAGAAAGGGTTGAAAAAATGTATTTTTTCCTGGGACATACTTTTAACTATTAGACCAAACTGTATACATGAAAAATGTTGTAATTTTTTAAACATCTGTGTTACTGTTTCTTATTTTTGTAAAATACCACACATAGTATACATATATGTAACATGTGTCGTTTTTGTTTTGGAATTGTTTAGAAGATTTCTGTTATTTTCAGTTATCTGAATAAAGTGTTTCACATCAGCCCCCTTTGGCAAATAGCAAGTTAATATCTTTTGGAGATATTTGCAGATTGACTTTACCTTCACTGTAAATCTTCTGGCCTGGACAGCAGTGCCCTTTTGTGAATGCCGTGGATCTGTGTAACCATTTTCCCGTGATGGATTTGCAGGCATGTCTTCCGCACCAGATATTGACAAAATAAATGAAACTTCTAGCTTATATCAGTAGGAAATAAAATAACAACAACATGATAAAATTAAATTCAAACCATGAAATGATAAATTGCTTTGCCTGAGTATACTGAAAGTGCCATCCCATTTTTGTTTGGCAACCAAATCCAGACTGTACTTTCACAAAGAGTCAGAATAGAGCAGTTGTGTGGCCAGAATACAAATGGAAAGCTTTAGTGCAAAGTTTGCAGTTGGATTTACAATGGGTTTAGTTTTAACAGCTGTTTTTAACACAGTCCCCACCAGACTAGTGCTTTTAGCTGGAAAGGAATAAACTAAATGGAAATAAGTGGTAGTGAAATAAGACATATAAAATGCAAGCAACATTTTAAATCTCTGAAATAATCAAAAGAATGATTTGCATGCAAGGACATTATTCACAGAATCCATAGTTAAATATGTCTTACATAGCAGGTGGCTAGAAATCACAGCTGTGCATCTTGTGTGCCATCTTGAGGGCCTGCAGCCATTCTTTTGTATCATTTATTTTTACCTGTCCATGTCCTAAGGCATGTTTATCCTCAAAAGAAAGATGATCCATGATTAATGTATTCTCAAATCACAGCAGTAATGTCTGTCTTCTCTGCTTTTCCATCTTTTAGTTACTTTTTGATTGGTCTCTTCATGTGGTAAAATAACACATAGATTGATTGCTGGTCAGGCTGTGTTGGGATAGGATGACATGTGGATCAGAATATGTGCCTGCATGTTCCTAATTAAAGTGTAACCTTGGGTGGGAGATTTTTACAAAGACCACTTTCTTGTTTTCAACTGTCTAAACACAGCTCAGTTAACCTTTTTCCATTTCATCCTAAAGCAAAAATTGTTTTTTGAACAAGTTTGCTTTGAGTTGAAAACACAGACAGCACAGTTAGTGTGAGGTAACTATATATGATTTAAGTATGAAAGCCATTATAATTTTCTATGGTAATTCTGATTAAAACTAACAGTCAAGGTATTATTAGAGGTGGATGGGTTTGGCTGCAATATAGCACACCATTTTTTGAATCAGCTGTGATCATGGAGAGAGCTGTCATTTAATACTTTTATTTATTTAATTAATCATTTGTAGATTTTTTTGTTTGGTACTTGTAAAAATATGCTTTTCCCCTACATGTCTCCTAAATGCATGCCCTTTAGCTTTCAGAAAAATATGGATCTTAGTCTGACTCGAGTTTTTATGGTTCTCTGTTGCTGCAAAGAATGACAACATCATTTTCACATTGACTTTTTTCTTTTGATTGACAGCTGGTGTCCTTTTTGCCTTACTGAAAAATCTAGACAAATTCATAAAAGCATTTATTGTATTCTGGTATTTTTCCCCAGCCTATCCCCATAGATATTTAGCAGCTTGCAAAAGGTCATAAAAATATCATTCTTAAACATATGACCACCAAATCGTATTCCTTTTACAAAGTATTGCAGCCAGCTTTGCATTATTGTATTATATGTCAGAATACTAATATCTGTACTGTACATATAAATAATTGCATTGTAATGAACAAAAATTCAGTGTGCTGAGGGTTAAATTAAAATGGAACTAATTAGCCAATAAAGTAGTTAAAACAGAGAAGTAAATAACCTAATATGTTCTTATTTGTAAAAGTGCATATCTGAATTTACTAGATGTCGTTATCTTGTTTTATCTTAGTATTACTTAAACTTAGCTACATAATTTTAAATGTATATGTTCAGATGTGAGAGTTATCCCTGATATTTTTTTTAAATAATAGGCACACCCCATGGGCCAGCCTAAACTCCCCTTTGATGTTAGTAGTAGCCACTGGATGTAAAAATAGAATCTCATGATACATGCACCCATATAAAATTTCTGAACAACAACCAGAGTAAAAGCTGTTACATAACTATACGTCTCTTAATGAAGGAATGCACATAGGCATCCTAAGCAACTTTCATTGATGGTTTTATAATACAGCTATGTTTTTTTGTAGATTAAAATTATTTTTAACATATAAAAATATATATCTTCATTTTCCTGCTAAAACAATAAAATAATATAAAGCATAACTGTTTATTGGGCATTATTACAAATTTGAAGGTTTTGAAATTTAAGCGTCTAAATTTCAATAAAATGGTGTTCTAAAAAATTTGGAAAGATAAGATGATAGTTTATGGGGGACAGGAAGTGTAAGAAGATCAAGCCATAAGTTGATGAATTATTAACTCATTCACTCATGAAATTTAAAATCGTAGACTTTATTTTAGTTAGTGCTAAATTCTGAAAACCTATATAGGATGTCCCCGGGTTATGTACAAGATAGGGACTGTAGGTTTGTTCTTAAGTTGAATTTGTATGTAAGTCGGAACAGGTACATTATATTAATAAATGCTATTGTTGACTGACTGTAACCAAGTGCTCTGCCAATGAATGATGGAGTTTCACCTCTCTCTGACCTTTTTATTATTTCTGCTATATTTTACATGGTGATGGTTTTTCTCTTCTTTACTGTATCACCAGCACTTGCATCAGATTTGTGTTTCAGAGACATTGTTGAAAACGTTAAGATGAGCTCTTCTGCACAGCACTGTGCACGCTATCACAGCAGGATGGCACCCCTCGTCAGCATGTCTGGTGTACTGACGAGAGACAACTTCCTGCTATGTATGTAACAGTACAAGCAGGCTTGCTATTGAGAATGAATGGGGTGGCGAGGGGTGGTGAGGAGCTGTTCACCACCCACCCACCACACAGTCACCTCCACTTACATACAGTATGCTGCCTTCAGTGTCCGCCCACCGAGAACAAACAGGGTGCGGCCAGAGGCGGGTAGTGAATCGTCCACCACCGCCCCCATTCACCCTCAATGGCCTTCGTTCAGCCACAACCGGGTCACTGCTTGCAGCATCACCAGCCACCCACTGAGAACAAACGGGGCAGCCATTCTAGGCATACTGCAAGGCTGTGTGGTGGGCGAGCAGTGAAATGCCCCCCTCCGCCCCATCCAGCCTCTGCCCTGTCCATTCAGGAGCAGTAGCTGCGGCAGTGTGGTGGGTGGGCAGCGAACTGCTTGCCGCACACCCAGCCGCCCACTGAGAATGAATGGGGTGCGGCCCCCACTGCTCCATTCATCAACCGGAGCTGCCCGAGGGACACTACACTGCGCGAGCAGCGAAATTACCAGCCTCCAGCCACTGCTTCCAGCCTCACCAGGCCAAAGGTGACGGAGCAGCAGTTACTGAGGAGCCTGCGTCGCATCCCCCAGACAGATGAAGGAGGAGCTGCGGCCCCGTTCGTAAGTCGTATATCTGATGTCCGTAACTTGGGGACTACCTGTAACTGCTTAAGATGAAAAAAAGAAAAGGAAAAAGGGCCAGTTTGGTCCTACATTTGGTGTGGGGCAAACCCACTAAAGAAAACTGAGAGGCACATACAGTATTTTTGATTAGTAACATGATGGTGGCTATTGTGACATTTTCTTTAACCCATTTTTTGTAATCTTGTCATAGTTAATGCACTGCTGTTTGGAGTTTTTCTGGATAAAATATAAAAGTGTGACTCCTCAGTTTAGCAGACTTTGGGTACAGTGAACAAATTTTAGTATTCCAGATGTTCTGCTCAATGAACAAAACCTGTTAAAGGACAAATGAGTCTGGAGAAATGTTTCCCATTCATTTTAAAACCTCAAAGTCTCTATATGATGCCTTGTGTTGCCTGTACTTTTCATGTCGATAAAACGAGACATTTCAGGCAACAGACTAAGCGGTGCATTTGGACTTGCATAGAGAAAATCCTTCTTCTCCATTTCAAGTGTGTTTGTTAGTGGTAGTAGGACAAAAAGACATCGTTTTAATAAGTGCAACATAATCAGAGTTTATATTTTTGGTATTTTGACATGAGCAAAATGGAATAAAACTACAGATACATAACATTAACATGCTATGCTTTGATCAAACAAACCTTAACACAATGTGATTTCCTCTAATCTACTCCTAAAAGCAGTAGGGAAATGGCAAAACATGTTTTTTTGATTAATATTTGCAATAGAATAGTACCAGAAAATACAAATTATCTTGCATCCAAAACATTTAAAAACATTTGAAATTAGTCTTTAAAATAAATAATTCCCGTTGCTGAGTGGAAAGAGAGCAGCATGTATATGACAATTCATAAAGTCATTTTTAATTTATAGCTAAAATTTAAAGTTGCTCAGTCCATTGATTTTGTACAAGCAGGTTGTGAGCTGTTATAGATACCAAGAATACCTCTGTCTTCAATCAGTGGTTTTGTATATTGATATTCTTGTCTGTTAGTTTTGCAACAAGGCATATCACAATTTTCATAGTCTGATGTAGTGCTGGGCGGTATACCGGTTGTAATAAAAAAGGTTTTCTCTGTAACAGGAGAAGGGATGAAATAAAGGAGTAAGAGGGGGGGTTGGTCGCTTCAGTGCAAAACCAGCTACAAAGATTGGAATGTTTGGGATGATAGCGAAAGAATGTGCAAAAACTTGCTTCTCATAAAGAGTTTCAGAATGTTATGGGAATACAGTCAAGGCCATGTACTTGTTTTTCACTTCGAGGGGCTTCATTGCAAGCAACGCTTGTTATTGTGTGTCTTCTGATACTAGGCACCATCTCAGTGAGGGCCAAGTAGAAGAAAAACAATAAGATGTCCCGTGGGAAGAAGGTGTGCAGAAACTGATCACTTCTGTATACACTGCTTACACGTAAGCCATTTTGGGTAAGGACACTCAATTAGTATATAAGGGAAGGTTCCGCCCTCAGTTTCTTCGGAAGCTCAACCGTGGGGAACGTGCACACCGCCCGGTATTGGACCAGGCTCACGAGTTGATCCTCTGACGAGACTGACACGCGGGCTCCCTCAGTCTACTGGTCTAGGATGATGGCTCTGGGTCTTTTGATATTACTGTAAGTATAGTATAATTCACATATCTGTATTACTGTAAGTCAATAGTATAATTCACATATCTGTATTACTGTAAGTCAATAGTATAAATCATATATCTTTGTCAATAGTACAATTCCTATATCTGCATGTATATTGCTATTATATTGTATGTAACTGATATTATATTTGAACAAGTAAACAATTGAAGTATTGGACCTTTCCTCTCTGATTCTTGCCTGCTTATTTTCTGTTAAAACCTTTGAACCATTTTCCCAAACTAAAACATTTTGGCGTAGTCGGTTGCAGGATTTTGGGGAATCTGGTAAAATATTGAACTATTAAGTGAGGCAAAGGAAATCAGAGATGTTTAAGAAAAAGGATAAAAACCCTGCCGCAGCTCCTTTACCTCTCCCTGGCTGGGAAGAAACAGTATGGGAAGACTGCGCCAGAGAATTGAGATGTGGGGGGGGATTAGCACAATATTGGCAGAGCTTGGATCCCCCAACACCAGTGAATGTGCTAGCCGCGCTTAAGAAATGTCAGGTGTCTGCAAAGGAACCCATAATGGGCTTGCAGACGCGAGGGTGGGTTTTGCTAACTGCGGTTAAAAATCTGGATAGTCTGATAAACGAAAAAGAAAGGGAGATTAAGAAAATGCAAATGGACTTGGCGGATGCGTTAGGGCGGGCCTCAATGGCCGAATCCCAGGTAGCTGTATTATTGCCGCGGGTACAGAGAGCCGAGGGGATGGCGGAAAAGGCAGCCTTTTGCATAGCCAAGGTGAATGCGAAAAAGAAGCGTAGACCGGATGTTGCGAAGATCAAAGCGTTTGTAGCCGCAGTTAACGTCCATGAGTGGGATCCTGAAAAATGGGACGGTAACATTTGGGATGATGATTATGAGGATGATGACGGACCCGATGCAGGGTCGGTAATTGATCCTCTGCCTTTACAGGCTAAACCCGTGATGCGTCGCAGACTTTTTACTGACGCACATGGTAATGTTAGGAGGGGAGATGTTTTCGAAGATTATACTGCACAAGAAAGGGAAGGATTTAGATCACGTTATGCACAAGGGCGAAATGAGCCAGTAGACACATGGCTCGTACGCTTGCATGATGCAGGAGCCGGGCATGTGTCACTGGATAAGGGGGATGGTACTGAATTTACAGATTATGCTGTCGATTCCCGTTTTAAACAAGCAATGAGACAAGAATTGACTAAGTTAGAAGGGGACAGCACGTTGCTGGCGCTGGCGGCGAATGCAGCATATGAAATATATCCACACCCCCAGAATTGGCCTGAAGTAAAACCATGGACGACTTTGCAGCAGGCGATTCGGGTGGTTAGAGAATTGGCAATGAGGGACGCCGTGGTAGCGGGCCAAGCGGATCAGTTAGATGTGTTCCCATTTACATCTGTAGCCAGGACCATCCTAATAAAAACAGCCCCTGCTAACTTGAAAGGAATAATAATGACTCTTTTACTGAATGAGGTAGGTGCAGGAGTGGGGGAAGTTGTAGCCAAATTACGGGATTTAGGTGACCTGGGGGAGTGGGGAGGAGCCCCGCCAGGGACAGCTGCAACACAACGCACTGGGGCTACATCAAGGGATAGCGCCTATAGAACAGGGGGAGTGAATAGGAAGGAGTTATGGGGAGCGTTAATTAATGCTAAAGTCCCTAAGGAAGAGATAGATGGACTGCCTACAGGAGTGCTCCTGGACAGGGCAAAGAAAAAAGGACTTATAGATAAGTCTGGTGGAATAAAGAAACGAGTAGCAAAGGCAGAAGTACATTCACTTCTTACCTTCGCTGAGTGGGAAAAGTTGAGTAAGAAGCGTGATGAAATTGGCCCCTCTTCATCTTCCGAGAGCTCCTCGGAGGAGGAGGAGGAAGACAGGGGGAAAAACCGGCGCAAGAGTAAACATGAGAAAGGAGGGAAGAAAGCTAAGAGCAAAGGGAAAGGGAAAAATAAAGGAAGGACTTTATATCCCGTCGAAGAATTAGAACGCGCAGCACGAGATTGTTAGGGATGGGGCCAAGCACAGGTGAGAGCTCTAAATTGGCATGATGCGGACATTCGACCTTTTGTACCGGTAACGATACATTGGGAAACTAAAAACAAACAAATAGTAAAGGCTCTCATCGATACGGGTGCGGAGGCCACTTTAATATATGGGAATCCATCTAAATTCAAGGGGAAACGATTGACAGTGCAGGGGATTGGGGGAACGGACATCCCTGCCACTCAGGTGACGGTGATGTTACAAATTGGTCAGTTGCCCGTGAGACCCTACCCCGTACTAATCACCCCAGGGAAAGAGTATATAATAGGGATGGACATTTTACGGGGGATGACTCTTCATCTCCCCAATGAGGGGACATTTTCTTTTGGGGGCCCAAAGAAAGTTAGAGCAGTGACAGTGGGGAAATTGAAAATACCACCGTTCCCCATCCCAATCGCCCGAAAAGTAGTGTGTCAAAAACAGTATAGGATTCCAGGAGGGCAGGAAGAAATTCAGGCTGCAATAAAAGATTACCTGAACGTAGGAGTGTTGAGGGGAGCAACCACTAAGTGGAACAACCCAATCTGGCCTGTTAAAAAGTCAGACGGCACTTGGCGAATGACGGTAGATTACCGAGAACTAAATAAGCACACACCGCCCCTGACGGCGGCGGTGCCTGACACTATTACATTGATAGAAAAAATTCAGGCAAGTAAGGGAAAGTGTTACGGGGTGATAGACTTGGCAAATGCCTTTTTCACAATCCCCATCCCTGAGGATAAGCAGGATCAGTTTGCATTTACATGGCTGGGGAGACAATACACTTTCACACGCCTGCCACAGGGGTATTTACATTCCCCAACCATCTGTCACCGGCTGGTGGCAGAACATTTAGATGAGTGGAAAAGGTCGGCGGACCTCACAATCACCCATTATATCGATGACATCATGGTGCAGGGGGAGACAGAGGGGCAGGTAGGAGAGGCGATAGCCTCACTAGTAGAACACATGAAAAGCAAGGGATGGGAAATTAACCCACAAAAAATACAAGGACCCTCTCACACGGTTAAGTTTTTGGGGATTCAGTGGAACAAGGGAGAAAGAGAGATAGTGGAAAAGGTACGCAACAAAGTCGTTCACTTTGCAACCCCAAAAACAAAGCAGGATGTGCAGAAATTTGTGGGGCTATTTGGATACTGGCGACACCATATACCGCACATGGGGCAAATTCTGGGGCCGTTATACAAGATCACACGTAAAAAGAATACGTTCGAATGGACACCAGAAGCGCAGGTGGCTTTCGCGCTGGCCAAGGAAGCGATAGTGCAGGCAGGGAGCCTGGCAAGGGTGGAGGATGGGCCTCTAGAATTGCAGGTGTCCTCAACCGAGTGCTATGCTAACTGGAGCTTGTGGCAAAAGCAGAGTGGGAAACGCAGACCTTTAGGGTTCTGGTCTAAAAAATTAGTAGATGCATGTTCACGCTACACTCCGTTCGAACGACAATTGCAGGCGTGTTATCTTGCACTCATAGACACAGAACAACTGACACTAGGACATGAGGTCCTTTTGCGACCGCAGATACCGATCATGACATGGGTAATGAGCAACCCCAAAACTCACAGGGTGGGGGCAGCCCAAGAAAACACCATAATCAAATGGAAATGGTACATAGCTGACCGGGCGAAGCCCGGCGCAACCGGTGTGTCTGTATTACATGAGAAAGTAGCAGAGGTACCGGAGGAAGGAGAGGAAATAATAATGGTGACTCATGAGGAGGAGTCGCCGGTGAAATGGGGCAAGTTATACGATACCCTGACAGACGAGCAAAAACAGCACGCCTGGTTCACCGATGGGAGTTGCAGAGTGGTGGGGGGGCGGCGCTGCTGGAAAGCGGTGGCGTATAATCCTCACACTGGGAAAATGCTGGAAGGGAGGGGAGAAGGAAAGAGCAGTCAGTGGGCAGAGCTACAGGCAGTAGCGATGATATTACAGCAGGAAAAGCTGAGTCCCTGTCATATCTACACTGACTCATGGTCCGTGGCAAACGGGCTAGGGGTGTGGATGCCCACATGGAAGAAAAATAAGTGGGCAATCAAAGGAAGGGACGTTTGGGGGAGAGAGATGTGGGAACAAATTTGGGAAATTGCTGCCAATAATCCTAACATCACGGTGTCGCACGTGGACGCGCATACAAAAGGGACGGATGCAGAGGCTCTGTTTAACGCGGTGGCGGATGCTCAAACCAAAACCGCGACAGTAACAATAATGGAACATGGAACAGACATGGCAAAGTGGGCGCATGAGAGGGGGGGTCACCTTGGGGCGGCTGCTACTGTAAAGTGGGCAGCAGAGAGGGGGGTGGCCCTAACTATAGACAAAGCGAGGGAGGTAGGATTAAATTGTGAAACATGTCAGCATCAGCAGAAGCTCCCGGTATTGCAACCAGTAATGGGACATATTAACAGGGGGCGGGAACCAGGACAAATTTGGCAAATTGATTTTATTGGGCCCATGCCTAGGTCCAAAGGGTGTGAGTATGCATGCACGGTGGTGGACACATACTCCGGAGTATTGGTGGTACATCCCTGCCCACATGCCAACCAAGAGGCCACCCTATTGGCCCTTCAAAAGGTAGAATTGGCATATGGCCTCCCATTGCAGGTTCAATCAGATAACGGGACGCACTTTACAGGATGGAAAGTGAAGCGCTGGGCGGCGGAAAGACAGGTAGAGTGGGTATACCATGTAACCTATCATCCGCAGGCCGCGGGGTTAGTGGAACGAGTTAACGGGTTATTGAAAACTCAGCTGCGTAAGAGAGGAGGGGGAACACTCCAAAACTGGAAGGAGCATTTAGTGGATGCGGTTTGCGCGCTCAATAATCGCCCATTTGCAACAGGTTCAACTCCGTTGCAGAGGATGAAATTTCAGATCTGTAAAATGGACGCAGACGGGCCAATACAGATCTGGACAGAGCATCCAGACGCGAAACTACCCATTAGGGGCAGTGAGGGGGCAGCAGGCTTAGATCTCTATGCGATACAGGATGAGACAGTCACCGAACGAGTAACTATAATTAATACAGGGATAGGGGTGAAAATCCCGAAGGGACACTACGGGCATGTATGCCCAAGATCAAGTCTAGCGCTAAAGGGAGTCACTGTGCTAGCAGGCGTAATCGACGCAGATTACCAAGGGACCGTCAAAGTTCTGTTACAATCCTCAATGGGGGATCCAATCAAATTGACTAAGGGAGATCGAATAGCGCAATTGTTAATAATACCAGTTCACATGGGAAAAGTGCAGGAAAGTACTGCACCAGTAGTTAAGACTGGCCGGAATGTGGGGGGATTTGGATCAACAGATGCTCCTAAATTGGTTAATGGGGCGAAGGTGTGGGTTAAACAACCCCATGGACCACCCCGCCCGGCAGAAATCATCGCAATGGGACAGGATTTGATTGTAACTGTTCTATACAATGGAGAAGAAGCATGGGTAAATGTTCCTGCAAAACACTGCTATAGACGGGAGTGAGGAGTGGGTGCAACATGCTGTGTTCTTGTTTTACAGAATTGGGGGTGTTCTGAATGAAGTAGGAGCCACTACATTAGGAGGCGAGGCAACGGAGACGACTCAGGTCCGATGGTGGTGGAACACTTCCACTAAATCTAGACGGCAGGAGAACACGACGTGTCCGGAGAATCAGTCTTGCAATGTCCTTACAATTACAACTGGTGATGGGTGCACCATCTACTCCTCGAACTTGAAGGTGCCGGGGGTAAAACCACAGAAGTATCTGATTGAGTGCTCTGAAAACTTAAATATTACCTGGACGTCGAAAGTAACTTGGTGTATGGGGCCCTGGAATGGTTCCAAGGTACAGTGCGAGGTTAATGCAACATCAGGCGAATACACCTCTAATAAGACTGGGCCCATTGGCTGGATCAATGCAACTGAAATTATTAACAGGACTATACCAATGCTTGCTATAGCCGTGTGGGCCAGAACCCCCATAACAAGACAGTCACATGTAGAACCAATAATTGACACATGTAAACTTGTTTCTATGACAGCAAAAAGGACTAAGGTTACATGGCAAGTGACATTTCCACTGTTGCCACAGTGTAAGCGTGCTAAACGGGCATGGTATGACACTTTCTTAGGAGGGGTTGGCACCACCCTAGGAACTTTAAACACCATAGATAATGAAATAACTGCAAACAAGCTTGAGAATGTGGGACGACATACTCACAAAGTGGCAGACCAAATGGCTAGGTGGTTACCTCAGTCCATGGTCTCTCATCAGCAAACAGTAAACTGGGAACAACGCGCTTCAGATTGGATAATCATGGCTAGCAATGACATTCGATGGCTAAATGTCTCAACTTTCATGAACTGGACTGTATGCACTTTTAACATATTACAAGCACAGATACAGAAAAATAACATGCAAATGGCTTTAAGGACTAATAATATGCAAATATGGCAAGATATATGGAACATTAGCAGTAGCTTATGGTTAACGGTTAAACCTGAAAACACTAGGTGTAATGATACAATATGTAATGGGTATTGGTTTCAATATAATGTTACCACTATGATAACCTTGTGTAGATATCACGTTTTACCTGTTGTTGCACACGGACACTTTTGGCAGCTGCAATTGGATGGTGAGTGGCTAGAACCTAAAACAAACAAAACATATGATTTACGAAATTGCGAACACACTAATATTGGTATGTTCTGTGGATTGATGTCAGGACAGGAAAACCCATGTATTTCAGGTAAAGCAACCACCTGTAATTGGAGACTAGTTAATCAGAACACCACTCTGTATGAAGTGGGACCTCACCGACTCTGTGTTTCCACCACCATCGCTAATCGTAGGCTGCCACAGGTTCCGTTTTCTGGATGTCTTGATAATGTATATGTTTGGCAAATAGCAAATAATACTTACTATCTGAATAATTACACCACTAAAAACCATCTTACCAAGGTTCAATGGCAAGTCTGGCATGCTCCGACCTCAATTTCACTGGCTGTAGCTGAACGTTTATTAAATAGCTCCCTGCAATTAAAAGAATTGGCTGCTAAACATCAAAAACATGTAGATGCACTTACTGTACAGACAGTCATGACGACGTCTCAATTACAAATTTTAGGGACCAAAATTGAAGGTGAATCTGTAAATGCGTGGTGGTCAATCTTTACAGGTTGGTCACCAAAGGCATCCACAATGTTGTCAGTTTTCTTCCGCCCTTTGGTGCTGCTTATTATTATTATTGCTTTAATGACTATATTTAATTGCTATGTGTTTTGTGTTTTAAAACGAATTAATAACAGAGCACGACAGACAAGGTTGCTGATTTTGCGCTGAGCGAGGGACCGATTGTAATAAAAAAGGTTTTCTCTGTAACAGGAGAAGGGATGAAATAAAGGAGTAAGAGGGGGGGTTGGTCGCTTCAGTGCAAAACCAGCTACAAAGATTGGAATGTTTGGGATGATAGCGAAAGAATGTGCAAAAACTTGCTTCTCATAAAGAGTTTCAGAATGTTATGGGAATACAGTCAAGGCCATGTACTTGTTTTTCACTTCGAGGGGCTTCATTGCAAGCAACGCTTGTTATTGTGTGTCTTCTGATACTAGGCACCATCTCAGTGAGGGCCAAGTAGAAGAAAAACAATAAGATGTCCCGTGGGAAGAAGGTGTGCAGAAACTGATCACTTCTGTATACACTGCTTACACGTAAGCCATTTTGGGTAAGGACACTCAATTAGTATATAAGGGAAGGTTCCGCCCTCAGTTTCTTCGGAAGCTCAACCGTGGGGAACGTGCACACCGCCCGGTATTGGACCAGGCTCACGAGTTGATCCTCTGACGAGACTGACACGCGGGCTCCCTCAGTCTACTGGTCTAGGATGATGGCTCTGGGTCTTTTGATATTACTGTAAGTATAGTATAATTCACATATCTGTATTACTGTAAGTCAATAGTATAATTCACATATCTGTATTACTGTAAGTCAATAGTATAAATCATATATCTTTGTCAATAGTACAATTCCTATATCTGCATGTATATTGCTATTATATTGTATGTAACTGATATTATATTTGAACAAGTAAACAATTGAAGTATTGGACCTTTCCTCTCTGATTCTTGCCTGCTTATTTTCTGTTAAAACCTTTGAACCATTTTCCCAAACTAAAACACCGGTTAATACCGAAAACCGTTTTTTATTTTTTTTATGATATGGATTTTTCTTATACCGCAACAACGGTTTAAATTGCCTAAACGACGTTTGGAACGTGGCGCAGCGGGAAACTGTTCAAGTGGGGACCTTTTTCACTGCTACACCGCTAAACACAGATTTGTTGCACTAGGGCTCTTTTTCACTGCTACACCACCAAATAGTGGGCGGTAGCATAGATATGCCGCGCGGTGAAAATGGACAGAGAGACGAAAAAAAGCAGTCACGTCTGTCGCCTGGAGATGCTTTAGCTTTAAAAGGTCAGATGTGTAAATACTCTTTCTATCCATCCATCCATCCATTGTCTCCCGCTTATCCGAGGTCGGGTCGCGGGGGCAGCAGCTTGAGCAGAGATGCCCAGACTTCCCTCTCCCCGGCCACTTCTTCTAGCTCTTCTGGGAGAATCCCAAGGCGTTCCCAGGCCAGTCGAGAGACATAGTCCCTCCAGCGTGTCCTGGGTCTTCCCCGGGGCCTCCTCCCGGTTAGACGTGCCCGGAACACCTCACCAGGGAGGCGTCCAGGAGGCATCCTGATCAGATGCCCGAGCCACCTCATCTGACTCCTCTCGATGCGGAGGAGCAGCGGCTCTACTCTGAGCCCCTCCCGGATGACTGAGCTTTTCACCCTATCTTTAAGGGAAAGCCCAGACACCCTGCGGAGGAAACTCATTTCAGCCGCTTGTATTCGCGATCTCGTTCTTTCGGTCACTACCCATAGCTCATGACCATAGGTGAGGGTAGGAACATAGATCGACTGGTAAATTGAGAGCTTCGCCTTGCGGCTCAGCTCCTTTTTCACCACGACAGACCGATGCAGCGCCCGCTTTACTGCGGATGCCGCACCGATCCGCCTGTCGATCTCACGCTCCATTCTTCCCTCACTCGTGAACAAGACCCCGAGATACTTGAACTCCTCCACTTGGGGCAGGATCTCGCTCCCAACCCTGAGAGGGCACTCCACCCTTTTCCGGCTGAGGACCATGGTCTCGGATTTGGAGGTGCTGATTCTCATCCCAACCGCTTCACACTCGGCTGCGAACCGATCCAGAGAGAGCTGAAGATCACGGCCTAATGAAGCAAACAGGACAACATCATCTGCAAAAAGCAGTGACCCAATCCTGAGCCCAGCAAACCGGACCCCCTCAACACCCTGGCTGCGCCTAGAAATTCTGTCCATAAAAGTTATGAACAGAATCGGTGACAAAGGGCAGCCCTGGCGGAGTCCAACTCTCACTGGAAACGGGTTCGACCTCCTGCCGGCAATGCGGACCAGGCTCTGTTTGTATACTACTGGATAATACTGCAAGCCAAGTTGTACTTGTTTTATTTGTTTTCAATACAGTGTAATGTACCTGGGTACTGTTTAATAGTGTGACGACATTTTGACTTTATTCTCGACATTTCCACTTTAATCTTGACGCTTATGACAAAAATATATTCTTTTGACTTTGTTCTCGTAATTTGTCATTAAAGTAGAATATCGTAAACTAAACTTCATCATAAAATGAATATTTAATTTACTAGATTTTCTCAAACCCCGTCATAAGTTATATAGCACATTAAATGCTTTGTGTTAAGTGATTCGTTCAGAGATGGGCGCAACTCTGAATGGATGGCATAATTAAACATGTATAACGAAGATATTTTTAAAGTTCTGAACACTCCGTGGGCTAAGTTTATAACTAGTTTTAATTTCACAAAGACATTTATCGTTTGGTGATTGGTTATGTGGTGAAAGAAAAAGGAAGGATAGGAACTGGGGTTTTGGTAACCTACGTCAGATAGAGACAGCATGCATGCAATAAAGATAGCCCACTCAGAAGAACATGCATTGAATTCTGTGTTCATGTCTCCGACCAGCAGATCACAAACCCAACATTTACACAATATTTAAGTTAAACCTGTGCGATAGCTATTCATACATCCAGTTTTTTGGAGCCTCGTCACACCTGCCATAAAGTTCTCTACACTGAACATACACCTGGGGACCCCTTACTGCAAGGGAGCAGCACTACCGCCTCACTACCGTGCATGTGTAATACCTGCTTTAATGCATTTCATCATGAAAATGATATCAAGTATTTATCTTAGCATTCTAAATTTTCAGAAAGCAGGAATATCATGAAGTGAATGGATTCTGTATGGTGATCGCTGTCTTCTCTTAGTGCGGAGGAAGTCAGTTTAAGAAGCGTAGTGATTAATCACTGGGTCGGGGAACGTAACACAAAGCATTTAATGTGCTGCATTAATTTATGACGGGGTAAATTAAGTAATTGATTAAACATTGATTTTAGGAAGAAGTTTAGTTTACGACATTCTACTTTAATTATGAAGTAAACTATGAGAATAAAGTGGAAATGTCGACTTTAATCTCAACATAAACGGCGAGAATAAAGTGGAAATGTCGACTTTAATCTCTACATAAACGGCGAGAATAAAGTGGAAATGTTGACTTTGTTCTCGACATATAGTTTGTTTTTTTCTTCCCAGTGTAGCTTAGCTTGAAGCAAGGTCCATATTAATGCAGTTTGCCTAAATGATGGTTCAGCTGGTAAAGATGTCATCACCAAGTTGCACTTGTTGTATTTTATTTTAATTTGGTGAATACTGTGTAATGCACCTGGGCTTGAAGTCTTGAAGTAATAGTGCAACTATCAGTAATAATACTATTATTTATTTTATTGTTATTATTTATTAGTTTAAATATTATGCAGTTTAATGATGATAAAGTTGTTTAAAAAGTCACTTTAACGTGTCAGTGGACAGAGATTGTTAACATTAACAGAAAGTGTAGTTGGTTTACAAAAAATATTTACTATTTATTCCTTTTCTAAGACATATTCGGTGCAATACAATTTTACTAAGTCTAAATGCCTCTTTGTATAGTTGAAAATATGTTGTCAAAATTATAGTTTGTTTTTGCAAAATTTGTTCAATAAAAAGGTTCTATATTTTGACTGCATCTGTCATGCAATGTGATACCTTCTCCATTAGTGCCACCCCCTTGAAAACTATCACTTTATGGGGCAATGCAAAACTGTATTGATACTTGTGTGCACATTAAAATGTTTTTTTTTTGTACAATGTATAATACTCTTGACAGTGGAATAGGTTATTCTTAGCCAGTAATTGCAGTGGAAAATGTGGTTAACATCCACTCATGCATGGGGAAAAAAATACCGTCGAATACTGTGAAACCAGGATAATTTAGAAAAATACCGTGATATAGAAGTTTGGTCATACCGCCCACCCCTAGTCTGATGCACATGATTTTTTTTACTTGAACATTAGCACTTAATGCACAGAGTTGAATATACTCACAGCCGCCACTTTCCTTCCCTTTGAATGCTAGAGGATCCCCACAAAACAGCTCATCTTCTCTTCCAGAACAGCACTGTGCCTTATGTTGCCTGCTTTTCTTCCACATGGCTATGTATTTTATTCAGGTTCCCTTACACAGTAAGCATTCCACTTTTTGTTTCTTCACCTTCAGACCAATATGTCACCACCTTGCAAACCTGTCCTGCTGGCAAAAATAGAAAATGATTATGCAGTGATGTTCTGCTAAACCAAGACATACTTATGCAGAACTTTAGGATGAAATTAATCTCTAACATAATCTGTCAGAAATATTTTACTGTTTTTGCAAAGACTGTGTTTTCTTACCCACGTTATTTGTTATCCTAAAGCTTGATGATTCGCCTGACTTCGGTCATCCTAACATCCCCAACTACATAATAAAACCTACTCCTAAATTTATACACATGGTCATTGATAAAATAGCAACACTTTAGTAGATTCATGGAGATTTTAGAAAGGTTTTAGCTCAAACCTGAAGACAGAGGACAATGCATCAATTTGTAAGTCATACAAAGGTGTTTTTAGCCTAGCTGGGAGATGTATGAGATAAAGATATATGTATACCTTTTCTTGCACTTTTTGTTGTTAAATTGTGAGTAGATTGACATGAAGAATTCAGAAAGTGACAGTATGAGTTTAATTGTATTAAATCACATTCTCCAGCCCGCTTACTCCAATTCAGTGTAGCTAAGGATGGAACTTATCACAGGAGTATTGGATACAAGGCAGTTACCAAGCCTGGATGAGGAACCAGTCCATTACAGGGCCCAGTTCCACAACACCAGTTTAAAGCCATCAGTTAACCTAACCCAGATAGGGTTCAGGATTTGAACCTAAGGTACTGCATAGCAACTGCCAACTGTAGCTCACCTCTTTATTAGTCAGTGGCCTAAGTAATTAAGGAAAGTTTTTTAGGTGAGTAGTTTTTTTAATGCAAATATGCTGTCACACTTGCATTCCATTATTTGTCTTTGGTTAAAAGCGCTTAGCTTTGTGGACAACTTAACTTAGCAAGTCATCTAGGAAACTTTCTTAGGGCAGTTTTGGTTATACACAGATATAAAATAAAAGTTTGCCCTTCCTAAAATGTGTTTACTTTTTCTAGATGAAAAAAATAATAAAAGCTATAATTTTTCTGTCACTTCAAATCGAAATTCACTTATATAATGTTGATGATGGGAGAACTCTTTTTATTCATGCTCTATAGAAACTCCCCAGACCTGAGGTACTGACATGTTAATGGCAGCATTTAAAAAGCCATGTTCATTCCACAGCTCAAAATTATTGATACCAAGAAAACATCATAGTAACAATGAAGTGATGCTTTATGGCTCATGAAGTAGGATTGTAAAAATCCTCTTCAAATATAATGTATGAAATAGAATTACAATACTATTTCCTCTTGAAAACGTTTTAAGGCACTTACATGAAAAGTGACACCATTCCAAGTGGTTCATTGTCAGCATTATGTGATGTTCTGTAACCTATAACTGACATTAATCCATTAAGGGTGCGAGGGTCATTCTTTCCTCTGTGAAGTCATGAACTGCTGGAATTAAGTTATTTTCCACATTTCTTTATCTGGCAACCTTAATCTGTTTAGAATAATTTTACATGTAAACGGTGCAATCTTCAACTTGTGTTTGTTAAACACTTTATAGAACTGAACCTGATGACAAATTGCTTCTAATCCCTTGAGTGTAAGGCTTCATAAAACCAAACAGAAGTAAAAAGACAATGTATTTGTCACATGGGAAGAAATGGTTTCCTTGCTTTGGTGCTCAAAAGAATTCATTAGCTATGCCAAATAAATGTGTTACTTGCTTCACAGCTGCTGTGAGCTTATCTTAGGCAAATCACACTTTAATCATGTTTTGGTTGATTGAAAATAAGTGTGCAGCATGTCACTATTGATTTTTTTTCCTCTTTTAGAGAGTTAGATATTTAGCATTAAATACCTCTGAGAACTTGTTAAGCCACTTTGTGTGTGATTTGGTAATCTGACATCACTCTTTTGTGTATCATAGGCTGCAGGTCTAATTCTGTTGTTATTCTAAGGAAGAGAAATAAATGGAAATAATTGCTTACTGTGAAGGTATCTTCAAATAAGGAGCAGAACTTTTGAAGAAGTAAAGTTGCTAAAGAGAGGTTGGATCATTTTTCTGATCAATCTGTTAAAACAACTTGATACAAATTGAATTGTTCTTAAACAAACACTCAGTCAGATTGCATTAAATATTGACATGCTGCTTTCTCCCATCTGATCCTGTAAGTTGGTCTGTGGCCTTGTTATTTATTTATTTTTAAAAGCTTGGTCTTTAACCACTATTCTCCAATTAGGTGAACGGCTAGAAAAAGTACAAGCTTGTTTTGAGTTAATCCTTGCACAATCCCTTTATTTTTAACTATAAGCAATGTGAGGGGTTATATTGCATTTCCTGCAGGGAATTGTGCATTTGAGTCCACATTTTATAGTAAGAGCACACTTGGAGCTAATTCAGTTTATTACATAGCAAATGTTCTTTACTTCTTTTAAACAAGAAAGCCACAATTATGGTGACTTGTGAAATGCACAACCCTTTTTATTTTCTTTTTTATTTAGTCACATTGAGATGAGAATGTTGGCAAAGACATCCTGTGAATATTTTAGGTTAAATCACAGTAGAGCGAATCTCAGATTGCATGTGTGAACATGACTTTTTTGCTTCCTGCTGTTACCATTTGCTAAACAGGAAGAGGCTGGGGAGAATACACTGCTTATAATTGTGCATGTGTTAATTAAGGACCTTGAATTAAAATAAATAAACAAAGCCAAATTATTATGAAGGGCTTCTAATCTTGGAGATGCTGTTGTGTTCTGTTTAACACATGAGTTTTGTTTTCATCACTATTGCAATTTTTCAGCACAGTGGGATGATCATTCATGCATTTCATTTCATTGTTGCAAGCTGTACTTTGTGAGGTGATTTTAACTAAGCACGCATTCTGTTTCTTAATTTCAATGTCTGGAAAACCTTTTATATTTTAGAAGCTGCTTGAAATATATTTGTAAATCTGTTTCCTTCTCCATTTTTTAATTGTTTCCCTGAAATATGTAATATTTTGCTTAATGCTTTTCTAAAGTTGAAATTCTTATTGTAGGAGATTCTAGTTATTTAACTCTTACTCATTATTTTGCAGTATATTACTAAAGGTAGTTGCTTCTTAAAGTAGTTAACCCAGCATTTGTTTGGCTTTCAAAGATGTGATAATCCCGATGGATATTATTTTGTTTATTTGCTTTATTTTGTCTGCTTTGCACCTTTTTTTGGCCTTCACATTAAGAAATACCAACAATATTCACCTCCCCTTCTCTTAATATTGAGTACCTATACTCAACAAATTAATCATCAGGAGTGCGTAAAGAAATTATATTTGGGCCCCTTTATACCCAGGACAGTACGTATATATGTGTGTGTGTGTGTGTGTGTGTGTGTGTGTGTGTATATATATATATATATATATATATATATATATATATATATATATATATATATAATACACACACACAACTATATATTCTTATGGGTTGCTACAGCGGATCACCTTCTTCCATATCATCTTGTCTTCTTCTAACTAAATATATTTATGTGTGTGAATATATAGACAGATAGATAGAGATAAAGATAGTGGCAAGAGTGGGGGTTGTTTAGTGATCCCTAAACCAAGAATGGCACCTGGCCACCCTGGGTATTGTGCATAAAATGGAAGGATCAAAAGTTGTAACATAAAATGTAAACAAATAGCAAACACTGGACCTTTCTGTGCCTTTCTGACCAGACCTGGTCTAATTACACAACTCATTACAGAAGTGCCTTTCTTCCTACCTCCTGGACCTCCTGTTAGCAAAGCTCCTGCCCTTGCCCCTCTGTCAACTTTAAGCCAGAGGCTATTATAAAGCTAGTCCTTGGAGAGATTCTGGAGTCAGCTTAGCCCACAAGGGAGACTTTCTGAATCACCTACACTCTAGCAGAGACTGTACTACCCAGAAGCTCCAATAGGAATCTGAGCCACTGTAGTAGAATATTGTTGCTTCCCACTAATGGCCTGGAGGAATATGGCTCATCTATATATATATATAATTCACTAAGCCGCCGCCAGATCAAGCAAGACACCCATGGAAGCACGCAGGATGGAGCCACGCCCACCAACTCTAAGACCATTGGATACGACGACAACTCGCAGAGCCACGCCCACCAACTCGGAAGCGACGACACAGAAAAAACGGTGTCATTTATGTTCGTCTGTGGTAGAGTCCACATGAACCTCTGATCCACATTGACTGTTCATAGAGGCATGTTTCTCGCGGATGTGAATCGCTATATGCAGTGTGTAGAACAGTTTGCGAGGGGTATCCCATGGGATCCTTAAAACAATCCTTTAAAACTGAGGTTAAAACACAATGAAGGAAGCAGTCTTTAAAAACCAATAAGCCCTGTGCCTCTGTTTCATTAGCGTCTCACCTGCTTCACCAATGCAGGCCCTGCAACAGTCGAGACGCTCTCTCAGCAGCTGACCTTCTCTGTGCCTGGCTCCACTACTGTCAGTCACCTGATTAAAAATGGCCTTTTGAAGGGGAGCTATGGAAACGCAATACCACAGGAACACATTGTCTTCGAGTCTGCTCTCGCTCACTCTAACGTACCGGCTTTCTCTCTCTCCTTACTCGCTCGCACACTGCACAGGGGAGAAACACCTGCAGCATGACTCCACCCGGAGACCGTTTCAACTACACTTCCACGCCCCTCGCTACGGTGTGAGCGCTATGATTATTTATTTAAAAATGGCCTTTTGAAGGGGAGCTGTGGACCCGCTATACCACAGGAACACCTGTGACATTGCCTTCACATTGTTTTCCTTTTATTTCTGATCCCGTCAAGCAGATCAGACACCCAGGCAAACAACACTGAATAATCAATAGCTGCAACTACTTTGCCCGCCCCAACTCCTCACCTGAGCCGGTTTCGTCTGTGTTCAGCAGTGTTTCCCAAACTCGGTCCTGGTGAACCCCTTTGCAGAGAGGCGTGGGTAAGCCGTTGAACCCATTCGTGCTGGAAACCAGGGCTTGCAATTGTTCCCCACGAATGAGGAATTCCCAGTAAGTGCGGGTCATACGCTTGCACTGATTACGTCCCTGCCCTTTGTACAGCCCCCCCCACCTCGCTTCTACCATGGTCGGGTGACTTGGTGGATTAAATATAGAAAAGCAGCCAGAACCGCAAAGAACAATGAAAAGTCTACGTGGCTCAGAGGTGCATGTGGACTGTGTAAAGACGAAAACGACTCAGGTGACGAGTTGCGGGTGGGCACATGAGCAGGCAGTGCGTACTGAACTAGAAATCAGCAGACTAGCATGATGGAGAGGGCGGAATGGGCGTCCTTCCCCTCTCCTCCCGTTCCGCCCTCCGCGCCCGAGCGCCATCCACCACCGTCCCTCGCTCTGGGAGGAGAAGGCGCGACGGCGGTCCTCCAGTTTTCAGTCACGGACAGTTGTATGTTGGTTCGTACCGTGCATTGTTGCAATGTTACTTTTCTTGGTGGTTTATTAAATTATGGATTTTTCAAATGTTCATTTTTTCCCTGTGCTTAAAAATCATTAAAAAAGCGGCCTGATTATGCGGGTTGGCTAGTTTAGAATACATCTCTCACTGAGACATGTTGTCCTAGCCAGCTAATAATATCCTATGTAGGAAGTTTACAGCCTTAGCATGCTTTCCTTCCCCATGCTATCCCTTACAATGTACTATGTATATGTAATATGTATGTTTTGTTTATCTGTTCCCACCTCTAGTCCTCTGCTTCATAATGACTTTTCTCTCAGTTTAAGTGCCCACCTCAACATGCTCTTTGTGACTTGCCAGTGTAACAAGTTATTCATATGGTTGGAACAAAATTCATGTGCAGCATGCCTCTGGTACACATACATGTATAATTAACCAGTACAAGCAGGTTATTAATGAACAGTGGAAGGCTAGACAAGAAGTAGTACATCTAAATGTTTATTTATTTCATAATGTATTGTTTAAAAGATTGATTGACACAAGCAAGCTTAAAAATAAGGAGGCTCTTTTTAGACCATAACTTAGGGTCTGTTTTTTGTGGTAGGTTTTGTTAAAAAAAAAAAATACTAATATCTAGTTTTCTCAAAGTTGTGTCTCTACCTTTCTTTTGTTTGCTTGCTTTCAGTCTCATTCAGAACCTGATGTGGATTTGTCTGGGGTGCATAAAAATGTTCTGTGGACTCAATGCATCCACTAGAGTGTAAAAGTTCAAGGACCAATTACACTGCTTTCCCACTGTCAGTCAATCTTCCTTTAATTCCCTAATATACCTGAGCAACCTTAAACATGAAGCTGATTTTTACTAAAAGCATAACACTTGTGAAGGTAAAAGTAACCAGGGGTAGAGCCAAACTCTTGTACTGACTATACAATAGGCATGACACCTAGACCATCCTCCTGTAGCTCAACTCTGTCATCTCAATAAAAGTCAAAGGTGTGTAGGATTTGTAATTCCAATAAACTTAGTTGAGTTCATCTTAAGGTCCATTTTTCAAGGGATTACACAGAGAGCTTATAGTGTATCTCTGTTTAAATCACTATTTTTTCATTTTGGCTGCCACATGCCTTTCAATGTTAGGAGGCACAGTTGGAGGCTACATCTCTAAGGTTGTCAGGTGACCTTGGGGTTTTGAAAGACTTGATGCCAGCAGTAGTATATAGTACAAAATCATTTTGTTGTGCTTTACTAAATTCTGAACTGGGAGAAGAGCCTGTGTGGTTAGTTCCCTTTGGGTTAGGAAAGCAAAGCCATTTGCAGATTTGGATTAAGGTTTTTCCTTTGTAGTACTAGGGTGTTGTACCGTGTTAGCCATTATGAATGTAGAAAAAAGCCAAGCAAAATGACACCTTTTATTGGCTAACTAGAAAGATTACAATATGCAAGCTTTCGAGGCAACTCAGGCCCCTTCTTCAGGCAAGATGTAATCAAGATTACATCTTGCCTGAAGAAGGGGCCTGAGTTGCCTCGAAAGCTTGCATATTGTAATCTTTCTGGTTTTTCCTTTGTAAAGGCTAGTAAGCTTGTGGGTTTACTTTCATTACACCCACAAAGAATTGAGTACTCCCTGATGCCACTTGTTCTATAATACCAGTCATTTGACTGCATGCATGACTATGAACAGTTGCCCCTAAAATGATATATTACTTGTATTGATTTCTGTGCCCACATTCATCCTTTTGGCATGAGATCTAGTGACCAACAGCAAATGACTTGCATATATCCATCTCTTCCTCAAAAGGCCCCAGCTCTTGTGTAGCTCACAGTACCAGATGTATCTTAATCAAATAACATATTGCTGTTTAGAATTTATTTTAAAAAAATCATACATTGGCATCATCTTCAGGATTTTTAACATACCCTGTTCTCTACAGTTTGTCACAATTGCATTGTGCTATAGTTGTAGGTTTTTGCTTTCTCAATCATAAAATTACTTTGCCCAGAAAAGAGTTTCACCTTCTGATAACCATGGAAAGTTTATTATTTTTTTTGTTGCAAATATCTTCTCCTTTTAAATAAAAAATGAGATTGAACAGTGAACCCATAACGTTGCATGAGGTTTACTCTTCAAATACTTTTTTTAGCCTTTATATAGGTTTATATGTCATTTTTATTATTTTTTTACTGAAATGTGAACATAAATATATATTTCTTAATTTTATATCTGTCATTTTCTGCTTTTGGTTTTGGACAGGTAAAAAAAAAACCTATGTTTACTTGTATTTTATTAATCACAGCAGTTATGTGGTTTGTGTAATATTAAAACCAGTTAGACAGGATGAGAGCTTGCTAGGATGAGGTCAACAAATTAAATAAACTGTGTTCTGAGCATCTTGGGTATATAACGTAACATGATTGCAAAGCTTGTAGGGGCTTACACAAGAAGAATAAAAGCTGTAATTGGTGTCAAAGGGGCATCTACAAAGTACCAAATTAAGGGTTTGAAAACTTATATCAATGAGAGATTTCAGTTTTTGATTTTTAATAAATTTGCAAACCTTTCCTAAAATATGTTTTCAATTTGTCATTATGGGTTATTGGGTGTAGATTGATGGGCGAAGATGTCAAATTTATCCAGTTTAAATTAAAGCTACAGCACAATAAAGCAGGTAGAAAGTTACTTTCTGAATCCACAGTATGTGATAAAAACTGAATTTTGGTTACGATTTTGAAAATCGTAATATTCTAAAATCAGTGATATGTGAGAGTAATCACATAAAATGTGAATTTATGTGTATATGTGCAGACTTATTCCAAGACCTAGGAGAAAGAAAAGAATACAACATTTACACTTGGCTACTGTGAAGGTGCAGAGATTTTATAGACTTCGTTACCCACTTGATGAAATTTTAGAAGTGGACATGTACAGGAATCAGAATAGAGATTCTTAATTTCCACAGCTGTCCGGTTATTAGTAGCCTTATTCCTTTGACCCACTATACATTTTATACCAAGGCCACATGTAATAATATCACCCTCTAACACCACTCCAAGCATCATCTCAGATATTTGATTGTAGCATCTAGCCTCTATATGAATATATGCTGGTTGCAATTTCAAAAACAATTATTTTCTGTTCTTTACATTATATTATATAGTACTGTGCTGTTTTAATTGTATAACAGAATAAGGTATTTTCACAAAAGAACATAAAATTAAAAAAAAGTAAAGGTACATCACAAATGTGCATATGTTTATTTCATTTTGTATGATTAAAATATAGTTATACTTTAAAGTAATTTTACAAAGGTGATGAAATTATTTTTTGGTGGGAAGAAGAAAAAGTACTTGATTGGTAACTTTTTCTTGAACTTTTCTCTCTTTTTTTTTCTCACTTTATTATCACTGATGCTGACTATTACAAAGAAACGCCTCTTACCACTATTTACAAAGGCCAAAACAGAATTTGCTGTGATATGGTAGATGCAGTGTAGTGTCATGATTTCATCACCTGCTACCTTGGCAATATTATAAAGACAGTATAAATTGGCAGACCAGGGGTTCCCTTGGGCATCAGAAAAACTGACTCATATACTAAATATATGTGTATAAAGCTTTAAGGTTCTTTGACAAGAGGTGATTACACATGAGTGATTTGAAGTGGCCTCCCATATGAAAAAAATAATAAAGAAGTGCAATGCATTATTTTTCCTTCAAAAGCCACACACAAGAAACCTTTTACAAAAACTAGAAATACTGTTGATGAATTTCAAACTCATTCTTAAACTGTATAACCTTACTTGTCTTTTTCTCTCTATTCAAAGTGATAATTTTTGATTTGGGAAAGAAAAGACTGGTAATTTCAAAAGGCAGAAACTAATCTTGGTTATCCTAGCTATGAAAGATTTACATCTATACTTTGCTGTGTTTCTTTGGGAATCGTAATGTAATTGAGCTGTTGATATGAGATAACATCTTACTGTAATAATCACATTGTTGCTTTAACAAGATACACCTGTAGTAAGGGTGGTCAAAGAAAGTTTTTTTCTATTCATGTGTACATTTTCTACACTATTGATAGATTGGGAAATAGTGTGTTACTGTGTACATGTTCATACATTCATCTGCTTTATAAGCTTGCTCTGATGATTTTTGGTTCATGAATGCATCCTGGCAGCACTAGCATCAGGTTAATCACCAAAGCTGAAAAGGTCTCCATTTGATCGTAGACTTTCCTTCACATGGAGCCAATTTGGTGTAAGGGAGAAAGCCAGCTTGCATGGAAAAAAAAAGCAGTTGGAGAAAATGTGACATTTCCATATGGCTCCATAAATACAGTATACTGTATGCATGCACTTAATTATATAAAAATTATGCTGTACTTTTGTTCTACTGTAAACTTGTGGCATTTCTACTGTAGACATCTGCATTGAGCCTAATACCAGAATCCAGCAGTGATATTCCCTATTGTGGAAATTTGTCCATTGCTGTTATACTAGCATCCAACAAGAATCAGACTTACAAGTTTCCTAACATGTTAGGAAGGATACTGTTCCCAAGTTTATAGTTATCAAGGCTCAGAAATGACTTTTAATAAATCCTGTGTAAGCTTATGAGCAGGTCATCTGATATTAATTTCAATCAAAGTTATTGTTTCTTGATTTTCATACATACTTTTCAGATGTGAAGACATAGTCAGAGCTTCTCTACATATACAGTATGGCCATCTCTTAAAGACTGAGGGATTTCTTCAGCATCTCTGGGGCTGACAAAATTGGACAGAGTGCCTGGCTCACAGCTTCTTTGGCATATTTCCTAGAATGTGTTATTTACACTTTAACGTCTAACGGCTGAGACACTTTAGGAAATATTTTCTGCAAGAGTGACTGCTGCCAGAGTTACCGTATAGTCATCTTTGTGGGTGTCATATTTACCAGGATAAATACCAATATGAAGCTTTATTTTCTTGTTGGTTTTTAACTACTGATTGACTATGTTAAGTGTTTAAATCTGAATATTTTTTGTATTATGGTTGCACTGAAGACCCTGCATATTGTCAGAAATGTATTATTGCACCTGCTCACCATCTTTTAGATTTAAACAATAGATTTCCTTATCCTAAAACATTTACAAATGCAATGAAGCATACATTTTTACTCTTGATATTGTGCTGTATAGCTTAATTTTATTTTCTACTAATTATTCCATTATAAAGCAAATTATACTATTGAATCTGAAATACAAGATTACAGTGAAGCATAGTTGTAGCGTAATCTTGATTTTATGGTGAGTTTTCAGAAGACCCGATTTATGCGAATTTAGAACAATTTCCTTCAGAAAAAGTGAGTAACTGTATGCTAGTTTTACTTATGGCCGAAGGAAGGCTATTTGTTATTTTCATGATTATATAGTGATAATTCCATTTAAGCATTTTTTGAGGAAAACATATCTTGACTTCATGCATTTCATATGGATTTTGAGGTTTTAAAAGATACAAGTTGATTTCAGAAATTATGTAAGATGGCCACCACTCCTTTGAATACTTTATTATATTTCAGTAGAGAAATAATTAACAGTACCTTTACAAAGAAGCTGTTTTTCCTTGGAAAATGTATGCTATTTAAGTAGATTAATAGAGATTTTTTTTCATGAGTGTAGCAAGTCAGATTCACATTTTTGACTGCGTTTAACTATCTCCTATGTAGATCAGTGTGCTACTTAGGCTTTTGCCCTGCCTTTCATCTTCCTTTTAACAGACTTTTCTGGCAGATAAATTTTGCTTTTTTGTTTACTCCATCTTTCTAAGAGCTGCTTGTTAACTTTTGCATTAATCTCTGGCCTGTGAAAGGTAAATATAAATATTATTTGCTGTATTATAGTCAGTTTATTTCCATCTCATCCTTTTCCAAAATGTTAGTTGAATAAGTGATATTGTGACATTAAATTGAACATTTGAGGTTGTACCTTCAAATCTGTACATAATGAAGATTTTTAAAAAAAATAGTTTTTTTTTTCAATTTATATACTTTGGTCATCTTTTAGCCTTGTCTTAATTTTGTGTTGGTCTTAGTTTTATTTTTTCATACCCCCTAGTTTTATTTTAAAATATCTTTAAATAATACACACAAAAAGTAGTGCTGTTATGATAGACATTGACAGGTTAGAAACACAAGTGTGGGAGTATTTCAAGTGTCTTTTCCAAGGCTTTAAAGGTGTAAACATTTTGATGCATATTATGACAAGGTACTGTAGAGCTCCATTAAAGAGTTTGCAGATAGGCAGAAAAAGCACACCATGTGCCTATTTTTTCTCATTCCAAAAGATGTAACCACAATAAGCTGTTCTTGTATTCATGGTAATAGCTCAAAGGGTTCTTTGTCATTCCTCCATCCATCCCATCTTGTCCCTTAGCGTTAGTATTGTTGGGACTCACAGCTCCCCATGTGTCCCAAGAGGAGCTCTTGTTCACTCAGCAGTTCTTTTTCAGGCGCCTGCTCTCACTGCTTTTGCAGAAAAAAAACGAGCATGAACATTATTAATGAGTTATGACAAGGCTTTTGCCTGCAAGGGCATAGAGGTTCCATCTCTCTCTTTTTAAGACACTATTTAATGGAAGCTGCATGGATTGGCAGAAATACCCCCTCAAGTGCTGAATTCCTTCAGTGTAGGGGATTCATACTCAAAGAAAGCTTGCACATTGCAGAATATTTATATGAGCTGTATGAAAATGTTCACTTTTTTCTATAGTAATCATAAAAGCAGCTACAGATGTGTCTACTGCATATATGTCATTCATCTCTCCAGAGTAATTAGTCAATTTGCTCTGGTCAGTGACCACAAAATGGTATGGTTTTGTATTTGTTCAGAGTATTAAATAAAAGTATGTAAATGTTTGGGGGGGTGTTAAAATTACAAAAACCCTTTAACTCGCATTAGAAGGTAGAAAAAAATATGTATGATGTAAATAACTTGTACTTTTGGGCAAAATAAAAGAACTAATGGCATGAACAGAATCTTGATATCTTGATTGTTACACGTGTGAAGGAAGTAAGTAACACCTTCTAGACATTTATTTTTTATTAATAAATTCATTGAGTAAGTTCCAGAGTTTTTGACTAAACATTTTTGTTACATTTATATTTCTATCGCTTTCATTTTAACAGTATGTTTATCTTGTAAGTAGAACTAATTTTTGAACAACAGGTCTCTCTCTCTCCAAACCCATACACATACAAACCTCGTCTCAACTGTAGGTTTTTGCCAACAAATTTTTATAGTAATTGTGACAGTAAATGTGAATTTGACTACATTTGGATTATTGTGTAATACTCAACAAACAGTGGTAATTAATGTTTACTAAAATTTGCTTATACCTTGGTTTGTTTGGTAATATGTGTAATTTGTTCCTTTTATTTGCATTTATCTCTTTAGCAGGTTTATCTCTGGAAGTTTGAAGTGTCATATGTTTACTACTATTAAGTAATGTATGTGGTTTATTAGGTAATCTTAAGCCTTTATTGTTTTTGCTTTAATGCTGTGGTAGCCTGGACCTTTGGCCTTTTTTTTTATAAATATATATATATATATATATATATATATATATATATATATATATATATATATATATATATATATATATATATATAAAGTTCCTGTTTTTTTCTCTCATGGCTTCTGATTTTTTGATTCTTTGGCAGGAATAATAGAGAATGAGACTGAATACTAATGAAGCTATTTACAGCTTCAGTAAACATTATCAAAAAGCAGAATATCTACCTCTACAAAGCAATAAATATCTTTGTTTGTGGGAGTTGGAGAAGGTCTCTGCCAGTGTAAATCTGTGAATCGAAAGATATAGGTAAAGGTTATTTTATTTCTGGAAGGAAAAAAAATGGAAAGAATATAAGAAACACTGCTTTAGCTGTATAGCCGTCATCTGGTGCCTTTTCTTTTTTCAGGTGATTTTTATATTTAACCAGTATTGATTAATATCTTTATTATGTACACATTTGGCAAAATTACCCATTATCTTGGCTTTATTTTTTATTTTCTGATTAAATTCATCTGAGGAAGGGCTAATGCAGTGTTACGCATGTGGTGAAAATAGTTTTCAATTGAAACACAGACATTTCCTCTTTGCTGATTCTGGCGTGTGAAATTTAACAAGGCAGCCAAGGCAGTGCAGTTTTACCTTTCTGCCATAAAGTAAAGAGTGCAAAAAGTCAGACTACTTTTTTTTTAATATGGTTTTCGATATTAATTAATGGTTTGTCCTAGAACCATTAAGTATGCTTAATGACAGGTTAGACTGGTCTCGGAAAGGGCAGTGCAGACTCTTTTTCTTAACAGACTGTGTTCCTTTAATGTGGGAAGTGACATCCTTCACATCTTCTATAACTCTGTGATGGCTAGTGTGATTTTCTACCTGTGGTGTGGTGGGCTGGTAACATCACTTCTAGAGAAGCCCACCGAATCAACAAGCTAATTGAAAGGGCAAGCTCAGCTATAGGATGCACTGTGGACCCCCTGGAGGTCATAGAAAAGGAGAGAATTAAAACAAAACTGAGTGTCATTATAAACAATGCTGCACATCCCTTCTTTGACACAAAACACTAAGTACTTTCAGGCAACGTATCATTCAGCAGAAGTGTGTCAAGAAACACTGCTGAGGCTCTTTTATACCAATAGCAATGTATCTGCATAATGCCGCACTCTGACTGTTACATTCAAATCAGGACTTTCTTTTGAATTTTCTTGCTTTATATTCATGTCAGTGTGTGTTCATACTAAAGTGGGTATATTTATTTATTTATTTATTAACTAACTTACTTATCTATCTATGTATTAATTTATTTAAAGAGCTTCTGTAAAAAGCCAAATTTCCCCCTGGGAACAAATAAAGTTCAATCTATTCCCTGATGATTTTTTTTTCTTGATAGGACAATCTTCTGCCATGAAATGAAAGAGAACTATTCATTTACCTTATTATCAATCATTTTAATTACTTTGTTTATATATATTTTTTCCCTCTTTGTTGCATTCATGATATCCCACCAAAAAAGTAGCATTGGTTTGTGTGATCATGATTTTTTGTTTTCAATCAAAAAACATACATAGATAAGATTTGCTGTGCTCAATGTTTTAACATAGATAGATAGATTGATATGTACTTTATTAATCCCAAGGGGAAATTCACATAACATTTTAAACTCCTAAAGTAATATTTCTAAAGTTCTGCTTTTAATGTCATCAGAATTCTTTTTTTGTATTGAGACAGACATTCTGACATTGCTACCATGATGT
The DNA here is from genome assembly GCF_900747795.2 of Erpetoichthys calabaricus. Taxonomy (NCBI): domain Eukaryota; kingdom Metazoa; phylum Chordata; class Cladistia; order Polypteriformes; family Polypteridae; genus Erpetoichthys; species Erpetoichthys calabaricus. The sequence continues at coordinate 148,295,501 of NC_041398.2, read as the reverse complement.
TTCTTGATGATGTGATTCCTTGTTTAGAGAAAAGGATTGCTCAGTTTATTTCAATTTTTGCAATATTTTAGTTGCGATTCCTATTTTATATAGCTGAAAGCTTCTGTTGTATTTACATGGAAGGTTTTAATTAAGTGATAACTGTCACTGCAGGATGACTGTATGTGCCAATTATATCCAGCAGAGAGATAAATACCAGGGCCGGTTCAAACAGGTTGAATTGTGGGTAGGGGGTCCATATAACAAAATGACTGTACAGTCAAAATGCTCATAAAATGAACTGACAGAGGTGCCATGTAGCAACTGGTTGGAGATAATGTGCTTTGCAGTAAAGTGTTTTAGACTAAATGCAAATTGCACATGAAAGTTGGCTTCATTTTTTTTTCATGTGTGAGCCAGTGGGTGATTGCAAGCTCTGAAAAAGAATAGAAAACTAGTAATTAAATTTCAACTGTAGGTTGCCTTCAAGTTGGCTTGTAAGTTCTTCTTAAGCAGTATCAGTGAAGTGTGTGGTCTGTAGGGTACAATTTGTAGTTTTTTTCTCTCTTTCTGCTCCATCCATTTGGTCGACTTCTGGATTATTTCAGACAGTGGAATGAACAGACACCTTTTTTTCTTTTCTTTTTTCTTTTTAAAATATTAGTGCCATATACACCGTCATTGGACATTTAACAAACACAGCAGTGAGACCTTCACTTTGTCGTCTTGGTGTCTTTGGTTTCCCTGTTAAAGTTTCCTCCATAAAAATGCCACGGTGAAGACACATACAGGTGCTGGTCATAAAATTAGAATATCATGACAAAGGTGATTTATTTCAGTAATTCCATTCAAAAAAGTGAAACTTGTATGTTACATTAATTCATTACACACAGACTGATGTATTTCAACTGTTTATTTCTTTTAATTTTGATGATTATAACTGACAACTAATGAAAACCCAAATTCAGTATCTCAGAAAATTAGAATATTGTGAAAAGGTTCAATATTGAAGACACCTGGTGCCACACTCTAATCAGCTAATTAACTCAAAACACCTGCAAAAGCCTTTAAATGGTCTCTCAGTCTAGTTCTGTAGGCTACACAATCATGGGGAAGACTGCTGACTTGACAGTTGTCCAAAAGACGACCATTGACACCTTGCACAAGGAGGGCAAGACACAAAAGGTCATTGCTAAAGAGGCTGGCTGTTCACAGAGCTCTGTGTCCAAGCACAGTAATAGAGAGGCGAAGGGAAGGACAAGATGTGGTAGAAAAAAGTGTACAAGCAATAGGGATAACCGCACCCTGGAGAGGATTGTGAAGCAAAACCCATTCAAAAATGTGGGGGAGAGTCACAAAGAGTGGACTGCAGCTGGAGTCAGTGCTTCAAGAACCACCACGCACAGACATATGCAAGACATGGGTTTCAGCTGTCGCATTCCTTGTGTCAAGCCACTCTTGAACAAGAGACAACATCAGAAGTGTCTCGCCTGGGCTAAAGACAAAAAGGACTGGACTGCTGCTTTCTGATGAAAGTAAATTTTGCATTTCCTTTGGAAATCAAGGTCCCAGAGTCTGGAGGAAGAGAGGAGAGGCACAGAATCCACGTTGCGTGAGGTCCAGTGTAAAGTTTCCACAGTCAGTGATGGTTTGGGGTGCCATGTCATCTGCTGGTGTTGGTCCATTGTGTTGTCTGAGGTCAAAGGTCAACGCAGCCGTCTACCAGGAAGTTTTAGAGCACTTCATGCTTCCTGCTGCTGACGAACTTTATGGAGATGCAGATTTCATTTTCCAACAGGACCTGGCACCTGCACACAGTGCCAAAGCTACCAGTACCTAGTTTAAGGACCATGGTATCCCTGTTCTTGATTGGCCAGCAAACTCAGCTGACCTTAACCCCATAGAAAATCTATGGGGTATTGTGAAGAGGAAGATGCAATACACCAGACCCAACAATTCAGAAGAGCTGAAGGCCACTATCAGAGCAACATGGGCTGTCATAACACCTGAGCAGTGCCACAGACTGATCGACTCCATGCCACGCCGCATTGCTGCCGTAATCCAGGCCAAAGGAGCCCCAACTAAATATTGAGTGCTGTACGTGCTCATACTTTTCATATTCATACCTTTCAGTTGTCCAACATTTCTAAAAATCCTTTTTTTGCATTGGTCTTAATTGATATTCTAATTTTCCGAGATACTGAATTTGGGACTTTTATTAGTTGTCAGTTATAATCATCAACATTAAAAGAAATAAACATTTGAAATACATCAGTCTTTGTGTAATGAATGAATCTAATATACAAGTTTCACTTTTTGAATGGAATTACTGAAATAAATCAACTTTGTCATGATATTCTAATTTTATGACCAGCACCTGAAAATATTTATTAAGGGCCTACATTGGTAGATCATCTCATTGTTTTGCTCGTTCTTTCATTTTGAGTTTTTAACACTTTTGTATCATTTGATATGTAAATCATTGTAAAATTAATAATTAAGAGTATATTACAGAAGGTTTATATTATATATACTGTATATGTATGTTTGTTTCTTGTGTCATATTTTTGGAAACCAGTAAAGGAAGAGACGTTGTCTACCAAACAGAAGTTTAACATCCTGAAAATGGCATCCATGATGACAGGATTCCAAAAGTTGGTGTCTTGTTATTTTGCCTATGAGTAGCAATTACTATATCTTGATTTCTGAGAAGTAAACAGCATTGTCTTGTTTCCAAAGCCAAGCAATAAATGTAAATTATGTACATCAATTAAATTTGATGCATTTTATCTATTATTTAACAACACATTAAGCAAATAAATTTGTACTTCGCAAATGTGATTAACTTACATTCCCTGTAGACTTCCTTTCTGCCAGGATAGGTACAGTTTTTGTACAGCCTTCTTACGGTAAAACCATAGAAAATAAATTGATAGGTAAATAACTCATTATACTTTGTATCTTTTAAATGCATTTCTTTTTGATTATCATTATATGTGTGCATGGTTCTGTAGTATATTACAGCAGGTTTATAGTATACATACTATATATGTATGTTTAAAGTAGCTGCCACTTATGGAGGTCAGATGAAGTTAGAGGACTATGCAGCGGAGTGGTGTCTCTGTGGTTAAGGATCTCAGCTGGTATCTGGAAGGCTGCTAATTCAAATCCCTTTACTACCAGAAGGGATCCTACTTTGTTAGGCTATTAAGCAAGTCCCTTAACATGAAAATTGCTCCAGGGGCACTGAACAATGGCTACCCCATGCTCCAACCCCTAGAGGTCATGCGAAAAAACACAATTTACCTTTAGGGGATTAACAGAGTATACCAAATAAAAATCATCAGTCACTGGTTATATTAACAAGTGCACAGATGATGTAACTGCCACAAAGACCATCAGAACATGTGCAAATCAGAAACTGTGGTGACAAGGGGGATTCATGCACTATTAAAAGCCTGTAACGCTGTAATTAGATTAGGAGATAAAAGGTATGATTGTTGACAGGAAGGCCCATGCTGTCCATACCCCACTACACATTGAGGGTTCTGCAGAGGAATTGGTCAAAAGCACCAAATTTCTTAGTGTGTCCATGGTAGCTAACCTTAACAAGGTCAATTACCACCTCCTCCATAACCAATAAGATGCAGCCTTATCACTACTTCCTTCAGCACTATTCCCACCACATTCCACAGGGGCACCATCGAGAGCCTTCTGATCAGTTGTGTCACTTTCTGGTTTGGGAAATGCAGTGTCTGTGACCGTAAGGCCCTATTACAAATAGTGCACAGAGCAGAAAATATCATTGGGACCTCTCTGCCTCCATTAAAGACATCTTTATAAAGTGTTGCAACTGCAAAGCTTATGACACTGTGAAGGTTTTCTCCTACTCCTCCCACTGTCTCTTTGTCCCACTTCAGTCTGGCCTTAGGTACTGTAGCATCAGAACTGGTTCTGCAACAGCTTCTGTGGCTTGGATGTTTGGACTCTGTACACTGTGAACCCAAATCTGCCCCAGTAGTTTATTATATGCAGTACATTTGTTACACCTTTTTATTATTATCACTTTTGTATAACTATCTGTTTAAAATTATTACTATCTATTCAGTAACTTATTATTTAACTGTCTATTTATAGTATAGTATACTTCTTTATCTATCTTGCATTTATCCTGTGTTTATGTATATGTTGCAGTGTGGTCCTGGCGAATGTTATTTCGTGCCACTGTATACTGCAATACTGTGTATGGATGGTATGTCAATAAAGCCACTTGACACTTAAATTTAAGGAGAAAGTAACGGCAGACATCTTTCTTACAGTTGTTTTATAACATAGCCCAGTAACTGGTCTGACATACCGTTCTCTACTGATGAGGTTGCACACATAATACTTCCTGCTCAGGTAAAACCAAGTTTCAACCTGGGGATCGATGATCTCTGCTGACATCCTTTTATTTCCTACTAAATACAATCATGTCTAAAATCAGTGTTTAAATATCTTAGGAGAATACATTAATTCTGAACTTTTGCTTTCTTCTACCAATAACAATGAATTGTGCATTGCAAGCTACAAGCTGCATGAGACTTTTCATATATTGTTTGTTACCTAACTATTTATTTTTTATAATAACGATATAAAATAGTAGACATTTTTCTTGTGTGTCTTGCTTTAAGAAGGCAACATTTTCTGCATGTTCGTACCAACAACCTGTATTAATAGTTTGTAAAAGTAAAATCTCTTTCACACTATTGTATACAAGGTTAATAGCTGTGATTCTCCTTCGTAAGAGGGTCACCACATGCTTTGACTTAGTGTTCATTTGTAACAAGTTTGGTCAACAATTTGTATGAACTGTTCAAAATAGCACTAACCAATTTGCTGTGCAGCTCTGGCAATTTAAATCCTTACATGACACTTGATCTATATATCTAAACTGAATCAAATTGTTTTGAGGCCCTTAGGAAGCCTAAATCAATCATTCCTAGAGGGAAATTGTTATAAAAGCTTGAGGACAAACTGTATATTTAAAATTATCACAAGATATTAGTAAAAATTATATGTGTAAATTGGTTTATAATGAAATGTGTTTGTTCATTAAATATTATTCTAAAAATGTAATAAAGATTTCAGTATTCTGAAGTCTGCCAAGACCTTAACTATTGTGTTTTAAAGCTTCAGAAAAATACTGTAGATGCTTCACACAGACCTAAAATAAAATCTTGTTCTAGTTGGCCATTATTTATAGAATAGCTGCTGATACATCAAAAATAAAAAAAAATGTGTAGAAGTAATACAGATTTACTTCCTTATGCACTACAGTCTTCATAGCCTTACAAGAATGTAGAAAGTGTTGTTTTTACAGAGCAGCTATAAATTGCTTCCCCGGGCTACTTTAACTTGTACCCTTGGGTTCCACTCTTTGAAGTTGTCTTGCTGTGTACAAATGAATTATTGCAATACTGGTTGGCCTCAATTTATTGTTGTCCTTCTCCAGCAGTGACTTCTAAAATGTTTTGCAGAAATGATACTCAGACATAACCAAGTAAATAAAGCATGAAGTAAACAGTACCTAGAGAATCCTGTCTTTGGATTCTCATCATATTCTAGAGTAATGAAAGACTGCAACTTTCAGTTTAATACAAATCCTTTGAATGCCTAATATGAGTTCACTGAAAGTCAGCAGTACTGTACATATATAGAAACAATGGATAAAATAAAAGTGGTGAATGTGTTCACAAAGCCACAAGCCACCTTAAACGTAAAATTATCTGTCATGTTTTGCAGCTCCCATGGATTATTGTACACAGAAGCAGGATTAAGTTAGTGTAGAACTGAATGATCTCTCTCCCATCTGCAGACTTTTTTAATCTGACCTTTTTCATAAAAATAAGGTACTGTAGTTTCAATAGATAAGAGATGTTCTAATTAACAAGTTCTACTAAGACAAACAAATAAGTAAAGCAAACAACTAAGCTGCTCGATAGCATAAAAAAATGGATTTCTTCAACTTTTATCTTCAGATTACTGAAACAGTCCATGAAGTGAAATAATCTTTTTCATTCTTGTGATTCTTGAATTCAAATAGGCTACTATTTCCTCGTCATGCTGGAATGTTTTTGGTTTAGAATTCTCTGTATGTTTCCCGCATAACAGTCAGGATCACAGTTGGCATCAATCTGCAGTAAAAATAAACAAACCAGTTAAAAGTGTTGGTTAGACTATAGATGTAGTTGCAGAATTTTGTTGTCTCATTTTCCATAGAAAAATTAAACCAATCCTCCTTTGGCATTATTTGTAGTCAATAAAGTTTTACTGTTTCCTGAAGTCTCATGCTCTTTTTGTTTGGTCTCATGCATAAAATAAAAGTTTCATCTTCTGAAAATAATAAAATATGAATTAGTTAAAATGGAACAAAGGCCTTTTTCTTCCTTAGGCAGTTTTATCATTTCCAACAGTACATTAATTCCTTAAAGAAAAAGGTAATTATAACAAAGCAGGGCAGTGCTCTCTTGTTAGAGGGGAAAAAGAAAGGCTTGAGTGCATAGAGATATATTTGCACATTTGTTTTTTAAGTACACAAGAATTGCTGCCTAACTTAATAGAAACACTTTAAAGATACTAGTGTGTGGAAAAGTCCAGTTAGTATAAAGACTATTGGACCCATTAATTTAATTTAATTTGAGGTGCTGTTACAATTAAGCAAATGAAACCTTTTACATAGAACACCTTTATTTTATTCATGATAATATCTATCCTTCTTTTAGTATATTGTTTTAAAGATTCGTCCAGTTTGTCAATACTCTTACCCATTTCACAGCAGCCAGAACAAGTTCCTGCATCATCTTTCACAAGATGGGAACCAATCCTGGATGGCACACCTGATATGGCAGGGCAAACTCCCTCGTAAAAGTTACAGTAAATATGAATACAGGAGAAAAATATCACCTGCACATACTTGGACAAAGCCTGAACTCCAAAGAGGCAGTGAACCAACTTTAAATTGTGCTTAAAAAATTCAAACTGAGCTCTCCTGCTGCCTAACTAAAATATTGAATTACAAATTGAATTGAACTGGATCTCCCATCAATGCTAACTGCAACATTGTTCATAAAATTAATCTTCTTGCTAGTCATTTCTTTCTTTACACCTGGCACACAAAAAAAATGTTTTTTCTCTTTTTCATGTCTTTCAATATTTTTGAAGGCCTCTTCAGTTGCTGTACAATCTGTGGAGCTGAGAAACCTTTTGTAATGCTTTCTCAGCTTTAGCTTTAAAGGATATTAGTCTTGTTGGTCGTCTTATCCTATGGTAAATAGTATATTTGTAAAATTTCCATCCGGAGCATATTTAACCATTAATTTGTGGTGTGTACTTTTCAAAGTACTTCTTTCCCTTTCCTAGCAGTTCCATTATTATTTACCTTTCTTTTTATTTTCAGTTATAGTTTTGATTTATTGTTTTATTTTCTTTAGGTTCTCCCATGCCATCGTCCTCATCCAGTCCATCAGTCATTGAGCATTCACATTCTAAGCCTCAATCACCAAATCTCCATGACAACCAGAGGCGGTTGCTCAGTAATGATGCCACCCAGCCAGTTCATGAATCTGACACTGACGAAGAGTACACTGCCAGTTTGTATTTACCAATAATACAGGCTGGACCCATTCCTGTCTGTATTCCAAGTAATGGTAAGAATGGATTAACCTTTCTAGTTAATTAAAAAATCAAATGCATTTTAAGAATAGCAAATATGTTTCAACCAGTCCTCTTAACTGAAAACATTTACTTATTATGTTCAAAAGAGATGTCATTTTTTTACAGAATTTAAAGATAAAAATAATCTTTAATTCAAGATTAATAATAATTCAACAGTAAGTTTTTTGAGAAACACATCTGTATTTAGAATCCTTCAGTATTTAAGAGGGTATTTACACTACATTATGCATATTTCTCATTCAGTCGTCAAAAAAAAAGACAGATTGTTAGAAGTTGGCCTACATATAAAATTGGATTTTCTGTGCTTAGATCTTGGGTTTGAATATAATTTGAGTGGAATTCTTCATGTGCTGACTTTGGAGATTGTCAAGACTATGAAAGAACGCTTGCCAAAGTAAAGAAAAATGCTTAAAAAAAAAAAAAAAAAAAAAAAAAAACTTAATGGCTTTTACTTGCCTGTGCACCCTACTTCATGGTGCCTTTCCGAATGTGTGGTTGTTCCACAGTGATCTCACATGTAGTCTAGCTTTTAACATGAATAGATTAATGTAAAACTTGTTTAGAAAGCAAAAGAGATACATAAATATTATGTCATGTTTGTACAAATAAATGCAGGTTCTCCCAAATTTTTTTCCTGAATTTAACAAGGTTGTTTGTCCGTAATACCAATGCAAAGACCATGGTGTTGAATATATAAACGCTTCAAATTCTACTTCTACATATTCTACAAAAAACTGGCAAATTTCTACTTATCATGTTTAAATGCAGGTACTGTCTTAGTCTTGAATAATTTATACACTCGTATCATTGGCAACTGTGTGGCCTTTTAAAAAAATTTGCCCTCACGTGATCGTTTACATTCATCAAGGTCTATATTTCAACTTTCCAAGGCACTGTGCATTTGTAGACTGCCTAGTGAGCCAGTTTATTTATGAATATTAAATAGTAGCTAGCATTATAAATTGAGATTCACTGTAGATTTTGCACTTTTATAAAGAGAAATACTTAACTCCTAATGTTGTAATTTCCGGAATGTATTTCTTTCAGTGAAACCATACATCCCACCCTGGTAGATGTGCAGTCTCTTTCTCTTTTGACTTTATATATGATGGACACACCTATTTGATCCGATTATCCTCTTCCAGTGGAAAAAAATCATTTATGTTCTATGAGACTTATAGTTTGTGATGTTGTTACAACCTTCATTATGTACACAAGCAAGTCAAGAGATCAACAAGCTAGATATTTTTTTAACTTTATATATAATGTTATAGGTCAGGTTGGGGAAAATTCACTGGTACAGTGCATTTCCGCACCCACAACACAACGAAACCGGTTGGGATCCTGGTTGGAAACATGGCAGACAGGTGGTCCAGTCTCACTCTCTGGAAATGACCCTCTATCTGCCACAGCCAGGTGCTACATGGGCATCCCTTAGGCTTGGTCCAACCACTCAGGTCCTCAACAATGAGGATCCTGCGAGCCAGATCACCCTCAGGGAATCTCACCACATGGCTGTAGTGCCGTAACTGACACTCCCTCACAATGCAGGTAATGTGCCTCATTCGGGACTCCATGAGCAACTGCTCATTCGACACAAAGTCAAACCAGCGGTACCCAAGGATTCTCCGAAGAGACATGGTACCAAAGGAGTCCAGTCTTTTTTTCAGGTCCCTGGATAGCGTCCATGTCTCGCAACCATATAGCTAGCCAGGAAGCACCAGGGGCCTCATGTATAACGCCGTGCGTAGAACTCACACTATAACATGGTGTAAGCACAAAAGCGGAAATGTGTGTACGCACAGAAAAATCCAGATGCAGGAATATATATGTACGCAAACTTTCACGTTCTTCCACTACATAAATCCCAATCAGCGTGAAAAGTAACGCACGTGCACGCACCTTCTGTCCCGCCCCAACTCCTCCCAGAATTACGCCTCTTTGAATATGCAAATCGATATAAATAGCCTTCTGAGAAAAGACAATGGGAAAAGCACAGGGGAAAATATAAGAATTTCAGCGAATACCAAGTGGAGGCAAAGGAAAAACGTACTATTTGTTGGTTTAAACAGTGGTATAATCAACAAAAGGAAGTTGATCGAGTGTCAGAGAAACTCGAAGGCTCAAGTTCACAAAGTCGCACAGTGCCCGAAATAAAAAAGGAATCACATATCAAAGTCGCCGTGAAAAGGCAAGTCGTAGCCCACCGTCTGAGTGTCATATGAAAGCTTAGTAGTGTACAGACAAAAAAATAGGCACACAGTGGGGAAAAAAGCACAAAATGTCAACTTTAATCTCGATATTTCCACTTTAATCACGTAGTTTATTTTGCCATTAAAGTAGAACATCATAAACTTCATCTTAAAATCGTTTAATTTACTAGTTTCTCAAATCCCATTGTAACTAAAGTAGGACGTTAAATGCTTTGTTCTGTATTTGATCTTCTTTGTGCTCTGTGTGTGAATCACTACCTGCTTCTTAAATGGGCTTTCTCTTTCTCCGACAGGACACATAATCCATTACATTCGTGATATTACAGCTCTCTGAATAATTAAAATACTGAGATGTATACGTGATATCTTTTTCATGATGATAGGAATGAAAGCATGTTATTAAACATGGGAACACGGTGGCGCAGTGCTTGTTCATGTCTCACGCAAGAGGCTTGCTGCGCCATGCGCGACCTTCGATGAAATAAGTTATCACAGCAGTACTGTCTCTTTCAAACGTACTAACCTCCAATTCCTGTCCTTACTTTTCTTTCTCCAAATACTCAATCGCCACACAATCAGCTATGTAATAGACGTAAAGCCATTTGTAAGCTTAGAACGCCAATTCTTCAAAACTTTTAAGGAACATTGAAATATCTTTGTAGTACATGTTTAATTATTCTATCTGTCTTTCCAGTGTCGCGTCAGCGCAAGAATACAGCGCAATACAGGAACAATCCCTGAACTAGCTAGTGCTGCGGCACCGTGTCCTCACATGTTTAATTATTAACAATACAGATTATTTAAATCAAGTTAAAGTTTTATCTGTATAATATAAATCAACAAATTTTGCTGCATTTCATCTTAAAAAAGAATACCGTCATCATATGTAAATACGCGCTTTATAAAGTGGCGCAGGTTGTGCAATATTATAACTGTAGTGCAAGTTTACAAAAAGTTTGTGGTTTAAAGCACAGCCTCAGTCATATTATCACTGTACAGAAAATTTACATACTAGTTTCACATCTATATAATACTGTATAAGGTAAATTCTGTCAATCTGGAAATTACATTTGTTCAGTGTACTCATTGTTTGAGTGTTTTACTCAATGTTTGTAATGGGCCAGCTATCGGAATGTATTTTGTAATGTGTGTAGTAATAAAAGGCATTGCATTTTTCATTATAAGAGATGGTGCACCCTGCTCACTTCACTCGCCAACCCCTTTTCCTGCCTCACCAGGGCTACGCAGCATTGTGAAGAGAGTGGCTAAACGCACCCCAAGGAGACGCGGCCGTTCCTCCGAAACCCCTCTTAAATTGTGAAACAATGGGAATCAAATACAGTTTTTTTTTTTTTCTTTTTAACCTCCTCTTTGCTCGATCAGCTGCTAGCTTGCTGCTGCCATGCCGCGTGATCTACACTTCACTCACCTACCCCTTCACCCGCAAGCCTTACGTACCGTTGTGAAGAAGGGGACTGAATGCACCCCAAGGTGACTTGGTCGCCTCTCCGAAACCCCTCTTAAATGGTGATACAATTGGAAATAAATAACAGGTGTTTTTTTAACCTCTGCTTAGCTCAATCAGATGCTGGCTTGCTGGGATGCGGGATGTGAAAGTGTCTCTCTATCTCTCTTCAAAAGATCACGTCTTGTCTCGTCCCAAGATTTTTTTTTATATTAGAGAGAAAATATATTTGAGACAAGCTAACACTATAACTTAATAAAGGAAAATTTAAATGAAAAAATACAATATATGAAAAGGATTGTTAGAAGGAATACTACTCTCATTTGAGTTCATTAAATATTTTGGTAATCTGTCCTTAATATAGCAAAATAAAAGCAGGAATACACTGTCTAAATAAGTACAAATTTCATTAACACCTGTATGGAGGACATGCTTGACTCCTAGGACTCGAGTTTTAAGGCCCCACAGTCATATTATCAGCTGCTTCATTGTGTTTTACTGTGTTTACCAGATTTCACTTATTGGGTTATGAAAAATGAAATGCATTTCATTAGTACATGTGACAAATACCTTGGAATGGGTATGTCAAGAATGATGCAATTAAGTGGGAGACTTTGTAGGTATTTCAAACTACAATTATACTCTTTTGAATTCATTTTAATTACATGATACTTCTGCACTTAGATTTAAGTGCTACACTAAAAGTCCATAATTTATTATTGACTGGCCAGCTAGTAAACACTCAAGTGAAAAGTTAATGACAGAAAACAGGAAATAAGTTTACTGGTGAGTGTGTTTGTTTTAATTTAAAAACATTTCATCATATTGCAAGGAACTCTTGGTGTTTCTTCAGTATTACAGTACCTACAATTCACAAAATGATCAGTTCACACTTTTTACCTTGGATAATTTATATAATTTAGACTTGTATCTAACACATCTTCACAAAATATTTTCTGTGACCTTTCCATTGAATACTAAAGTTTTATATGCATGCTAGATTAGTTGTATGTTTAAGCACCACATTTGTATTGTATGTCTGCCTAGTGTCTAGATCTGGGCCTGGAGGGATACCAAGGTTATCTGTCTCTCTTTCCCAGGCCAAGAGGTGAGAGATATGGAGACAGTGTGAATCTAAAGTCCCTTAAGATTCACCCTGCAATTCCATCTGTCTGGTCCTAGCACCTAGTGTTTAGAACTTTAAATCTGATTTGGTTACCTGTTGCAGGCCAGTCTCATAGACCTGTATTTAACATCCCTAGCCCTGCTTAGCCCTTCAGTGAACCCCTAAGTTGACTAATGCCACCACCTGAGCCTCTGAGACCAGAAAAATCTAGATCATATTAATACTAAAATAATTTGTTATTTATTAAAGCACAGGAATAAAATACAGAGATAAAGTACAGATAAAGTAACATATAAAATATTTTATAATAATAACAAAGATGATATCATTACACCAGTTCAATAATGATGCAGATTCAGACCTTCCTCATTATTTTCAAGATGATCTTTTCTAATTTTCTGATCCTCCTATATCTGAACTTCTGACGCTCCCTGGACTTTCCATACTGATGTTGCAATGCTTCCTTTCAAATGAGCAATTTCTTATGTCTAACAATCCATACAACATAATTAAAATATACATTTCTTTGAACAAGTAATGTATTTGATTATTTCTAAGTTTTCATCTCTACTTTCATGTCTTATATGCTTCACACTTAAATAAAAAGCATAATTTGAATTAAATAATCAACAAGAGTTGATTGAAAAGTAATGAAGCCGATTTTTTTATTCAGAATCAGAGGACTCCATGGGTTTGGGACATCTTTCTTGTTTCGAAGTAGAATCCTTCACATTGAATAAGTTTTTATAACATTTCAAAAACGATTGAAAGACAAGTAACAGACTTTTTGGCGGCATTACTTTTAGCATGTGGCCATGGCGTTTTTTCAGTTCATCATCTGAGGAGAGTTGTTTTTTCAATGTTGGGATTGCCCTGAAATCACACACAGCTATTTTTGAGCTATATGGAGAGGGTTCCAGTGCAGTCCACACCAGTTTTAGTCAGTGGTGCCAATGCGGCAGCAGCATCATCAACATGCAGCCAGGCATTGTCAGGGAGCAAGAAACACTGTTTTCTGAGCAACTCTGCTCTGTTTTTCCTCATGGCTCCATGAAAATCTGGTTTCACTTTCTCTGTCACAATGTGTGGAGTTCATTCGAACAAGATGCCAAGGGAAGCTCACAGTTTGCTTAAAGTGAGCCTTTTTTTTTTTTGTAACAGTTTGTTACCCTTACCAATGCTGGCATCTGCAACCGTGGTGGATGGCCTTCCTGAACTCACTCGTGTGTTTCCACCACCAAAATACAGTGGCATGGCTAATCGTTTCATCCCCGCTAGAGTTTCAAGCTATTCCAAAGCTTAATGCAAAATTCAATCACACACCTTTGCTATATTGTCACATGAACATCTTCTTCATCTTGCCATGGTGACACGTACAAGATGTTTCCATTCACTATGACAGAACGCTCAAAAATACTATGGTCAACTGCAGGCTCATACAATTTGATGTATGCTGTTCACAAATGCCTACACATCATTCCTGTGTCTACGAGAAACTGAGACAGTCTCAGTGCTTTTCAACCAGCTCCCATATTAACTAATTCAAAGCATAATATTTGAGTAAAAATACTTTAAATATTTGGGCAAGTTTTGACTAAAAAATGCATAATCCAGAGGTTTAAATCTTTTAGGGAGGTCTTGACATAAAAACCACCTTAGTTCAACCTTTTTAGCTCTTGAACAGATTTTGACAGGAAAACTAACATAAAACACTTTTAGTTCAAAAGTTCACCACTTTAGCAGATCTTGATAAGAAAAATGGTTTTAAACCAAATTTTATCCTTATGTCCAATTTATTGCCTAATTTCCATTTTTCCAAGCCAACAACCACAAGCCAGTTTCAATATTACTGCACTTGTGTCTCTCCAGTCCATTTCTGGCCCGATTCTGTTTTCAGGCAGAACGTTTGCTGTTGGGCTAAGAGTCATCTGTTTTCTTGACACTAGGTTAAGTTTGATTTTAATTAAAGATTTAAAAATGTGTAATTAGTTTTCAGATCATAGCACAGGTAAAATGCCAGCTGGCTGACACAAAACAAGAATGTATGTTGTAGATGTCCTAATGAAAATATTTTTTGAGATTGTCAGTTAATATAAGCATTACAAATCAAAACTCCAAGATTAGGATGACATAAGCACATAAATTTATATAATGGAGCTATTGTTCCCTGCCTTTGTTTTCACCAGCTTCACATCAATTAAAATATATTTCAGTATTAAACTGATGCAAATAAATTCATTTGTTTGTATAGCACTTTTTCATACAAATGGTATAGCTCAAATTCCTTTACAACTTGAAGAAAGAAAAGTTTAAATGAAACAAAAATAAAATTAGGCAATACTGTGTAACAAAGAATAAAGTATGGTCAAATGGTCAGGAAGATGAAAAAAAATGGGCTGGAGAAAAAAAACAAAATCTGCAGGGAATCCAATGCCAAGAGACTGCACTGCCCCCACTGGCAATTCTGCCTAACATAAATGATAAAAATCAGTCCTCATGGTTTTCAGGCTTCACGTGAAAGAATTTGATGATGATGATCATGTGGACATCTGGGGTACTGCCTTCAATCCATCAATGTAGCAACTGCATGGTGCCTTGATCAGGTGGTGATGGTGGTGCAAATCACCACCACAGAAAAAACGAAAAAAGAAAATCAGAGAATAGCAGGGATTAGTACAGATTGCGGAGCCTTGATGAAAATGATAATTCAATGCATATATAACTTAACAGGAATACACTAAAATGTAGCTATGAGAAATTAATTTTAAAATAATGGGTTTTTAACAATTTTTTAAAAAAATGCTCCACCATATTATCGTGGTGAATTTCTAATATTAAATTATTTCACATTTTAGGTACATAACAGCAGAAGGCAGCATCACCACTTCTTTTAAGTTTAGTTCGTGGAATTGAAGATCTAAAGCTACGATTTGGAGTGTAAAGTGAGAGGCAGTAAAAAACAGTAAAATCTTTTGCAAATTATGTACTATAGACCAGTGGTTTGTATACTCAGTACAGTGGAACCTCGGGTCATGACCATAATTCGTTCCAAAACTCTGGTCTCAACCTGATTTGGTCGTGACCTGAAGTAATTTCCCCCATAGGATTGTATGCAAATACAATTAATCCGTTCCGGACTGCACGAGCTGTATGTAAATATATATATGCTCGCTTATGCTCTCTCTTTGTCTCTCGCTCACACGCTGCACAGGGAGAGACTGAACACATGCGGAAATCATCGGCACGTACAAACCGGAAGGGAAACTGGCTTGTTCGTCACCCGAGTGTGTGGTCGTGAACAGATGCAAAAGTTTGGCAAACTTTTTGGTCGTAACCTGATTTGTACGTGGTCCAAGACGTTTGTGACCCAAGGTTCCACTGTACTGGAGGACGCCCTGTTGCTGCAGGTTTTTGCTCCAACCAGATTCTCAATAAGTGATAAAAATTGTGAATAATTCATCTTATTTAGTTAGCTGGGGCCTCTATGTATAATGCTGTGCGTAGAATTCACACTTAAACATGATGTATGGACAAAAGTTGAAATGTGCGTACGCACCCAAAAAATTCAGAGGCACAAAACTGTGCACAAGCCAAATTACATGCATTCCTCTCCATAAATCCAGGTCAGCGTGAAATGTAACGCATGTGCATGTGCCTACCACCCCACTCTGATTCCTCCCAGAATTATGCCTCTTTGAATATGCAAATCAATATAAATAGCCCCTTATGTTCAGCATTTTGTGAAAGGACAATGGCAAAAGCATTGGAGAAAAAAGAATTTCAGCGACTGCGAAGTGGAAGCAATGAAAAACGTACTATTTATTGGCTTAAGCTGTGGTTTAAACAACAAAAGGAAGTTGATTGAGTGATACAGATTGGCGGAGACATTTGAAAGTTCAAGTACAGAAAGTCACACAGTGCCTGAAATTAAAAAAAAAAAAAAAAAAACGTTGTATACAATGAGATTCAATATGCAAATCCTCCATAAACTTATTTTCCTATAAAATGATAAAATAACAATAGTACATGTACATATAGTACAGATAGTGCAAATGGTTCATGAAGTGGCTCAGGTTGTACAATATTATAGTTGTAGTACAAGTTTACAGTGAAGTAATTGTAGTCATAAGTACAAACAATTCTACCGGTGCACTTGATGGACTGTTTGAGTGCATTTAAAGATCATAGCATGAAACTGTTTCTGAGGCTCATTGTCCATGCATGAAAGTTTCTGAAGCATTTGCTGGATGAGAGACAAAAAATAGATTGTGCGCATGGCTGAGTGGAATCCATTCAGATGGAAGCTGTATCCCGATAATTCTCTGCAGGGTTGACACAAAAATACTATTCAGTAAGTACCGCGTCTACTAAACAGTAAATCAGTAAAGGAGAAAGGACTAAAGACTATGGAAAAAGAATGGCAAGACCGCGTCAGCTGCAGAGCTCAGCTCGGAGCGAAATGAAGTGAATTAAATCAGGTGAATGGGAGGGGAGATGATCACGTGACTCCCCCACCTGCCTTAACTTTCCATCCCTCCATAAACACAGTCTCTCGGATCCCAACTCTCCTAATTTAATTTAAACAACACATGTGAAAGGGATGGATGAAATGGTATTCTAAACTGTTTGATTCCAGTATTCAAACTATATATCCTACTATCCTACCTGCTCAATATCATTCAGTAACACTACATATTTAGGTCATTGTGTGTGTTTAATCCCACTCCTTTCCTTTTCTTTCTGTGTAGTAGTATATGCAAGCAGTTAGTGGATTGAGTAATATATGTGTAGCATATCATTTGCTGCCTTTCTTCTTTGTCGTCTTCTAATTTGATCACTTACTGCATTTGTCACAGATTTAATTTTTGCTTCCTTCCTTTTAGCCAGTGTAATGTAAATGAAAACTATTTTAAGTAGTAATGCACTTATTTGTATCCTTGTTAGAATTAACATATTTTTAGGTTGGAAATGTTATGCAAGAAGATGTTAATTTTATGTTGGAAATGTTGCAATAAACAGTTTAAATGCATATGTTCAGTATGTATTTTTGTAAATGGCTTATCCCAGCAGGACTGGGTACAAGATGTGATTCGATGACCTTTGCTTCACTGGATGAGATGTCAGTAAAGCAGGGTCATGGTTTAAAATTATGTTACAAACAAGTTGCAGAATATTGAGCAATCCTTAGTACAGTGGTTATAAATAATATTCTAAGATACACTGCACTGATAAGAAGAGTTTAGATGAATTTCTTATACTTTCCATAAATTGCAGCACCTTGCGAGATGGTGAATCTAATACAATTAGTCGAGTCTATGAATTTCATTCCTCTCTGCTTCTACCTTTATGTGATTTTAGTAAACATTTAATAAAAAAATAAGTTGAGTCTATACAGTCTTCATTGTATCTGTAGATAGAAAATGCCTGCTTTACTCCATGCTGAGTTTTTGAGACTCTGAAACAGCAGGGAATAGACACACAGTGCAACTATAGAAGGAAATGACAGGCAAAGAACAATTCACAATATGTTTGAGAGGCTGAGTGATGAAGAAATCCTGAGAATATGCTGTTAAAAGTGAAAGGGGATTGAATGGCTTTTGAGTGGTTCTATGCCCTGCCTACACAGACGTCTAAAACTACATGAGCCTCAGTCCGTAGATATGCATGCACTCATCATCCAGTTTCTTGAGGTAGGTTTTTTTTTCCTAAACATTAAAACTGATACAGTGAAAATCACCATTTTTTCTGGAAACTGTTTTATTACCTGCATGCACTTTACCCTGGTATCCAACACTCCTTAAAGCATAAATAATTTGTGGAGGGATGCATTGAAACATGCAAACAGTGCAAGAAGGGTTTTATGCAGACTAGGATTCAAAACTGGATTCTATTAATGGCACCAATATTTGATTTAAACCTCTTCATGATGAGTTACATTGTCTGTTTGTCAAGAAGATTGTAGTGTCCTTCAATCTATAGATCATCAGTTAAACCACTCATAATGAGAAACATAATGGATCACTTTATGCAGCATGCTCAGAATTGAACCCTGTCAATGATGGAGCCTGATTTCATGGAGTCTGTCTTTTTGGAGATATCTGCTATTTCTGTCACCCACTTCAATGACACCTGTGGTTACAACCATTATCATTGACCAAGGAGCAATAAAATATGGACCAAGCAAAGACGTTTTAGTGAATTTGAGAACACTTAATCATTCAGTTAGTTACCTGCAGGATCAGTCTGAAAAATGTGTTGAATTTGTCATTACAGCCTGTGCATCACAAGCATCATTCAAAGATGGAGTATGAGGTATTAACAAATGACAGACCATAGAATAGATAGATACTGTATATAGAACTTTTATTGTCCCCGGGGGACATTTGGGTTTTTACAGAAGCTCTTTATTTAAGTAAATGCCTAAATAAATAGGTAAATAAATTATATTACACTGTTATAAATTATATATACACACACACACACACACACTATGGTCTGAATACACACCATAATGATTTAAAAAGGAAGAAAATTTAAAAGAAAGAAAACTTCAGACATGACAGTCACGTCGTGCATTATTCAGGCATTTTGCTATTCGTATGAATGATCAGAGTTACAGACTTGGAAGTGTCAGAAAATGCATTTGGATTTGTCATTGGAGAACGGTTTTATGAAATCAATTTTTTATTTTTCAATAATCACCAAAAGTTGCTCCTTCAAAGTACAGTATATGGAAGGTGTTCTTATAGTTTTATAAACTTTCTGTTGATTTTCATTGTCATTTGTAGATATAAAGCTGCTACACAGGAAAAAGCAAGGCCACATGCTAAGCAACCAAGACTTCAACTGCCTAAAGAATATTTCTTTAGTGTAGAGGTAGAACCTAGTGGCTTGTAATTCCAACATCATGAGTTTGCCTTCCTCATTTACAGTCTCAGGGTAGATGGCTCAAAAGAAAGTAGGAGTGTCAGTGATTCCTCACCAATTGTAAACTTCAAGGAAGGTACCTGTGGCAGGTTTTTTTTCAGTAAAGATTATATTTTTCTCTTTTTACATTACTTTTTATTTTTTTCTTTTAGTTTTCCTTTGTTATTAGTTTTAGCATTTCTCTTTTATTGTAT
Organism: Erpetoichthys calabaricus; assembly: GCF_900747795.2. Taxonomy (NCBI): domain Eukaryota; kingdom Metazoa; phylum Chordata; class Cladistia; order Polypteriformes; family Polypteridae; genus Erpetoichthys; species Erpetoichthys calabaricus. The sequence goes on along the minus strand of NC_041398.2, from coordinate 148,275,881 downwards.
TACATTAGTTTTATTAATTATGGTATGAATAGAGAGTTAATATGGCATTTAGTTTTGTATTGCAAACAGATAGAACTGTGCACTTAATGCATCCTCTTTAATAAAATCCCTGTGTGCGTTCAGGTGTCCGTGTGTGTGTGTCATCTGGTGAAGTGCGCATGCGCGGGGGACGGTGCGATGCGCGATATTACTGTCAGAGAAAGTTACAGGCGTTTTGCGGAAATACAAACCAGCATTACTGCGAGAGGAAATTAAAGGTACACAATACAGTGACTCATATTACAGCCACATACAAGCCAGTATTACTGTCAGAGGAGATTAAAGGCATATTACCGATGCACACGCCTGTATTACCGCCAGAGAAAATTAAAGGTATATTACGGACGTACAAGACAGTATTACTGTCACAGAAAATTATAAGACACACAATACACGGCGGCAGCCCACGGAGAATGGTCAGCTCAGCAAGTAAACATCAACAAAAAAAAGGCTGAAAGAAAGAAAAATACGACCAACAAAAGAATGAGGTCAAAGTCCCTTGCCATTTAATATAGACTGTTCCTACTAATGTTTATGCACTACTGTTGTAGCGCCCATTATTGTAACGGGCTAAATGACTAGTTTAGATATAATATTCCACTGTGTTCTGACAGATATACAGTGATCCCTCGCTATATCGCGCTTCGCCTTTCGCAGCTTCACTCTATCGCGGATTTTATATGTAAGCATATTTAAATATATATCGCAGATTTTTTGCTGGTTCGCGGATTTCTGAGGACAGTGGGTCTTTTAATTTCTGGTACATGCTTCCTCAGTTGGTTTGCCCAGTTGATTTCATACAAGGGACGCTATTGGCAGATGGCTGAGAAGCTACCCAACTTACTTTTCTCTCTCTCTCTTGCGCTGACTTTCTCTGATCCTGACGTACGGGGTGTGAGCAGGGGGGCTGTTCGCACACCTAGACGATACGGACACTCGTCTAAAAATGCTGAAAGATTATCTTCACGTTGCTATCTTCTGTCTTGCTGCTTCCTGAAGCGACATGCTGCATGGTGCTTCCCATACTTAAAAGCTCGAAGGGCACGTATTGATTTTTGACTGTTTGTTTTTCTCTCTCTCTCTCTCCCTGCTCCTGACGGAGGGGGTGTGAGCTGCCGCCTTCAACAGCTTTGTACCGGCGGTGCTTCACATACTTAAAAGCCAAACAGCCCTATTGATTTGTTTGCTTTCCTCTGTCTTTCTGACAGTCTGTGCTCCTGACGCGCACTCCTTTGAAGAGGAAGGTATGTTTGCATTCTTTTAATTGTGAGACAGAACTGTCATCTCTGTCTTGTCATGGAGCACAGTTTAAACTTTTGAAAAAGAGACAAATGTTTGTTTGCAGTGTTTGAATAACTTTCCTGTCTCTCTACAACCTCCTGTGTTTCTGCGCAAATCTGTGACCCAAGCATGACAATATAAAAATAACCATATAAACATATGGTTTCTACTTCGCGGATTTTCTTATTTCACGGGTGGCTCTGGAACGCAACCCCCGTGATGGAGGAGGGATTACTGTAATCAAGACAACTATGGTTTCCGTAGCAGGCCCTTTTGTTTGAATGATACCTAGCTTTATAGAGGGACAAATGGAAAAACTACTATGTAGCGTCATGTCATGGGAAGCTGAGACTTGAATAGCTTCTAAATAAAAACAAAAAGCAAAATATGAGCATGTGCAAGCAATAAGTGTACGGATAGCCACAAAACTACAGAAACACCATCTGAGATTATGTTATATGTATGTGTTATATATCCTTCCATCTCTCCATCCATTTCCCAGAGCAGGGTTCCAGCCATCTTAACTAAATATATATTTTATATATTTATTTTCACCTACTTTAATAGTTTAGTTTTAATTATTCTTTTCAGTTGTATTAATTTTATTTCAGTTAGCGAAAATGTTTTCATCTTCATAATAGTTTATTTGTTAAAAATAATAAAACTTCTAGGATACGCGTCACCCATGCTTCCTTTGCAAGAGAGAACTATGGCAGTGTTTCTCAGCTTGTTTTCTCATTCACACTTTTCTAGCTCAGGTGTTTCCAACCGTCCATAATCAGCATCATTGCATGTTAGGCGATTTACTCAGGGTCCTATAGTAAGTAAGTGGTAGAGAGGGAAGCTGTAAACCTTGTGGTTTTAAACCATGGCCTATTTCCTGAGAGTAGTGATATTTAGAGTACCTTAAGTTTAAGAAGAGATTTGTCTTTCTGTAACAATGCACTTTCTGTAAAATAGTTATATTGATTAAAGAACTGAGCTAGTCAGTGTCTGTACACTTTGTGAAGAGCAATGGATATGACCAATGCAGGATATCTTCTGAAAGAAAAAAGCACTTTATTAGGATATTGTCTATGGCAAAACTATCTGCAGTTTGAATATCTTACTGAGTTTACTTTACAACCTTTTACACTTTTGGCTTAGCAAATGAAAATTTTTGAGAAATGTAGAGAAAAGTAGTTTTCAAGCCTACAGCACTGGTTGACAGTTGGCAGGTTTCATGAAGCTGACCATTCCTGACATTGTTTATTTGCTCTCATAAGTTCAGTGAGATATTCTTGCGAGACATTACTAATTTATATATTCTTTTGTGCTATAATAGTATCTACCCATAAAGCACCTACTATGCGCCCTCTATCATAGTCTGTCAGGTCTGTTTTATTTAACATCATAACCAAGAACAGAGAAATAGAAGCCTTAATAAAAGAAATCATGGCATTTGCATAGTTCAAACCCCTCAAAGATACTGCAAATAATGAAGAACCTTTTTCTCCAAACCTATATAATTATATTATCTTGCAATTTTGCTCTCTTTTTTTTTTGGATATGTGGTGGTTAAAAGGGGAAAACACTAAATTATAATAAAAGGATAATTTTCAGTTTATCATTTAATTACCTGCTGCAAAATTTATATGCACCAAGTATGCTCTGAATAATGAAATTTGTCGTCTATGCCAGATGAATAAATGAATTCACTGTTTACTTTATTGGTTCTATTTATGTATTGTTCAAATACATTCTGAAGCCTTACAGCACATTTGCATAAAAAGACATGATTCATTAAATAATTTCATTGCTTGTAGAAGCACTGACTAAAGCTTGTGTACATATTCACAAAAGCATGACCTTGATCTCTTAATTATTTACACAGGTATTAACAGGCGCTCTGTTGTAAGTGGCTGAGTGTAAATGTTATTGGATGGCTTATTACTTAAATATAATAAAAAATTATCCTTGCCCATTAACACTTGCATCTATTTGAGATTATCCTGTATAAAACTATCTTCTTAGCGCAAAGATCCAAGATTCAAAGATTCATGAAATTTTTTTCCTGAACAGAGCATTTAAGTTCATTGTAGGACAGATTTGTTTTCTTTTAACTGTGCCTTAACATTAGAAGGTACTGTACATTTGCCAGTTTATCATGGAACGTATTAAACAGTTTCATGATACTGTATGCAATAAAGTAAATCATGTCTTTTTGTCAATAGATAATTTTGACTATGGGCCTGAGGATATCTGTCAATGACATAAAGCGATCAATTACGTTAGCAATTCCAGCTTTGTTAAAACTAAGGAATTGCTTTTTAATTCACATTTCTTTTGAATGCTGTTATTGGCATATACTTGCAAATGTTTAGGAATTTATTGAAATTCTAAAAGCTTAAGATAAGTTCATTAAAGTAGTGAACTTGGTATCACATAGGTTACTGGTGCAGCTCCAGAGATACCGAACTTATTGTCTGTGTGGAGTTCTCATGTTCTCCCTGTGTGTTTAAGTGTCTACAGACAGTGTGGTTTTGTTCAGACATTCTCAAAGAGATATGTATTAAGTTAATTTGTGAATCTAAATTTTTCCCCAGTGTGAGTTTTGTATGAGTCCATTCTTCCAGGGATAGGTGCCCTGTTCAGTGATAGTTGCTGCCAGAATGTCCCTTGGCATCCTGCAAACCTGTACTGAATGTGAAAATGCTATGCTAAAATAGTACAACATGCATTTTGAAATAATAGTAACCTTTACCTCAGGCAGAATACTTTTACATACAGCATACATATTCATTTTTAGTCTACTATAGCTCTGAAATGGAAATTATGCATTTTTGTAACCAGTAGTTGGGGAAAACATCTGCTCACAAATTGCATTGAAATTAACACTTACAGTAAACATCAAGGATCAGGTAGTTTTTTTTTTTCCCCCCTACACTTTTTTCCATCATGGTAACAACAACAACAGTTGTGTAATAGCCTGTGCACAATGCTGTGACAAGTCAAAGTTTAATGTGGTGTTTGTTTGGAGAAGAAGAATTGTTAGGTGTTACCTGAATGCACATGTTAATATGATCTGGGACCAGAAATCCTCTCTCAACAGTCCACAAGGAACACAGCTGAACCTGCACTATATGCAATGAAATAAAATAAACTGACAAATACACATGCCTGCTTGGGTCTCATATCCCCTGTGAGACACCATATAATGTATCGAAGTATTCATAACAACAAGCCCCTTCCTTTTCAGAACTAGATTTAAAATGTGAAATTAATTGTTATGGATAGAAATAGAAATAGAAATAACAAGCTCAAGGGTATAAAGTGCAGAAAGGTCACTAATCTTAGTTAATTATCGTAGAATATTTTATGTATGTACAGTGCATCCAGAAAGTATTCACAGCGCATCTCTTTTTCCACATTTTGTTAGTTACAGCCTTATTCCAAAATGGATTAAATTCATTTTTTTCCTCAGAGTTCTACACACAACACCCCATAATGATGTGAAAAAGTTTACTTGAGGTTTTTGCAAATTTTTAAAAATAAAAAACCTGAGAAATCACATGTACATAAGTATTCACAGCCTTTGCTCAACACTTTGTCGATGCACCTTTGGCAGCAATTACAGCCTCAAGTCTTTTTGAATATGATGCCACAAGCTTGGCACACCTATCCTTGGCCAGTTTTTCCCATTCCTCTTTGCAGCACCTCTCAAGCTCCATCAGGTTGGATGGGAAGCGTCGGTGCACAGCCATTTTAAGATCTCTCCAGAGATGTTCAATCGGATTCAAGTCTGGACTCTGGCTGGGCCACTCAAGGACATTCACAGAGTTGTCCTGAAGCCACTCCTTTGATATCTTGGCTGTGTGCTTAGGGTCGTTGTATTGCTGAAATATGAACCGTCACCCCAGTCTGAGGTCAAGAGCGCTCTGGAGCAGGTTTTCATCCAGGATGTCTCTGTACATTGCTGCAGTCATCTTTCCCTTTATCCTGACTAGTCTCCCAGTTCCTGCCGCTGAAACACATCCCCACAGCATGATGCTGCCACCACCATGCTTCACTGTAGGGATGGTATTGGCCTGGTGATGAGCGGTGCCTGGTTTCTTTCAAACGTGACGCCTGGCATTCACACCAAAGAGTTCAATCTTTGTCTCATCAGACCAGAGAATTTTCTTTCTCATGATCTGAGAGTCCTTCAGGTGCCTTTTGGCAAACTCCAGGCGGGCTGCCATGTGCCTTTTACTAAGGAATGGCTTCCGTCTGGCCACTCTACCATACAGGCCTGATTGGTGGATTGCTGCAGAGATGGTTGTCCTTCTGGAAGGTTCTCCTCTCTCCACAGAGGACCTCTGGAGCTCTGACAGAGTGACCATCGGGTTCTTGGTCACCTCCCTGATAAGGCCCTTCTCCCCCAATTGCTCAGTTTAGATGGCCAGCCAGCTCTAGGAAGAGTCCTGGTGGTTTCGAACTTCTTCCACTTACGGATGATGGAGGCCACTGTGCTCATTGGGACCTTGAAAGCAGCAGAAATGTTTCTGTAACCTTCCCCAGATTTGTGCCTCGAGACAATCCTGTCTCGGAGGTCTACAGACAATTCCTTTCACTTCATGCTTGGTTTGTGCTCTGACATGAACTGTCAACTGTGGGACCTTATATAGACAGGTGTGTGCCTTTCCAAATCATGTTCAATCAACTGAATTTACCACAGGTGGACTCCAATTAAGCTGCAGAAACATTTTAAGGATGATCAGGGGAATCAGGATGCACCTGAGCTCAATTTTGAGCTTCATGGCAAAGGCTGTGAATACTTATGTACATGTGATTTCTCAATTTTTTTATTTTTAATAAATTTGCAAAAATCTCAGGTAAACTTTTTTCACGTTGTCATTATGGGGTGTTGTGTATAGAATTCTGAGGAAAAAAATGAATTTAATCCATTTTGGAATAAGGCTGCAACATAACAAAATGTGGAAAAAGTGATGCGCTGTGAATACTTTCCGGATGCACAGTATGAGTCTGTGAGTGCATGGGACAGTATATCTGTATCTTAATGCAGTTCTACTCTTGCAAGAATATACTGTTATCAGTAAGAAACAGAGTTGTTGGATATTACAGGTGTTAATATAATTAATCTTTTTGTTTTTCATTTACAATGAGTCATTAAAGCTCTTATCTGGGATTTTTTTTTTTTTATAACTTTTATCTTCCAAGTGGAGGATTTTTTAGGTTTTAATTTCTTTGAGCTTCTCTGTCTGTCTGACTAAACCACTGGCATAACATCTTATTGTCAATTACTCTGTTAAGAACCATGCCAAATACTAACGCCATTCCGACCAGATGCACAGATTCAACTTTCATGTTTATCACTCTGCTATTCTTGTACTTCACTAAGAATTGTTTTTTTCAGATGCATTGGGCATGAAAGTAGCAATTGTACAGCACAGAAATTCCAATAACATTTACTCTGTTTGACTGAAATTGAAACACATGTGGGTTCTGCTGGTCAGTCTTGGTTGCTTAAGCACCAGCTTTCTTGGCTGTTTTCCAGTTCCTGCATTTTCATTGAAGTGAATCCTGCAAAGAAAAGGGTAACTTGCTATGGGGTAAATAGACCATTAGTACATGTTTCATTGAATTACATACTCACAAAAGCATGACATACTAGAAGCAGAAATAATTACAACACTTCAAGTCTTTCTTCTGTTTAATTTACAGTTGAACATGTTTGACCAGCGTTACATAATAAGTATATAATGTATAAAACTTTAACAAGATAGGGAGAGCTCCTGGGCAGGACATGTCATTTCCCAGAATGTATTGCATTTGAATGCTTTAGGAAAAAGTTTCAGTCTCAAACTGAATTATAAAATTAACCTTATTTACTGACATAACATGAAGTTTATAATAAGATTGAAAATGAATGTACAATTACTATTTTTTGTTGGTTGTTTTCCCATGTGAACCCATAATTTTATGATCTTGTATGTATGTAATGAAAAAAAAACAAGCAAAAAAGAGAAATGAAAGATTCAGTATTTTATTTTTATTGTAGGTTAAATGAAAGGCTTTGTTATCAGTGAGGACAAGAGGTAGTGCTTAGTGGCCTTCACTTTCTTTCACAAGCCTGTTATCCTTACTTTCCAGTTAACACGTTATATGACTAGATCCAACTTTGTATAGAAGTAAGTCCTTATTTACCCAGCTGTTTGTTTCAGTGTTTTTCTCGTTAAAGTCAAGAAAAATTGGAAGAGGTTACATATAGTTAACCAGTTAGAAGCAGGAGATGACTAGGGAGCAGAATGACTAGGCCGTGTTAGGCAATTTAGCCAGAACCTCTGGATACACCCTACTCCTTACTAAGGACGCCCAGGGATCTTTTATAACCATAGAGAGTTAGGACCTCGATTTTATGTCTCACTAGAAGGACGGCATCCCAGTCACTGTACTGGGGCATTAGGATCTACATTCAAACTACAGGGTAAGTGTCCCCTTTTGGCCTTGCTAGCATCTCTTTCAGTAGCAACCAAAGCTTTTTCTGGTTGGTCTCCCATCCAAGTACTGGCCGGGCCTGAACCTGCTTAGCTTCCTGTGGATTACCTGTTCTAAAGTACATAACAGATCATAATTGTGCAAACCTAGATACGGAGCAATTCAGAGTTGCCACTCAGCACTCTGTTAACTATGTTAGGAGAACTTATATAAAAAGTGTGAATTCCACACTCTGAGCTCTTCATGTATATCTCCATCCATAATTTTTTTCTCAAGCAACTTAATTCGGTATAGGTTTGTAGGGAATTAGTGCCAATCTCCATAGCATTGAGTCCTAACAGTAGCCAACTCTGAATGAGGTACCAGCTCATCAGATGACACACTCTTACTCATAGCCACACTTACTTACACAGAGTCCTCAGTTAACCATCATGACTTTGAGATGTGAAAGGTACACCATGTTATGGAGACGGAAAAAACACACAGACTTTGGCAAGTACAGTGGAACATTGCTTCACGACCATAATTCATTCCAAAACTCTGATCGCAAACTGATTTGGTCATGAACCGAAGCAATTTCCCCCATAGTATGTAAATACAATTAATCCATTCCAGACCATACGAACTGTATGTAAATATATGTTTTTTTTTAGTTTTTAAGCACCAATATAGTTAATTAAACCATAGAATGCACAGCGTAATAGTAAACTAAATGTGACAACATTGAGTAACACTGAGAAAACCTTGAACAACAGAGAAAACTAACACTGCAATAGTTTGCGCTATAGCGCTACCAACCACTGGCTAAAAACACTTTTTATTAATGAGTTTTAAGCACAGGGAAAAAAATGAACACTTGAAAAAATTCGTAATTTAATAAACCACCAAGAAAAGTAACATTGCAACAATGCACGCTACGAACTGATCGCTGTAAACAGAAGTGAAAACAAAATCAAGCCTAGTGCATTCTTTAACTGCCTTCCTACCTTATGCGTCCAGCTCTCTCTCTCGCGCTGCCTGTGAGTGCGTCTCTCTCTCTCTCTCACGTGCGCTGCCTGTGTGTGTGCGCGTCTCTCTCTCTCACGCTGCCTGTGTGTGCATCTCTCTCTCACGCTGCCTGTGTGTGTGTCTCTCTCTCTCGCGCTGCCTGTGTGTGTGCGTCTCTCTCTCGCGCTGCCTGTGTGTGTGCGTCTCTCTCTCGTGCTGCCTGTGTGTGTGCGTCTCTCTCTCTAGCGCTGCCTGTGTGTGTGTGTCTCTCTCTCTCACGTGCCTTTGTGTGTGTGTGTGTGTCTCTCTCTCGTGTGTGTGTGTGTGTCGCGCTTTCTCGCTCGCTCTCTCTCTCTTGCTCGCTGCACAGGAAATGCACAGGGAGAGACTGAACATGTACAAACCAAAAGGGAAACTGCCTTGTTCGTATACCGAGTGTGTGGTCGTGAACCGAGGCAAAAGTTTGGCGAACTTTTTAGTCGTAAACCGATTTGTACGTGTACGTGTACCGAGATGTTCGTGAACTGAGGTTCCACTGTATGATGTTTAATTCTAGTCTTACGCTAGTGCTGGGCGGTATACCGGTTCATACCGAAAACCGTTTTTTATTTTTTTTATGATATGGATTTTTCTTATACCGCAACACCGGTTTAAATTGCCTAAACGACGTTTGGAACGTGGCGTAGCGGGAAACTGTTCAAGTGGGGACCTTTTTCACTGCTACACCGCTAAACACAGATTTGTTGCACTAGGGCTCTTTTTCACTGCTACACCACCAAATAGTGGGCGGTAGCATAGGTATGCCGCACGGTGAAAATGGACAGAGAGCATTCCGAAACTGAACTAAAAGTAAAGTAGAACATGATGAACAGAAGAACTTTTGCCGAAAAAAAGGAGTCACGTCCGTCGCCTGGAGATACTTTAGTTTTAAAAGGTCAGATGTGTAAATACTGTTTCTATACTACTGGATAATACTGCAAGCCAAGTTGTACTTGTTTTTGTACTTGCTAGTGTATGTTTTGCTTGTATTCATCCTGCGATGTATAACGAAGATATTTTTAAAGTTCTGAACACTCCGTCGGCTAAGTTAATAACTAGTTTTAATTTCACAAAGACGTTTATCGTGTGATGATTGGTAATGTAGAGAAAGAAAAAGGAAAGATAGGAACTGGGGTTTTGGTAGAGAGCTGGAATATCTTGAAGTGAATGGATTCTGTGTGGTGATTGCTGCAGGCGCCTGCTCTTAGTGCGGAGGAAGTCAGTTTAAGAAGCGTAGTGATTAACGACTGGGTCGGGGAACACTTAACACAAAGTATTTAATGTGCTGCATTAACTTGTGACGGGGTTTGAGAAAATCTAGTAAATTAAACATTGATTTTAGGATGAAGTTTAGTTTACAACATTCTACTTTAATTATAAAATAAACTATGAGAATAAAGTGGAAATGTCGACTTTAATCTTGACATAGTCAACATGTCGAATTTATTCTCGACCTATAGTTTGTTTTTTCCTTCCGTGTCCATATTTTTTTTTTCTTCACAGTGGCCCTAATGTGCTTCCATAGGGCTATACCACAAACAACATTATAAATGCAAGTTGCAGTTTTTATTATTTATGTATATAGCTTAGCTTGAAGCAAGGTCCATATTAATGCAGTTTGCCTAAATGATGGTACAGTTGGTAAGATGTCATCACCAAGTTGCACTTGTTTTATTTTAATTTGGTGAATACTGTGTAATGCACCTGGGCTTGAAGCCTTGAAGTAATGGTGCAACTATCAGTAATACTATTATGTATTTTATTGTTATTATTTATTAGTTTAAATATTATGCAGTTTAATGATGGTAAAATTGTTTAAAAAGTCACTTTAACGTGTCAGTGGACAGAGATTGTTAACATTAACAGAAAGTGTAGTTGGTTTACAAAAAATATTTACTATTTATTCCTTTTCTAAGACGTGTTCAGTGCAATCCAACTTTTGACAAACACCTCTGGATATTTTATTAAGTCTAAATGCCTCTTTGGATGGTTGAAAATATGTTGTCAAAATCATAGTTTAAGCTTTTGCAAAATTTGTTCAATTAAAGGTTCTATATTTTGACTGCATCTGTCATGCAATGTGATTCCTTCTCTTTAGTGCCACCCTCTTGAAAACTATCACTTTATGGGGCCATGCAAACCTGGATTAATACTTGTGTGCACATTAAAATGTCTTTTTGTACGATGTACAATTCTCATAACAGTCTAATAGGTTATTCTTAGCCAGTCTACTGCAGTAATTGCAGTGGAAAATGTGGTTACCATCCACTCATGCATGGGGAAAAAAATACCGTCTAATACCGTGAAACCGGCAGAATTTAGAAAAATACCGTGATATAGAATTTTGGTCATACCGCCCACCTCTATCTTACGCAGCTGTGGCTGAACAGCACCAACTATTATGCCACCTTTTTTTCATCATAGTGAAACACACCTTGTATTATGGTAAGGACAGTCATCATTTTGGGGCCGCATGCACTATAATTTAAGCAAGTTACATCTGCTCCTTTTACAAGATTGTGTTCGGACAGATTGAAACAACCTGTAAATAAACTCCCTGGACACAAAGTAGTGCTGTAAAACTCTGTGAAGAGCAATACTATGAGTTGTGCTTTAAGAGACACTGTTTTAATTCTATGTATTCTGTACATTGTCCTTTTTATCTACATTAAAATCTTAGTTAGAAAGACTAGATATTCCCAAATTTAAATGTCAGATGGGAGAAACTCTTTTTCCAAAGGAACTGGAGGAAAAATAGATAAAGAATCCTTGACAAGATAGAATTGCTAGAGTATCTAGTTAATTATTTGTGTTTAACATCACAAGATAGGAATCTCACATGACCCTTTTGATATCTTGAAAGTTCTGTCCAATAAACTTAATTTGACAGAAGTGAGAGGCAACAGAGACATCAGAAAGACACCCTCAGTTCAATTAGAGAGACTCTGTTCACCTGAATGTTGAAGACACCATCCATGCATCAGCCTGACTAAAAACCTCCCAAGATAACAACTCTTATGAAATAGATGTTACCTTTATCTTTATGGAAAGTACTGTTTAAGCTTTGTGACTTAACAAAAGGTTGCATTGGTGCTTTACATTCAGATTTTACCAGAGATTGGACTAGGTCTTACACATGCAAGTCTCAAGTAAGTTTCAAGTAGTGTCCTTCAAGTAAGTCATGTCAAGCCCCTGGATTTAATTGAGCAATTTGAGTCAAGTCTTCGGTTTTATTTAAGCAAGTCAAGTAATAATTGAAAACACTTGAGAAAAAAAGTACTTACATTTTCAGCACTATATGCACTTAATCTAATTATGATAATGTGTGACATATGCTAACATCTAAACTAAAAATAGACTTTCTCAGAGTAAACAGTTCTTAATAAGAAGTAACAGTGACTGGTGTATAAAATAATTGTTTTACTTTTATGTAATTTGCAGATATACTGTACTATTGATTTTCAACAGTTTCCTTATAAGTGCAGTATGTCTAATACACAGAGTATTTAATGGAAATAGATTAGAACATTAGAGCACTCTAGACGAGAACAGGCCATTTAGCCCAACAAAGCTCGCCAGTACTATCCACTTATTTCTTCCAAGAAAACATCAAGTCGAGTTTTGAATGACCCTAACGTCTTACTATCTACCACACTACTTGGTAGCTTATTCCGAGTTTCTATCGTTCTTTGTGTAAAGAAAAACTTCCTAATGTTTGTGCGAAATTTACCCTTAACAAGTTTCCAACTGTGTCCCCGTGTTCTTGATGAACTCATTTTAAAATAACAGTCTCGATCCACTGCACTAATTCCCTTCATAATTTTAAACACTTCAATCATGTCACCTTTTAATCTTCTTTTGCTTAAACTGTAAAGGCTCAGCTCTTTTAATCTTTCCTCATAATTCAACCCCTGTAGCCCTGGAATCAGCCTAGTCGCTCTTCTCTGGACCTTTTCTAGCGCTGCTATGTCATTTTTGTAGCCTGGAGACCAAAACTGCACACAATACTCAAGATGAGGCCTCACCAGTGCATTATAAAGGTTGAGCATAACCTCCTTGGACTTGTACTCCACACATCGTGCTATATATCCTAACATTCTGTTAGCCTTCTTAATGGCTTCTGAACACTGTCGGGAAGTCGATAGCTTAGAGTCAGTCCACTATGACTCCTAAATCCTTCTCATAAGGTGTACTCTCGATTTTCCGCCCGCCCATTGTGTATTCAAACCTAACATTTTTACTTCCAATGTGTAATACTTTACATTTACTGACATTAAATTTCATCTGCCACAAATCTGCCCAAGCCTGTATGCTATCCAAGTCCTTCTGTAATGATATAACGGTTTCCAAATTATCTGCTAATCCACCTATCTTGGTATCATCTGCAAACTTAACCAGCTTGTTACATATATTCCTGTCTAAATCATTTATATATGTTAAAAATAGTAGCGGCCCTAGCACTGACCCCTGTGGAACACCACTCTTAACATCGGCCAGTTCTGATGAGGTTCCTCGCACCATCACCCTCTGCTTCCTGTATCTGAGCCAATTCTGCACCCATCTACAAACATCACCCTGAACTCCCACCTCTTTTAATTTGATGCCCACCATGTGGCACCTTATCAAATGCTTTCTGAAAGTCCAGATAAATAATATCATAAGCTCCACTTTGATCGTATCCTTTTGTTGCCTCCTCATAGAATTCCAGCATGTTAGTAAAACACGACCTCCCTCTTCTGAACCCATGCTGACTGCTTAGAATAACTCCTGTCCTTGCCAGGTATTGCTCGATCTTATCCTTAATAATTCCTTCCATTAATTTTCCTGTGATGCATGTTAAGCTTACTGGCCTATAGTTGCTTGGATCTGCCTTGTCACCCTTTTTATATAATGGGATGATATTTGCCATTTTCCAGTCCTTCGGAATCTCTCCAGTGTGCAGTGACTTCCTAAAAATATGCATCAAGGGTTTATATATATATATCTCACTAGCCTCCTTAAGAACACGAGGATAAATATTATCTGGTCCTGGTGATTTGTTCGATTTCAGCTTATTTAATCTGAGCAGCACTTCTCCCTCTACAATTTCCAAATCCCTCAGTACCTCCTTAGTAGTCACGTTTACCTCTGGGAGGTTATCCACTTGCTCACTTGTAAACACCTCAGAAAAATGTAAGTTTAAGGCATCCGCTATTTCACTGTCTGTATCTTTTAATTCCCCTTTACTATTCCTGATGCACTTGACCTCCTCCTTGACTGTTCTTTTACTACTAAAATACTGAAAGAATCTTTTAGGGTCTTCTTTCACCTTATCTGCTATATTCCTCTCCAACTGTCTTTTAGCCTTCCTGATATCCTTCTTAATGGTTGCCCTCATGTTCTCATACGCTCTACAATTCACTTTGCAGTCATTAGTCTTATATGCCTTATAAAGCAGTTTTTTTCCTTTGCAACTTCTTTTTTAAATCTTTATTAATCCACCGTGGAGTTTTTTTTAGTTTCCTATTAATTCCAAATTTAGGTATGTTTCTGTCCTGCATTACATGTAAAACATTTTTAAACCTGTTCCACTGCTCCTCGACTGTCTCCACACTTAAAAGCTTATCCCAGTGTATCCTACTTAGACTTTGTCGCATCTGCTCAAAATTAGCCCTACCAAAGTTCAACTTAACAATTTTAGTCTTTGCATCTGCACTCTTACAAAATACTGAGAATTGTATTACATTATGGTCACTTGACCCTAGTGGTTCAATCACCTATACACCCTCAATTCTATCCTGATTATTACAAAATACTAAATCCAGACAGGCTTCACCCCGTGTTGGTGCTTTAACATGCTGTGTTAAAAAACAGTCATTGATTACTTCTAAAAACTCCTGCTCTTGTACTCCGCCATCTGTAAGGTTATCCCAGTTAATATTTGGATAATTAAAGTCCTCCATGACTATAATATCTCCCTGTAAACTTGCCTTTTTGATATTACTAAAAAGATGTCTGTTGAAATTACTGTCTGAATTGGGTGGTCTATAACACACTCCTAAAATAAGACCTCTTTCCCTAATATTTTCCAGGCGAAGCCACATGTCCTCACTAAGATGGGGCTCATCATCCAATTGAAGAAGACTTGCATTTAAATCTTGTTTGGCATAAACAGCAACCCCACCTCCTTTTCTGTTCTGTCTATCCTTCCTAAAAAATGTGTACCCCTCTATGTTACACTCATCCCCATCTTTGTTATTTAGCCAGGTTTCCGTTATTGCTATAATATCATAATTATGCTCTGCTACATATAACTCCAATTCACTTACCTTATTTTTGATACTTCTAGCATTAAGGCAAGCTATTTTTAATGTATTACTCCTTCTACATTTAAATGTTTGCTTAGAATTTACATTACTATGCATTCTTGTTTCTACACCATTGTTTGTTCTTACATGTATAGATCTAAACCTGGCCTGTCCTAAACTCCCTGCTCCCCATTCCCTAGTTTAAACAATCCTCGACTAGCCTACACATACGCCTCCCCAATACATTGGTGCCCCTCCAGTTCAGATGTAACCCGTCACGGCGGAACAGATTCCATCTGTTCCAAAAGGAGTCCCAATGCCCCATAAACCTATACCCTTCTACCCTGCACCAAGATTTGAGCCACGCGTTAAGCCTTCTGATCTCCTCAATCTTACCTGGACTTGCGCGTGGCACAGGCAGAACTTCAGAGAAGACTACCTTGTCAGTTCTGCTCCTCAGCTTAGCACCTAACTCTTTGAATTTGGATCGCAGAACTGACAGACTACCCTTATGTATGTATGTAAGATTCTGAAAGGCTTTGTCACTTAAGAGTATCCATCAGTCTATATATCCATCTTTCAAACCTTTGTACACTGAGCAGGGTTGCGAGGAAGCTGAAGCCTGTTCCAGCAAGCATACGGCACATGGCAGGAACATTCCCTGGACAGTTTGCCAGTTTACTGCAGGATGAAAACACACACACGTGCCAATTTAATATTGCCGTTCCACCTAACCTGCATGTCTTTGGAGTGTAGGAGTAAACCAGAGCACCAGGAGGAAACCCGTATGGGCATTGAGAGAACATGCAAGCTTTACATAAATGGGGGCCCGAGACGTACCTCCTTACTTCGAGGAAGCAGCACTGCGCCACTATTCTGCCCACTTCAAGGTATAATTACACTAGGGGGCTTCGCTCGCCAACCCCTGGTGTTGGGAATGAGAAAGAGCGTGATGTATGAATGAGATATAGAATAGTGTGAAGGTGTAGATGATGCAAATAGAAAGCAAACAACAAAGTGTGTGGCACAGTGTAAAGGTTTATTGGAAAATTTCTTTGTACACGCCGTTTAAGTGTAAAAGGCTAATTCCAGGTCAGAACTTGAAAGGTCAATGAAGATGGTTATTGTTGTGATCAGAGTCAAGTTTGTCAGAGCTTAGAAAGAGTTGTGTCTCTCCAGGAAGTAATGCAGTGACTTGGGTATTTATGTTTTCCACATTAATATTTTTTGGACATAATATAGTGCGTTGTGTTAAAAGGGGCATTTGGTCTAATGAGATTTCTGTTCCAAATCTGTCTGTAACTAAGTCGGCGCAGATAAAGGCTTGAGGAATTGTAATAATATCTGGGTGAAGTCTATCTGTATTGGTGAGTGTACCATCTTCCAGTTGTAATAAACAATTGTTATGATCTGGATGGGACATCGCATGTTTTGTACTAACTGTATCTTTTGAAAGCAATGGCAATTGTCTGCGTATTTTAAGGTGCACTGAACAATAGCTGAGCGCATGGAATGTGGAACAATAGCTAAGCACTGTGTAAAATCTCCTCGTAATAAAAGTACCTTTCCTCCAAAGGGAAGATTATTATTCATAAACGTTTGTAGAAGTTTATGAATGGTGTTGAGTAAGTGAGTGGATGCTATTGTACATTCATCAATAATTAACAGTTTTGCAAGACGGATGTCATGTGCAGTGCCACCGTTAATGTTCATAGTGGAAATCGATTTGTAGGATCTAATGCAGTTCATAAAGATTTAACTTTCAGGTGCATCGTTAGTTAGAAGCTTCTGTAGATATTCAGGATATGAGCTTGTGCCGTTTGAGAGGCGCGTCGTTGTATGTCCAGTATTTGGGACGTGTTGTTTTGGAGCTGTAATCGATTTGCCTGTGAGGTGTGAGAAGCCCGTTGTAGTTTACGGCGTGCATTGTTTGTATTGAGCCTTGCCCGTTTTTGTATGTCGGTCAGTTGAGCTTGCTCTTTTTGGAGCCTTGCCTGCTTGTAATGCGTTTATTTATTTTGTCCTCTCGCTACCGTTTCTGTATGTCTGAGACGGGAGGTGTTTCGTTTTGAAGCCGTGCCTGTTTCGATGCAGTACTGTGAGATGCGCGCTGCATGCGTCCACGTTCAGTGTGTCTGTCCATTTGGGTTAGTTTCTGTAACTGTGTTAGTTGATCTTTGCGTTTTTGGAGCCGAGACATTTTTTCTTCCAGAGTTTCAGAAGCGCGTTGGAGCCGACGTGTATTGTTTTTTTTCATGCGGGTTCGTGTGTTTGGTCCCGTTACTCGAGCCGTATCGGTTTGTACCCGTAATCGTGAATTTATGACTTGTTTGTTCTTGAGCGTGATAAATATGGATAAGTAATAAGGAGGATCGCACTCACTGTTAATATGAAGCCTTTTCTGCGGTTGAACGGTTAATAGTGCCTTATTGTAATGAGATCCACCTATGCTGCATAGTGTGAACGTGTTGAGATGATGTATGTTTAATACAGACGGTTCATTTAGAAATGGGGCTTTGTGTGTAGATTTGTGCATATTTGCGTTGTTGATTTGTTTCAGGGTGCACTGTTCCAATGCGATGCAATATTTGTCCACATATGCGAAAGCAGTATGGGCCATTGCCTTTTGGTGGCCTGATATTTACTCCGGTAAATGCAAAAGCAAATGAAGTATTGTAGGATCTAATGCAGTTCATAAAGTTTTAACTTTCAGGTACATCGTTAGTTAGAAGCTTCTGTAGATATTCAGGATATGAATGTAAAGGAGGCAGTCTAATCTGACCCTTTTGACAACAACGTGTAAATTCCTTACTTGTATTGCCAGTTGTTTCTTCAGGGAAGTTAAGTGAATGACAATGATTGCAAATGACATTCATTAATCCCAATGAATGTTCCTCAGTAGTGGACTCATTATTGAACGCGTTGTCAGCTAAGTGGCGCAATCGTTTAGCAGGTGTCTGCGGACGGTTCCTTTAGAAATGGGGCATTGGGTGTCACTTCTTATTGATGTTTGTGGGTCTGAATCGTCGTTGTTGTGAATGTTTCGTGTGCCATGTCTGTAGCCTGTCCCGTTTCGTCTCTAATGGGCTTGGTGTGGCGGTCACGGCTTCTTGTTTTTGGTGTGGTAGGAGCTTGTTGAATCCTCCTCTTTGTGTGCGTCTCGTTTCGTGTGCAATGGGATTCGTGCGTCGCTGTGTGCTTTGCCGGCGTCTGGGGGGGGGGGGGGGGTGGGGGGGTTGTTGCTTGGAGGGGGTGGTGGGATTGGTGGGGCGCGAGCGTCTTCTTTCTTTTTGTGTGCCAGGGGCTTCTTGAATCCTCCTCTTTGTGTGTGTCCCGTCCGTTGCTTGTGGGGGGGGGGGGGGGGGGGGGGGGGGGGGGGGCTTGGAGGTGGGTGTGGGATTTGTGGGGCGCGAGCGGGTTCTTTTTTTTTGTGTGCTAGTTTCGTGTGCAATGGCTTTCGTGCGGCGCTGTGTGCGGCGCCTGCATTTGACTCCTTTTTTCTGTGCTGACTCCTTGCGCCTCATTTCTTTGACTCCTTTTTTCTGTGCTCACTCCTTTTTTCTGTGGTCTTGGCCGCCTCTCGCGGCGCCTCATTTCTTGGGGCGCCTGCGCAGTACGTCTTTTTGCGGCTACGGCCCATGGCCGGATGTCCCTGCGTCCATCCGGTTTAGCATTCTCGGTTAGTAATGTGGATAATCATCAGAAAATCAGAAAATTAAGTTTTATCACTTATTTGTGAACAATGTGGGCCACATTATCACCTCTCCATGACTAAACACCTGCTCAACAAGGTACCTGGATGAAGGCATTACCAGTATTCTCACTGCCACTTTGAACAATGAGGGAGAATCAGTTAGACAGTTCAGAACATCACAAATATCTAAGCAGTGGTTGAGCTGACACCAGCAGTTTTGATTCGCTACTACTCTCACTTGGTTCCTGTTCTTCATTGTCATCTTTTGTAAACAAAAGTACAGAGAAATACTGAAGGTAGTCAAGAATATGTTAAATAAAACAATACACCTAACATCGCTAAAATGTAGTGTGACATTCCAGCTATACACCTTTGGCAGTGTTCAGCTTGTCTAATGTTTGTTTCTAGTAGTCAATATTTTCTACTCTCCCGTGAAACTAAAGTTGCCAGATTACAATGAAACAGCATGAGGGTGTGGGTATGAGCTCTCAACACTAGCATACAGCAGAGGATATAAAAGAATTAAATCAATTTTAACTCTGATATCACTTACTTTACATTAAGCATCTAAACATTTTAGGCATGTTAACATTGTCTAATTCATGTAAATCAGGTACTGTAACCTCTTAGCCCCCCTAAAAAAAAAATCTAACAGCAGTGAGCTACAGATAGAGCTTTGATGTTTGCCATAACACCAGTAGCCTTTTATAGTGCTCAGGGAATAGAATTTATGGAACATCACTTATTGTATATCATGAGCATTTTTGGCACTCTACTCTGCAGCATCCTTTTGCTTGGCAATGGGACAGATCCTGAATTGGATCAGCAGCTCACGGAGATAGGAAAACATGTACACTGTACGTCACTCATGCAGCCCATGTAGTGACTTGAATTGACATGGGAAATTGTAGATCAGGTTTAGAAAGGGGCAGTATGAAACAGGGTCAGCAGAATTGACATATAGCTAAGGTGACAGGCTCAGTGTTCCATCATTTTGAGTAATTCTGTTTTTTAAATTGTCAAGCAAATCAGTCAGAAAAGTCATGTGACTCAAGTTGCCCACCTCCGGATTTTACTATTATTGTATTTTATTTGCTACTATTTTATTTTAGTAAATATCGCTTTACTTTTAAATTTCTTTACTTTGTGTGTGTAGACCTTAGGGTATGAGAGAAAGCCAAGCCCACTAGTTCCACTCACCCCATGGTAATACACCTTACAATAAGCAAATATAAATACTGAATGTGCAATATCCCTAGACAGAAAAAACATGTGCCTTATTTGATTAATTTGTAGAAAAATTACTCCACTTTTAAATGTATTATTTTTATTTTCTTTTTTATTTATTTTTTTTGTTTGTTTTTCTAACATTTTGCTTACATGTGGTGCAAATCTTCATAAATTATTAGTATTACAATTACTGTCTGTCTTTGGGAGTCAGGGGCTATTTTTCAGGAAGGAAGATTTGTTTTTGCCAAAGTCTGTTTTTTTTTTTTTTTTTTTGTTTTTTTTTTTTTTTACATATTTTAATAGTAATACTATAATCTGCTGCATTATAGGTGATCCAATTTCTCTTTGATTTACACTGTTTAGCAATATCTGAAATGTATAAAATGACCTGTTTCAATTAACTTCATTTTTTGATGAATACAGATCACTGTATCATTTTGCTAGTTTAGTTTCATAAAACTCACACTATATTCAAGCCAAGGTTGATATTATTCTTTATCTGTTATACAGGCATACCAAATTTGGTTTGTACCTCTGGTCTGTTTCTCACTCTCTCTATGTATACAGTACATACATAACATACTTTTTGAAGGATATTGGTAATTTTGATTTTTCAATAATGTCTATTTATTATATTGGTTTCTGTTCTATACTAAAATGTCTACAAACCCAAACTAAAACAGGAACTACTTTATTGAAAATACTGGTTATAGTATTTGTTCATCAAAAGTAGGTTTTAAATGAAATTTTTAAAATCAGGAATGATATCAATATGGTCAAGGAGTTTGATTCCCAGCACAGTTACTGTCTTTGTGGTGTCTGTACATTCCCTAGCCATGTTTGCGTATTCCTAGTCCAGTTACTGAAAAATTATAACCCATACCCCCACTCCCCCCCCCCCCAATATATAGAGGCACCTGTTGGCTAAATGACAATTCTGAATTGGTACTAAGCGATGAGTGTGTGGATGTGTGTATCTTATCTGTTACCCCTATGGGCTTATCACACACATACAGTACATAGTACCTCTTTATTTATCTCTCTCCATTTCAAAGAACTTTCACAGGATTTTAGACTTGCTTGTACCAACCTGGTATAGCCTATTCTCTTGATAATCCCTTGCAAGCTAGACACTTCTTAGTGAGTTAAGTAAAACTGTAGTGATGTTTGGATATATTTTTCTCATGTGTATTATATGCAAAGACATATATTTTTTCTTTAAATTGTGGCAAAGGGAATAATTGGTATTTTATAATCATTACAAAAATGTAAGTATTTCACGAATTTATTAATATTTCTGCTTTTGTAAGTGTTCTGAATTGCATTTGAAATCATATTTTCTAAGTCAATAAAATCTCACTTCAGATTTGCAGTAATTCTGCTACTATTTCCTGACTCATTCAGATGAGTTTCTATATGTCGAGAATAAAGTCGACATGTTGACTTTATTCTCAACATTTCCACTTTAATCTCGACGCTTGTGTCAAGATGAAAGTCAACATTTCTACTTTATTCTCGCCGTTTATGTCGAGATTAAAGTCGACATTTCCACTTTATTCTCATAGTTTATTTTGTCATTAAAGCAGAATGTCGTAAACTAAACTTCATCCTAAAATCAGTGTTTAATTTACTAGACTTTCTCAAACCCCGTCATAAGTTAATGTAGCACATTAAATGCTTTGTGTTAATTGTTCCCCGACCCAGTTGTTAATTCGCTATGCACTTCTTAAACTGACTTCCTCTTGCACTAAGAAGAGGTGCAGGCAGCGATCACTGCACAGAATACATTCACTTCATGATATTCCTGCTCTCTGAAAATGTAGAATACTAAGATAAATTTTCATGATGAAATGCATTAAAACAGGTATTAAACATGCATGGTAGTGCTGCTCCCTCGCAGTAAGGGGTCCCCAGGTGTACGTTCAGTGTAGAGAACTTTATGGCAGGTGTGATGAGACTCCAAAAAACTGGATGTATGAATAGATAGCGCACATGTTTAACTTAAATATTATGTAAATATTGGGTTCGTGATATGGTGGTTGGAGACACAAACACAGAATTCAATGGATCTTCTTCTGAGCGGGCTTTCTTTATTGCATGCGTGCTGTCTCTGTCTGATGTACCAAACCCCCAGTTCCAATCCTTCCTTTTTCTTTCTCCACATAACCAATCACCACGCGATAAATGTCTTTGTGAAATTAAAACTAGTTATAAACTTGGACCACAGAGTGTTCAGAACTTTAAAAAAATCTTCGTTATACATGTTTAATTATGCCATCCTTTCAGAGTTGCACCCATCCCAGCAAGCGTTGTGTGCAAGGCAGGAGTAAATCCTGAACAGGGCGCCAGCACATCGCAGGGTGAATACGAGCAATACATACACTAGCTGGGTCAATATAGCATAACAAAACCCCACATCCTGTATGACTTTGAAAAAAAAACTGAAGCACGCTGAGTAAACCCACCAGAAAAACATACAAATTCAAGGCAGGGAACACCCGGGACCCCCTGCTGTGACGCAGCAGTGCAACCTACATGCCACCGTGCCCCCACATGATTAATACATGCTTTAATGCATTTCATCATGAAAATGATATCAAGTATTTATCTTAGCATTCCAAATGTTCATGGAGCAGGAATATCATGAAATTAATGTATTCTGTGTGGTGATCACTGCCTGCGCCGCCTCTTAGTGCAAGAGGAAGTCAGTTTAAGAAGCACATAGCGATTAACATGGCTTGGGGAACACTTAACACAAAGCATTTAATGTGCTACATAACTTATGACGGGGTTTGAGAAAATCTAGTAAATTAAATATTCATTTTAAGATGAAGTTTAGTTTACGATGTTGTACTTTAATGACAAATTACAAGAATAAAGTCAACATGTCGATTTTAATCTTGACATAAACTGCGAGAATAAAGTAGAAATGTCGAGAATAAAGTCAACATGTTGACTTTATTCTCGTCATAAGCATCGAGATTAAAGTGGAAATATCGAAAATAAATTCAACATGTCGTCACACTATTACACAGTACCCAGGTACATTACACAGTATTGGAAAAAAAAGTACCTCTTGGCTTGCAGTATTATCCAGTAGTATTCTTCTGTGTCATCATGTTCAACTTTATCGTCTGCTACAGCTTCAGTTTCAGAATGTTCTTTGTCCATTTTCACCATTCAATACCTCCACTAATGCATGTACTCACATGCGTGTTTAGTGGTGCAGCAGTGAAAAAAGGTCCCCCCTTAAACAGTTTCCTGCTGCTCCACATTCCAAACATTGTTTAGGCTATTTAAACCGGTGTTGCAGTATAAGAAAAATCCATATCATAACAAAAATAAAAAATGTTTTTTGGTATGAACCGGTATACCGCCCAGCACTACTTCTATCTATTAAGCCTGTTTTCTGATGAGAATTGCATTTGTTCTGAAGTCTCCAAACCCATAAACTGTGATCTCATGCAGCCCCCTAAACCATGGACACAACAGACAAAGAGCCCAAGTGCATCACACAAGACATGTTTATTCAGCTATGGGAAACACTTTTGTCTTGTTCCCCACAGTACCATAGTTCTCAAGCACAGTACAATACAGCACCCTTTTATCATCTTCTCTCTCTGTCTCTCTCTCCGTTTCCACTTCTCCTGGCGTTAAGCTTAGTCCATCTCTTCCTGACTTTGGCTCTTGGAGTAGTGGCTGTTGGCTCCTTTTATGCGGAATCTAGAAGTTCTCCAGGTGCTTGATGTCCTTCTTCTGGCAGCACTTCTGGGCATGGCAGAAGTGCTGCAACACAGGGCTCCGCAGTACCTGCAGTGCCCACGTAACCCAAAAGGGCTGCACCAAACTCCAATTCCCATGGAGTCCTGAGGGAGTCAGAGACACTGCTGCAACCCAGGGGGGCTACCGTCTATTGTTCCAGGGGGAGATAATGCCCTGAATAAGCTCTTTCCCCATGTTCTTCTGTTATCCTGGCCTGGTAAGGGCCGTAGCCATCCATTACAGTATGTATATATATATATATATATATATATATATATATATATATATATATATATATATAGTGAACACCAGGGGTCGCTGTTGCCCCGTGAACCCACTAGACAGATACGCAGACACCTGGTAAAAGCACCAAGAAGTATTCTTTTTATTCTTTTTTCCCAATGTAGTGCCTCCAAAGCACCCTAGCCACAGCAAACAGATGATACAATAATAAATAAACACAATACTTTTCCTCCTGTCCTCCCAGCAGCTCTGTTACACTCCCTCCCAATTCTGGCTCCCTTGCTGGGTTCCCATCAGTCCTTTATATAGTCCGTGGCCTGGAAATGCTTCTGTTCTTCCTCCCACGTAACTTACTACCACTTCCAGGTCAGTTGGAGAATTCAGGTTTTCAATTGGCCGGGAAGTACTTCGGGGCTTCCGTTGTCATAGTCCATTAGTACTTCCGGGCTAGGTGAGAATTTGTTTTCCCACCAACTTCCCACAGCGTCCCCTGGTGGCAACCACGGTACCCAGCAGGGCTGTGCTGCCGAACTCCAAGTCCCATAGTGCCCTGCGGGCATCCGGGGCACCGCTGCAGTCCAGGGAAGCTGCCATCTATTGTCTTGGGGGAAGTCCTTGATAAGCTGCCTCCCCCCATCCTTCCATTACTGGAGCCTCCCTTACAATATATATGGCTAGGAATTGCTTAAAAAAATTAAGTAATCTCATAAATGTATGTGATTAACACTAGAATTACCAGAGTCTACGAAAAAACTCGTAGATCCGGCCCACCTGAAAACCGTTCTCATCTCTCTTTTGTCTTCTAAATGTGCCGATTAAGACGAGCAGCAAGTAGCCGGCTATTCCATCCCCCACCATCGCAGAACGTTCACTGAGTTTTCCCAGCTCATGGCTTGTTTGATTATCTGGGAGTGACTGAGCTGCTGGAGTTTTAGAATGGAAATAATAGATCGTTATTTGGAATACACGTATTTCACGTGTGTTCCGTTTCTACAGTAATCTGTGTAAACACATTGCTAAAACAGAAACTTTTTCATATTTTAGTAATAAATGCTACAAAATGTAGGCATAAACTATAGAATGTGTGAAGCCTGAAGTCCAAACTTCAAATAAAAACTTTCACAAGGTTCAAGGATGCTACAATACTTTCCGTGGCTTAACACTAAAATTTGCGGACTTGAAACACAGCAACCCTGCCGTGCTACACAGACGTGAGTTCGATTCCCAGCTTTGGAGAAAGTGTTTTTTTTTTTTCCCTCAAATGGACATAAAATTTATAAATTGGTATGCACTGTAAATCATTAAGTTTAAAATGTCGATCGCGGTTATTTCTGTTGATTAATTCATGCTTTTTACTTAGAGTCAGAACAGGAGCTTATTCAGCTTCTGATCTGACTCAAACAGCGCCAGTATAACTTCATACCCAACCTGACATTTTCAAATAATATTGCATTACTTCGACAGGTGTTTTCTGATTGGTACTATTCGCGTCATAAACTGATTTCTTCAAAACGTCACATATATTTGTCTCTTTCTTTTTTTAAAATGTGCGTTGTAGCACGCAGCAACTGGCCACCTGCATGTTCTTGCGCACACTGAATATGACAGCGCTATATGCAATCATCAGATTCAAATGTTAACAGTTATATAGCACGGAATGGAAATCAGCAGATCTTAGCATTGCACCACGCAAGCTGTCATATCAACCGCCTACTGCAACTTGCTTTCTTTTTTCTTCGGTTATAGTCTTGAATAAAAGTGCACTTGTTTTGTTATACTTTTACATCAACATATGTTCCTGTGTTTGAGCTACATGGGCATGCTCAAAAAATACACGTGTAATGCCATGAAAAGTGCATGCAGACACTTCAGTTCACAAGCATTGGTACGACAATGCAGTCATAAGTACACTGCAGAGCTATAGCGCGTCTTTATGTGAAAACAGCAGTGTCAGATGGGGAGTGTCTGATGATTGCATATAGCGCTGAAGTTACTACTCTTTACTATGCTTTCCTGTGCATGTCCTGGAGTACAAAAGAAACAGCATACAGCAACATGTGGAGACTGGCAAGATTGTGGGGAAAAAAACACATGGTCATATGTATCGTGATACACTGCAGAGCTATAGTGCGTCTTTATGTGAAAACAGCAGTGTCAGGTGGGGGGAGGGGGGTGGTGGTAGGGAAGGATCCTGAACGCGACAGAGAATGAAAAGTGAATTTTAAAAAAAAAAAACAAAGCTAATCTTTGTAAATATCATAAATTACACCGGCTGTTACAGACTGAAATCAAATGTATCTTTTTATTCTAAAACAGTAAAAATAAGAACACTTCACTTCTTAAAAGGGAGTCATGCAGGATCGAACTCGTGACCTTCTGATTGCCAGTCAGCAGCTGATGCTGTCGCGCCACAGCAGCAGTCACAGTAAAAGAGTGTCAATGTCGCACACTAAGGTGGCTTTTTTTGGCAGCGGCTTTTTTTTTTTGTACCTTTTGTGAAAGTGTTTCTTTGATATTTGGACTTCAGGCTTCATATATAGTTTATGCTTACATTTTGTCATTTGTTACTAGAATATAAAAAACGTTTCTGTTTTAAAAATGTGTTTACACAGATTACTGTAGAAACGCAACACACATGAAATGCGTGTGTTCCAAATAACGATCTATTATTTCCACTCTAAAACTCCAGTTCAGTCACTCCCAGATAATCAATCAAGGCATGAGCTGGGAGAAGTTCGTTTACGTTCTAAGTTGGTGGGGGGATGGAATAGCCGGCTGCTTGCAGCATGTCTTTATCAGTACATTTAGATGACAAAAGACGCTGGCGGAGAGGTGAGAACGGTTTTAAGAAGCGATTTAAGGTGGGCCGGATCTACGAGTTTTTTCGTAGGCTCTGGTAATTCTAGTGTTAATCACAATTAATCACAACTAACATTAAAACATGTAATTATAAAATTACTACATAAATCATCAATGTAGAATCAACACAATGAAATAAAAAAAATAATGGCATTGTTTAAACTTAAACAGTGACCTTAAACCTGAACATTTAACAAAGTACTACTTGAGCATGTACAACCTGAATTTGATGCCTTCCTAAATGGCAAGTTGAAAAGAAGGCAATAAGAAAACAAGGCCAGTGTATTACTTATCAAATTGGTATAGCATATGAGACACAGACATGTCAAAGTAATAATTAAACAATCAAAGTGACTGTTGACTTTGCACTGCTTATTTGAAAGGATTTAATGTATATAGGTATACATTAAAACTTTTGTTAAAACTCTGCAAAATTATCCTCAATTGTTTATCACCATCAACCACTTGATGATTATACTCTACACAAGTGTTTTTCAACTGGTGCACCGTGGAAATAACAGTGCAGCGCCCCTGGATCCAAACCTGAAAGAGACTGGGTCACTAAAATGAGGCAGAGAGGGGATCTGTATGAGTGGTCAAAGGGATGAAGCGGCTGGAAAACAGCAGTCTCTGAGCTGTCTTTTTTTGTTGCCCCCCTGTCCCGCCCCTTCATACAGTTTAGCACTAAGTGATTTAATGCTTTTTTGGTTGGTGGAATTGTGGTGTGCCTTGGGATTTTTTTGGGTTACAAAAAGTGTGGCACCACACAAAAAAAAGGTTGGACAGCATGGCTCTACCTACACCTTTGCTCCTGGCATACTAAAAAAGATCTCCATAGCTGCTGTCTCTCTTAAAAAACTGACACAGAGGGTTCCTTGGATGATTTTGTTGCATTCTTTGCATAAATTTGTCAAGGTCCTGCAAACTATAATAATGGGTAGGGATAATCATTACACTTCTATTTTGTAGAATTTTGTCGCTGTAAGCTACCTGGCAGACCGGCGAGTTAAATACAGAGGTACTTCAGCAGGGGTATTGAGTTAAATTTAAATAGGTCCAACCAACAAAATTTTCTCCTATCTAAGGTCCGAACTTTACCTGTTTGCAATGATTCTGAGCCATATTTATGTAGTCAGTGAATGTCTATAAAAAAAATTAACTAACGTTTAATTACCGCAGCATTTCAGCAATATTTATTTTCAATTTTCAGTAAAGACATTAAACATTTGGACCCTTGTATTTGTATGGATTACAAATAGCTATATTTAACATAACTTATAAAACAAGTAAATAACTCTATATAAGGAAAAATAGAAGTAGGTTTATCACATTCTCATTGTAAGTAAATCCACTTTACTTTAATTGAACATTCAGTTGCACACTGCTGGGTTGTAAAATAATGTAGGCAGACTCTGGTAGATCTGCCATAGTGGACTCTCAGTTCAGTTATTTTATATGACCTCACTTCGGACTGCCACCAATATGTTTGCACAAATGGTCTGTTTTCTCTCCTAGTGGAGCTTTAAAGCTATCTTTAATCAAACCTTACACTAAATATTGATGGTTTGTGTCATACAATAGTAACACAAACATGAAACAGTTTGTATTATTACATCGTTTTGCATAAATATGTACTGTATATGCATATATTTATAAATATTTTCTTTATTAAAGTATTTTTCAGATAACTGTCTGTTTATACAATTTCTTTTTTTTATTTTTACATTGTCATATTTTTTAGGGCTCTGCAGTCCCAAAAAGTTTAAGAAACACAGCTCCAGAGTGTATGTTATCAGTGACACATAATTATGGCGTTACTCACAGAAGAAAAAAAACAAAAAAAACACAAGATAAATAGATATTTTATTATTTTAATTGCCTCAAATATTAAACTCTGGTAATTATTTTTGTCACTAGCAAAACTGAGTAGCTAAGCTACCAAACTAGTGTAATGGGCAGTCCCAGCCATTACCCAGGCTGGGACACCAGCTAGATGGAAGGACCGGGGAGAGAGCATCTCCAAGACGCTACCTCCCCTGGGACGCTAGTGGGAAGCCCTCCTTGGGCGGCTGTGGCACCACAGATTCCCACAGGGAACACTGGGAGTTGGAGTTTGGCACAGCCCTGTTGGGTTTTATGGGTGCCACCACGAGATCTGCAGAGCCGTACAATAGACTTCCACCACACCTGGGAGTGATTCCAGGTAATACTGATGAGCCACCTGCAGCACTCCCAAGAGTACAATAAAAGGGGATAAGAGAGAAAGAAAAGACTGTCCTTCCTCATCTATAAATAAAGGTGTGCTGTGTGACAATTTGTGTCTTGTCTGTCTGTGTCGGGGTTAGGGTGGCTGTACACGCCCTGGAGGTCGACACTAACTAACAAGAAAAGGCAAGCTAATTTGTTGTTATAGTAACAGCATTTTTTTCCCCTCAACAGATAATTATGTTTCTGCTGAACAGGTTTCTTAATTTAAAATAGCTGAACTTTTAGAATCATAGAAAAATTAATATTTTCTCAGTGCATCAACAACACATTATAAACAACACACTCTGTATAAATAAATGTATTATTATTGTGTTAGATATTTTCTGCATATTTTGACTCGCAATAAAGCCGCCTCACCATACGTGATTTATATTCAGGCAAAGTACTGGAGCATTAAGCTCTGTGATAACTCTGTTGGCACACCTTTTCTCCAGCTAAGTATCAAGGGATTTTTATATATTTATGTATTTGATCTAACTTCTTTTTCAGGGCCTGGTGGAGCAATATTCGCACATTTGTCCCTTCAAATGGAAATGCTTGTTCTCTATAATAGAGAATTGTTTAGGATGGGTTTTCAATTTTGCATTACTGTCAGATTTCTGTTTGAAAATGTATTGTTATACCTTTATAAGTTTTGTTTTCTAATCATCTAATAAATATTTCCAGGAAACACTTTTTTCTCCCTTGTGTCATGTCAAGTGTTTAAAACAAGTTTAAATGTATTGCTTGTTTTGTTTTCATATTAGCATTTTTGAAACCCATGTTGGGATCAGTTTTTGAAAGCACACAAAACACTTTTATTAAGTCTTTTACTCTACAGCTATTTAGTGAGTTAAATAGATAATACCATTGAAATTTTATTCTCAGACTTTTTAGTCTTTTTCACTGTAATTAGCTATGTATCAAAATATTTGTAATTGAAAACTAACTAAGGACATTTGATTTCCAAATATACTATTTTCAGATTAGCAGTAGAAAATGGGATATGTAACATATTACCTAAAGAACATGTTCAGTCCTGGTTTTGTTCCATATAACCTTGATTTTTTTTTATTCAAAATTATGTTTAATCTTCCTTTCCTAAACTTACAAAAAATGAAAGCGACATCAACATTGCCCATTGGACTATAAAATATTGTGGTTATCTTCCAGTGAATAACTGTATGATGCAGTGTTTTCTGTTCAGAAAAAGACCTTCTGAATGTGCATATTTGAAAAAGAAGTAATTTTAGATTTTCCTGACTTGATTAGGTGAGGAATCTCATTGTTTTGCATATCTCTGAGTATGAAGTACTATGTTCTTTTTAAACTCCTGGTAGCATTCTATACATTTTTTATTATAAATCCTTGATGATATTAGACATTTCCGTTTGAATGCATGGCTATCATTGTAGTTCTTAATCTTAGATTGGCAGTTTTAAAATTTTACATTGTTGAGTATGTGTGCGCTCAGTGATGGACTGGCATTTCATACAGAACTTTTGTGCCTTTTGTGCCATTTTTGTGTGATTGTTTCTGCTTAGATAGGATTTTGTTTTCCTACAGCCTGCAGTGGAAAAAGATGATAAAAATGGATGCATGCATAAATAGAGAGTCCTGTAGTTCTATGCAGTGAAAATAGAACATTTGTGTAGAATTCTGAAAACAATTGAGGAGTCCTGTCAATACCTGCTGTCTAGCTGCATTTGAATTCAGAGGCTCATCTCGTTTTTATTTACAGTATTTCAACACTTCATCTTTCGCATCACTGCTGAAATGTGAAGTTCTGTAATTCACTGCATCATTTGACACTCAATCACGATGTGTATTCTTAAAATATAGCAGACCAAAATTCTGCTACAGAGTGCAGAGACAATGTCTCTTCGGCAGAGTTTACCTTTAGTGTTTTAGCAATACTGTGTAACATAGTCTAAGAAGCTTTAGAGATATTCTCAAAGTTTGGTTTGCTTTTCTTTGACATTTTGCAAAGTTTATTTAATCCTTCTTATGTTCTGTGGAGAAAGCCAGAGGGCTGACACATTTGTGTGTTATCCAAAAGATGAGAATTATTAGTGTATTGTAAAAATTGCTGTGAAGAGAACATAGAAAATTTATATTAATTGATTTTGATTGAAATTCTCTTTTAATTATAATTAATTAAATTAAAAGTATATTGTGATGTTAACCAGCTGAACATTCATTTTTTGCAGTTCTCCTTTTTTATTTTTCAGTTTTTCATAAATGTAATAAAAAGCCCTTAAAAAGGAAATAGGATTAAAATGGCTAAGAGTGTGGCTTTAGCTGGATTTGGATTTTTTTTATGCAATTGGATAAGTTTGTGTATGCTTAGAAACAGTTAAACCTTCTTTTACTGTGATACGTTGGTAATCATATACAGTATGCATATACATATATAATATGTTTTTGTGTGTGTGTAAAATATAACAAAGGATCAAGTGTAAAAATCTGATTAAATATTACACAGCTGTTATTACGGAAGCAATTAGTCAAGCCATAAACCTACATTTATATACTTTTGTTTCTGTAAGTAATGCATTTTGTTCGGATACTGCAGTTTTTGTCTTGTAACTAAAAACATCTTCAAACAGGTTACAGTAAGCAGGAAACAATTATAAACAGAAGGGAGATGTCAGGATAGCTTGTGGCTTTGAAACATGCAAAACACTTTGGTGTAAGATTATAAAAAGTCACTTACTCTTAAATCTCAGCCATCAATTAGGAAAATAATTGTAATAAAATCCTGCTGAGACAAGGTTCTTCAGCTCTCTCATTCATTTATTATTGTATAGTGTGCATTTCATCACAAACAGCTTACATTATAAAGTCAGAAAAGAAACAACATGTGTAATATAATAGAGGAAAAAGCAATACAAATAAAATTGATATTCTAATTAAAATAGCAATGTTAAGTCAATTGCGGCAATGGGAATGCATACCAAAATTAAGTGCATTATCTAAACTGCAAATTTCTTTTTGTAAGTGATTATACTGGGGAAATAAGCTAAGCACAAGAACGTAGCCGAACTTAAATGAAGCTCATTAAAGAGTATAGGAGTAGCATGATAAATAATTACCAAGAGTATTGTAAAAATTGTTGATTGCAAGGTAAAAAAAATAAACTTACTAGAAGCAGTCAACATAAATAATGTGCAGAGCACATTAGCAGCAATGTAATTCAATTTACTGTTTATAATAACATTTAAAATATATGTACAGCATGTACTTATGACAGCAGATCAATGTTTTTTTAAAAAAAAAAAACAAAACTAAAAAGAGCATATTAGACTTGATGCCTCTTTTGTAAAAGAGTACACAAGTCTCTCGTAGCAGTGAAGTGTGGCATTTTCCCTGTAGATGCACCAAACACATTGAATACACGTTTCCACTGTACATGTCACCACTGTAAATAAAACGGTAAAAGCCTTGTGGGACAAAGTTGTTAACTTAGAAGCTCTGGTATTTGGAAACACTATCATCCCAATAGTTAGGGTGCATTATTTTTTCTCAAATGTCAGGCAAACTGCATTTATTTCTTAAAAGGCTAACTTTAATATCATGTTCAAAATACATTAAAGAACTTGGCATTATTTGTATCCTTTTGAGCTATTCATAGCTGAAATCAATATTTGTTCTCAAATAATTGTAAGCTACTATGATTATCAATATTCATAAAGAAAAACATTGAAAATACTGATGATAAATGTCATCACCCGCTGATATGTTGGATTAATAAATAGGGATGTGAACCTAGCTCTGATAGTAAAACAAACTGATTGATTTGATTTTCCTGATGATTTCAGATATGTTTTAATAAAACAAATCACTTAACATAAGAGGAACAGATTATGTTCTGCATGCGTTTGAGGGCATATTGTTTTACATTGCATACTGCTGCTAAGTATAGTTTTGCCTAAAGTAAATGCAAGGTAATTAATTGCACTTACGCCAACTGCTTATTAAGACTGAAGCTACAAATAGTTTTCTCTGCAGTCGTTTTTCACTTTCAGGCCTTTAGCTGTGAATACTGTAGTTCATTTACTGGTGAAGAAGTGGTTTTGCCTTACCTCAGACATTTAATATCTACTTTATTTAATAAAATTCTCTTTTTATCTGCTAATTTGGCCATTTGTTTTATTTGTTTTGATTTATGTAAATCGAATTATGACATGACATTCTTTAACAGTTTTTGTTGTTAATTACACTATTGCTGTCACAATAGTTATTTTCAATTTTTATTATTTTATTATAAACTAATTTTATTATTTTTAAAACCTCCCCATCCCAATGCAACTAGTACAATCAAAAACTTTACAATTGTAATCTCTGTATCATCAGAAAATACAAGAAGGAAAATTCCATTGGTAGAAACTTGCTTAGTAAATGTTTCTCTTGTTATGAACAGATCTGGCTAAAGGAAATGCCTTGTTTCAACACATTGATATTGGTTTTGTGTGATACGTCAGACTAGAATAGCTGATACCATTTTTTTCTTTCTTTTTTGGTTTCCAGTGAATTCTTTCAATAAATGGTAATACACTGTTTCAGATTAGACTGCTAAACTGTAAGCCGAGGATTGATCCAGAATCCTACCCCTTGGATGATGATGCCCCACCTTTCACACATTGAGAGTCAGGCTATCTCCCCACAAGCATGCATCTGATCAAGTCATTTGGCTACTGAATTGTTGTTGCAACCATGCTAGGCAGTTATCGTGCTGAAAGTTAATGTTATAGACACTATACAAACAGCTGAAATGGACTGCTGGAGTAACTACATTCTAAGTGTGAATGCTAATGTTGAATGAAGAACCATCCATTTCAGTTTTAACTGAATACTTTGTTGAGTATCACCCGAAGTAGCCACTGAATCATATTTTTTCAGGCTACTTTTAAGTATAAATTTAGAAAAAGCTTTATTGCTAATTTTTTGATTCCATGATAGATGTAATCAAGTATTAAATAAATAACTTCAGAATATTTAAGCACTTCATAAGAAAGATCTTCATTTTTCAGCATGTCTAGTGTAACCTTATTTTTTTAAAAGAATTTTTTTGAACCTACACACATTCTTGTTTATTTAATGGTTTGCCTGGTTACTGGGTCATATTTTTGTGTAATAAGAGAAACATAGAGGTCAGCACTTAAATAAAACATAATGTTGTTTGATATTTTAGGTCTTTGGCCTGTTAATGGACACATGTTTCAGTGTCCGACTTCTTCTTACAAACAATATCATATTGCACTTGGGACACCAAGTGAGTAGTAGAGTAAGATAAAATGAAGCTTCATTAACCCCAAAGGAAACAGAGGTCTTCTTTTCTGTATAGTGGCACACATTTCTCAGTTAATGCATTTCCCCAATGTTTATAGAGATTCAGGCATTTTACGTTTTGTATGGGTCTCTGACCACAGAATATTGTAAAGAATGAGAAAGCCTTTCCCTCACACACTCTTTTGCAAAAGGCTTCATTCTTAAGTCACTTTCAAGGGTGATTGAAATTTCTTTCTGGCAAAGCCAACAATAAATTTCACATTCTTCCTGAAATGATGCCCTGCTGTCTAATTGTCTTCAGGAAACACAGAGATTTACCGTTAAGCTAAAGCTGCTTCCAAATGGTGAACCTTTGTCGTCTCAAGTTGCCGCTGTTCTTTTTCCAGCCATTTCTAAATCTGTCATCTTCTTGGCTTGCACCATTTTTAACATGTCCTGACAACATTGTCCAACAGTGGATGATAGGATTTACATACTTCTGTAGCAGCTTTTCAAGTATAATCCAGTCTGTTCTATAAAGGCAATGCAACAAGTTTCATACTTGGGCGTTCATTTAGTTATTTCTACTAACCATGTAGTTTTTTTTTTTTTAAAAGCATCATTTAGACTTTACATTACCAGACATGTGCATTTATTGTTGCAGTTGTACTATGCTATTGCACTTTAGACCACTTTCAAATTAGTTATTATTTATTGTGGTGTTCTTAAAATATTTTGATATTTCTTAGTATATGTAATCCATTCAAAATGTTACCTTCATTTCAGATAATTTTGAAGCATTCTTAATACATAGGCTTTTCAAATAGCTGCATGCATTTAATGAGACAGCTGAATTGAAAGAGGCATCTGCAATAAGCACATGCAAACTAATATGTGCTGGTAGCCTGGTCAGATTGTCTTTATTTATGAAAAATGCAGTAAGCCTGACAAAGCAGTCACAGTGCTAAATTACTTGTATTAATACACAGTTCAAAAATAAAATAGTATGAACTGAAACATGACAGTTCCCTATATTATTGACAAGCAACCTTTACTTGAATTACTGTCAGACTAGAATGGGAGGTTGTAATGTTCAATGATCCTCAGCAGAAATGAATCACATTAAATTCCATTCTAGAATCTTGACAGAATATTGATAACAGAACTGGCCTGCATGGCATCTGATTGTATTTTGTGTCTGCCTTTTATAATACCTCCTCCAGCATTCATATTTAGTGATAAATCCTGATTGGTTTACTGAAGACAATGATATAGACAAGGCATTTTAGATTAGATTTTAAAACTTATTTAACATATATATATAAATGGTTTATTATCCGCACCTTATATTATAAGTGTATATTTTCTAATTGGTCTATACACTTCTGTTTCAGTTGTAGGCTTGTCTTAGAAATAATTTAGAAAGAGCACGGTGATGGTGTGGGTCCTGCTGCATGCTCCAACCTTACTTCTGGGAGCCTCTCAACCCAACACAGTCGGTAATATAACCGGATGAGCTGGTCTAATGGGGACACATCAAACTGAGCAGGAGGATAGTGCAAAAAAGTGAAGAAGTGCTTTTATAAAAAAAAAAATCAAACAAAACCAAAACAGTGTCCAAAGTTCAGTGCATCAAAATCCCATAAACAAATAATCCATAAAAATGACAAGTGCTGGTTAAAATCCCAAATAAGTAAGTCCAATAAAACGAGGTTAAAAACAATAGGCAGGAAGATTTTTTTTTTTTTTTTTTTTTAAACCTGGTGCCGCCTTCCTTTTACTTGGAGGCTCCCCTGCTTCTTCCAATGGGCTTTGCAACAGGGGAGTCGCCCTACCTGCAGCTGCAGCTGAACTTCTTCTGCTGGTCCTGTAGCCTTCCATCCCCTGGCTCCAGACAGCTCCCGCCGGACTGAGACTCGGGTTCCCTATTGACCAGGGAGCTCATGCTGGGGCTTACTCTCCCAAGCCTCCCAGACTCCCTCTGCCTTACACGGTGAGGCAACCACCTTCCGGGACACTCCAGCTCCTTGCAATTGCTCAGCTGGAGCGACCACTTCATACTGCCCCCACCGAGTATTGGCCTAGCACTCCTCCTGAGGGTCTGTCCTCCCAGCTGCCTGAATTTATCAGTGTGCCTGCACGCTCACTCACTCCTGCACTGGCTTTCTCTTCCCGCCTTCCTTTTCTCTCCACTAACCTCTGTTCTCCAATCTATTTTTTCACCCCTCCATTCTTGCGCTCCTTTTTTGTTTATAATAGGGATGTGGCACAGGTGTGGCAATTAGAAGCTCCTGGCAATAATTACGGACATAGGTGATCCTGCACCTGTGCACTTCAGTGCAGAAATGCCCACGCCAATATCGCACCCAGGAACCGCTCCAGTCACACTAAAATGCCCCCTCCTTAATCTTAAGTGTGGAGATTATTTATTTAAAAACTGGCCATTCATTTAGAGCCGCGAACCCACTATATCACAAGTACACACATTTCCCATACTCATTCATACCAGGCCATTTTAGAATGACCAATTAACCTAACGTGTACATTTTCTGGATTTGTGAGGATCTGTAATGTGACTGCACTAGCCACAGTGCTCGACAGTAAAATAAATAAATAATACTGAAATATATGCAGAAAGTTATTCCTTCACACTTGTGAGTACCTGACAGCAATCCAGAAGCACTGGTGATCAACAATATATTGAACTGTGTGAAGCTAGTGTTTAAGATATGTGAATGAACATAGCAAATGCCTTGCAGATGAAGGCCATAGAAATGTAATTGCCACTTTAGTAACACAGAAATGAAAGCAATCACTCTAAGCTGCCATTATGAATGCACTTTTTTTCTTTTCAGAAACAACTAAACAACAAGAAAATGTTTAAACAGCACAGTGTGGTGAACTGAAAATTACAGCTCCTGCTGTAGTGTGTAGGACATTGCTCAGTTTAGTACTGGGATGCTAAGACAGTCCCATCAGGTCCAACATAGCATATTCATTATTGCGAACTGTTTAACCAGAGCGATTAAGTGTAGAACTATGGAAATATTAATACAAAACATCATAAGTACTTTCCACACAAATGATGAAATTATCTAAAAACCAAAGAGAAATACTTCTAGCATTGCTGTAAATTTTTTTAAGTAATGAATATATTTAAATGTTTTATGTTTAAATTTCAGACTAATGTATTTATTTTAATAATGCATTAAGATATCGGGGAAGATGTGTAATGTGGCAGTCTTGAAAAACAATTCCAGATCTGTGTGTCTTTTGTTTTACATATTCATTTATTTATGCACATTCATTTTTGGAAAAGACTTGGTCCTTGCTTTCCAAAGGAGGCCCACATTTTTTTCTTTTACATCAGACTTTTATTTTTATGTGGAGAATTACAAAAACTACAAGTGCATCATAGATCAGTTAATGCTTGACAACACTGTAAACATGTGGCATATCAGTGTGCACATGCAGTTAGCTTAAAGCAGGGCCTGAATTTCCTGATTGGAGGAAAAGTGTCATGTCATTGCTATGTATTTGCAGTTTCCATTTATACCTTATGTATTACCTTTTATTTTAAGGTAGTATATAAACTATACTAAAGAATAAAAGTAGGCCAGCCATTCTAAAGATTTAACAAATACAATATACTGTACTGAGTCACTAGGGTGTTGTACCGTGTTAGCCATTATGAATGTAGAGAAAAGCCAAGCAAAATGACACCTTTTATTGGCTAACTAAAAAGATTACAATATGCAAGCTTTCGAGGCAACTCAGGCCCCTTCTTCAGGCAAGATGTCCAAAGACTCGCCCAGCATATTGCTTTCTTGTACTCTATAACATGGTCATGCATAGACTGCATTTAGTTCAAGTGTTCATTAGAGATTTACTATGTCAGAGGCAAGATCCTATTCCTATACTACTAAGTGAAAATGATCTGATCATCATCTTAGTGATTTTAATCAGTGACACTTTTTCCTAAACATCTGGAACCACCTTGTGGCCTACAGAGGGCACTCCTGCTGCCCAGACCCGACACAGACAGACACAGGACACAAGTTCAGCACACATATGGGCTTTGCTTGTCCTTGTTCGCCAGGTGAGAGCTATTGTGCCTGCGCACCTTCTATGCAGACCTGGTCGGGTGTCTTTTGGGGTGAATGTTTACCATCCCAGTCCTTACTAATTTATCTGGTGTGATTCAGGCACACACCTTCCACCGCTTTACCCACATTGGAGAATGCAGCCTGGCCCTCCATCACCCCCTCCTCCATCTGACTGGCCCTGTTAGAGTCAGACTCCAGGCGATCCTGACATCCTGGATCCAGAACGACCTTTGTCGTTCGGCGAGCAGTGGGCCCAGATTGTAGTTGCTCTCCTCACTCGTGCTCACCGCACTGTCATCCCACTGATTGCCATTCTTCGGCCACAGGCGCGGATCAAGACATTCACCATCTAGGTGGCAGGCACACAGAACAAACATGAAACACTCCCAACTCCATCTCTGGGGCCAGCGCCTACCTCATTACATATCCTGTCCTCTAGAGCAGTGGTCCCCAACCTTTTTGACAGCAAGGACCACTTTATTAGATGCAAATTTTTCCACAGACCGGTTTGGGGGTTGGAGTGGGCAGTTTTATACACAATTTACATAACATTTCTATTATTATTAAGTTATTAAGCAGTTCGCATACGTTTGCAACCTGAGATTTTTCTTCTTTTTTTGCATATAACAAAGACATATGCTTTGCATTTGCCATTCCAACAGATTGCACATCACAAACATTAACACTGTTATCGTTTTTTTCGTGTCTGCCGTTTCTATAGGAGGGTGACAGTGAGTTAAATTCCAATGGATGTTTTTCAGATGTTGACAAGCAATAAGCAAAAGGTATCACTGAAAACCACAGAAAACAAAAACAGCAAAAAAAAAAAAACAGTACGAGGAAAGTTCGAAGAAAGAATTTTTTTTACAATGTTTCTGTTTGGGGATTGTTGTGCAAACGTGCACATCTGAGCTGCGACCACAGATCTAACTGCTCTGTGGATGATTCATTCAGGCATTTCAAGGTCACTTCGTTGTAATGAAAGCATCTGCTGAATGTACTTCGTAGTAACGCGATTTCTATAGACTCGTGTCATATGGGGAAACTGTCGGGACCGTAACAATACTTTGTTGTAATGCTCTCTCACCTCGGTCTCTCTCCTCTCTCTGCGCCGCTGCAAAGCCCCGCCCGCCAAGCGTTCTGAAAAGTCTGAGTGAGTCTCCGTTGCCGGCAGTTCTCTCACGGCCCGGCTGTCAGACGGCTGCGGCCCGGTAGTGGGTCGCGGACCGGTGGTTGGGGACCCCTGCTCTAGAGCTTATTTGTTCCGGTTGGCCTTTCTTGCCGGCACGCCGATCGGGTTGTCATCAGTATGTGCATGGGCGCCCACTGCCTTTGGGCCTCGCCTGGTGTTCTTTTTCCCATTGGGGTGGCAGCAGTGCTTTAGTGAGCCTCTCCTTTTTTTTCTCTTCTTTATGGGCGGCTTCAGCGTGTGCTGCCACACACCTGTTTATTATTGTGGCTTACTTGATCTTCTTTGTATGAGGATTCTGTTATGACCTGGGAGCAATTCATCAAGGCCAGCATGACATTGTTGTCATTGATTTTCAAGTGTTTGTCATTATACAAATGACAAAGCTATACACAGAGCATTTTTCTTTTGTGTTGTAAAATTAGGTTTGTTTGCATATAATGAAAATAGCACCAACTGCAATAACCATGTCTGTTTGTCTTCATAAAACAACTCTGCAGTCTGTGCATTGATTTTTTTTATTAAATGTGGCACACTTATTCTTCAAAGAAATTTGTTGAGAAAGTTCAATTTTCATTGAGATATTTTGAACAGAAATTTCAAAATCTCATTGGAAATGATTGATGATAAAATCTTCCTACTTAGGAGTTACTTTACTCTTTCAAATTTACCTTAACAATTGTTACACCATCTTGTATATTTTCTTCTTTTTCGACAATAACAATGGCAACTGACAGCAAGCAGATCCCCAATATAAATTAACCAAACACCAGTTTACTGTGTGCGTAGGTTGGAACTTGCTATCACTGACTGTTCGTGTGCACGTTGGTGGCAAATCCTCTGTTGACAAATCCTGCTGGACTCCCAGCAAATCTTTTCTGCTTTATTAAGTTCTTCTCAGCTGTTTGAGTGCAAACAGAAGCAAGCCAGTGTATCAGCATTACACTCCTCCCAATGCTTTAAGTCATAACAGGTAAGTTAAATGATCTTTCTAACCATAAAAGTACATAATACAAGCAAAGATAACCAATAGTTATCTAGATATAAATGAACGATCCTAAGGCAAGTAAGCAAGTAAGCTTTTATGCACAGAGTAAATAAACATTAACTCAGTATTAACTGTACAGTAAACCAACCTCACAGCTCCATTATTCACAGAATATAAGTATTCATTTTTTCACTTACTCTGTAATTTACTAGGGTGACCAGACATCCCTGTAACAGGGACAGTCCTGATTTCAGGCTGCATGTCCTGATCAATAAATAAAGAATATGCAAATTATCATCTAATTAAGTTTTTCAGTGCTGCGCATTGCTCTGCCAAAACAAACATCACAATTGATTTGGAATGGGGTGTAGGAAGTTCCAGTCTAATATATGTATAACAGTGCAATCTAAACTCTGACGGGGGCCAAAATACCCCAAATGATTGATTAAGAACTTCTGTTAAATTGGAACAGCATCATAAGGAGGACCAAGAAATAGACAAAAGGATTACCTGCATTTATTTGTTTCAACACAGACCTCTGTGGTATCGTGTTTATTTCTGAGTGATTTTTCCTGTGCCCTGATCCCACCCTGATGATGATGAGATAAAGCTGGCATTAAACAAACAAGAGTGGGCTTTATGCATGAGCATGCATACATGCTACAAAAGTGTCCTGGTTTGGGACTTTGAAAATCTGGTCAGCTTGTAATTCACTATCTGAGTGCCACATTCTCCTGACATCTATAACGGTCAGTCTCAATAAATTTTGCCTATCACTTATTCCCTAACATTTGTCAAATCTGAATAGTTTTGCAAGTCCCATTTCATGACATTTACTACAGCCATATATGCTGAAGGAAATAAGTAATCAATTACAAATGGTTATTTATTTATTTTTTTGGTTATGTTAATTGGCACCTGGTTGCGGCAGATAGATGGTCATATCTGGGGCGAGTGACTGGACCGTGTGTCAAGCCACCAGGAGCCCAAATCTGTTTTGTCATGTTGTAGGTGTGGCAATGTGCTATACCAGTGCATGCTGTCCGACCTGACCTGACCTGTTAATTGATAATTTCAAATTGTCACTCTGTGTGAATAAGATATGAATGTGTGTGTGTGTTTATGTTTGTGTATTAGAGTGGTCCTTGTGATGGGCTAGAGTCCCTTCCATTTCTGTTTTCAGCCTTTTGCCCAGTCCTGGTGAGACAGCCTGTGGCCCCTACAGCAATGAAATGGATTGAGAAGATTTTATAATCTACCTGCTGAGCTCTGTCCATTGAGAGCAGCAGTGTCTCCAAAGCTTTCAAACACACCTGAATGTCACACTATACATATGTTTTCTAACTTGTTCAACATTTGTTTTAGTTGTTTGGAATTACTTGCTATTGTATGTACAATGGTTACTTTTAATACAAGAAGTGTACTGAGCAAAAGCTGAACTATGAGTACATTTTGACATTGTTCAGTAAGATTTTTAACTTCAGTCTGTAATGTATCCTTGCATTGTTATAAGGTAATAACAAAGAGACAAGTGTCCCCATGCAGCCAAAAAATGTAAAACAAATGATACAAAAGTATTAAAAAACAGTTAAAAAAATCACTGCAGTAATTTCCAGATATGTATGTAAACATCTATTAATTACACTTGATGCATATTTAATTAATAATTAACTTTATATTTGTTTTCTTGATAAGTACTAGTTACTACTCATAATGAAAAAAAAAAACAGGTTACCAGGTCCTTATCTTTGTTTTGCTTTCTGGTTTTAGTAGAGAAGTAGCAAAACTTCTCCATTGGTGCAATTGTACTGAAAAACCCAATTTTTAAAAAAGTAAAGTAAAGAAGTAAAGCATAGCTTTGAAATACTTTGTGCCCAACACTTCATGCTTCTGCTCTCTAACTTGATTTATTGGTGCTATGGGCTAGTGGTCTGTATTACTGTGGGACCCAACTAATATCATTTATTTATTTATCTATTTTGGCTGTGGGACTAAAACTTAATAATGGTGACACAAGTGATGAAAGTCTGAGAAAATTCTTAAAATTTGAGTTATATATAAAGTTATTTTAATATTTAAAATTTGTCATCAATCTGATCATCAATACAACCTCTCTATAAAATCATATATAATCAGAAAATGAGAAAAGGTAGGAGAGATGTATAGGAACTTCATCTTACGGGTCTCAGAGTGTCTCTGAATAAGCCTGAGGCTTCAGAGTGTCTTGTCTGCAGCTGTAGTCCATTAGAAGACAGGGAGGCACACTGTAGACCCAGTATGGCACAGTCCCCCTAAACCATCTCCTCCCCTTCCATGGGCTTTAGAATTCAAATAGTAGCTTTGCGCAAGGCTGTGAGGCATTCAGTTATGCTGTGCAACAGGTGAAATGTGTTTGCGCAGTGCACCGTACCGTGGTAGATACACAATTCGGGGTTTGACGGTTGTGGTGGAGGTTATTCATTATTTGCTTCAGTACTTGTACTGAGGCCCAAAAGCTTGTATAAATACCAAAGTCAAAATTTTAGTACCTGCCCAACACTAGGATCCACATCACAATGCTTTAATACTCTGAACAATTAATTTCATCTAGCTATTTTTGCTACTCTGCAAACATTCTATAGTACAGTAAACCCTCGTTTATCACAGTTAATCCGTTCCAGACTCTACCGCGATAAATGAATTTCCGCAAAGTAGGATTCTTTATTTATAAATCGAATATTTTCGCAGTTAGAGCATAGAAAACCTGTTTACTGCCTTCTAAATATGTTTCTTAACATTATTAGAGTCCTCTAGACATGAATTAACACCCATTAGTCAAAAGTTTAAACTGTGCTCCATGACAAGACAGAGATGACAGTTCCGTCTCACAATTTAAAGAATTCAAACATATCTTCCTCTTCAAAGGAGTGCTCGTCAGGAGCAGAGAATGTCAGAGAGAGACACAGAGAGAGAGAAAAGCAAACAATCAAAAATCAATAGGGCTGTTCGGGCTTTTAAGTATGCGAAGCACCGCCAGACAAAGCAGCTGCAAGGAAGGGAGCAATGTGAAGGTAGTCTTTCAGCATTTTTTAGAGGAGCGTCCATATCCTCTAGGCCAGTGTGTGAACAGCCCCTCTACTCACACCCTCTCCGTCAGGATCAGAGAATGTCAGAGAGAGTGAGAGAGACAGAGAAAAGCAAACAATCAAAAAAAAAGTGCTGTTTGGGCTTTCAAGTATGCAAAGCCCCGCGTGGGAAGCATATCGTATATCATTGAGGAATTTTATTTAATACGTAATACGTGCTCTGGTTGGGTAGATTCTCAGCCATCTGCCAATAGTGTCCCTTGTATGAAATCAACTGGGCATACCAACTGAGGAAACATGTACCATAAATTA
Source organism: Erpetoichthys calabaricus (assembly GCF_900747795.2). Lineage (NCBI taxonomy): Eukaryota > Metazoa > Chordata > Cladistia > Polypteriformes > Polypteridae > Erpetoichthys > Erpetoichthys calabaricus. The sequence continues at coordinate 148,231,805 of NC_041398.2, read as the reverse complement.
AAAGACCCATTGTCCGCAGAAATCCGCAAACCAGCAAAAAATCCGTGATATATATATTTAGATATGCTTACATTTAAAATCCGCGATGGAGTGAAGCCGCAAAAGTCGAAGCGCGATATAGCGAGGGATCACTGTATTTCTTCTGCTAGTTGTTGCCACCATAACATAAGCATCACTTTAGCAGTTTATAGCTTAAAACTTGTAGGAACCTGCATGTTGAAATACCTAGGAAAGTCCATGTAATATTCTGAGGACCTTGTTCTGACTGAATCTAAACAACTATTGCACATTTTCCACTTGTGTAAATACAATTAAGAACTTTCAACACATTGTTTACTTCAAGGAATTTTTTTCTTTGGATTAATGAAAATTAATAACCTGTTTCATAAATACTTGTAAAATCCTGAAAGTTTTTTGGTTAATCATGACAGGATTTTCCTTGATATTGTTTATACATTAATATCCCAGTTAAGGAGAGTTACTCTAAATCTTGGCCTGGAAAATTATCTGGTCAGGTTTCTTTTGACTTGTTGGTAAATTTTTGAAACAGCCTGTCACTGTAATAGATGTCAATGTCTGTTATCTGTTCTGTGGTTTCATAACATCTTGAATCTTGTTGACTTGTGTTATAGAACTATAGAGGGTATCTGTTTGTGCGTCAGTAAATTTACTAGGCAACTTGCTTTAAATAGGAGAAGTAGTATGACTTACTAGTATTAGAGTATTGTTTTATGTATGAATTTTTGGAACAGTCAAAATATTTAAGCTGATTTCTGCACACATGCTGTTATTCAAAAAAGACTGTCAGTTGTTTTCTTGTGTAAAACTAGGTTAACAGAAGAGTCTCTAAAGTTATTCTTGACAGTAACCTGCTGGCATGCTGCACTGTGCTGAACATTCTCTTTTCATTGTCCACACAGTTAAAGTAATTCAAGTCCAGGCTTACTTCCATACTTTTGCTATGTTGCATTCTAAAGTTGACATACTTATATTTCCCTCATGACCACTATATTTTGTTTGTCTACTACTCGCTCTTTTCTTGCGCTATCATGTTGAATTTATGGTTCTGCTTGCATTGCTCTTACGTGCAGTCAATGTTTTATTCTTCTTGTACAATAATGTTACTTATTGCCTTCCAAAGTGCTTAGTGCTTTTTGTGAAATATATACAGTGTATGCTGCATGGTTAGTAAAGGTCATGACAGTTTTACTGTGAAATGGTCACATTTAGAGTTGATTCAGTCTTTAGTTTGAAGAATGCCTGTATTTTAAGGCAGTTCAGGAAAGAAGTTTTTTTTTTTTTCCATTTGTTGCTTTTAAATTAGAAAAGACTTTTGAGACCTTAGTATTGTTATTACTGCTAGAACCATTATGGTTGAGCAGGTATAGTAAGTGACATACATATGCAAAACATCTGATTTTTATGGGATTCCAAATGTAGTGTAGTTTCGATATGTATGGGGTGAATTCTTGTAAAGTCAAATCTGATATATCAAGCCAATCTGAAACTGTCTTGATAAAATGATATCCTTTAACTTTTCATTTTCTGTGACTCTAAACAAAGTATTTTTTTAATGTAGACTTATGTTTCAGAAGCAACATTTCTTGAATAATTCAGAAACAGGATTCACATGACATCTACAAAGCCTCGATCCTTTTGTGGAAAGAAAAAACATCATGTTTAGCAAAATGAATGATCCTTTAACCTGAATGGCTGTTGCTTCCTATGAGTAATGGATCAAGAATCATCACTAGATTGACTATGATACGAAAAGTTGAAATGTTTCTATTAATGGCATTGCAATATAATGGAGCATCCATTAAATAAATCTGGTTTGTAAAATGAAAGAATGAATTATATAATTCATATTGAGAACATTTACATCTATGTAGTGCATCATGATGCCTTTTCTATAATACTGTGAACATAATTTTGTTTTCAATTTGTTTATTATATGCTGTTTGCTTGCTTAACATTAAAACTTTGAAAGTCATTTAAAAAAACATTTTGCTAGATGGAATGGGCTGTGGTGTCTTTTTAGTTTAAATAAAAATCAGTTAGCAAAATTAAGTTCTGTGACAGCAAAAAGGGTGTAGTTTTTAGTACTGCAGCTTCACAGCTCCAGGGATCTAGGTTTAATTTTCAGCCTGATTACTTTGTAGAGTTTGCATAGGGATTCTTCCTCGCTCTAAAGGATCGAATGTTAAGTTAAATGGCATTTAAATGTTGGACAGGCATGTGCCTAAGTGAGCCCAAAACTGAGACTCTCACACCTAAATTGTAATGGAAGAGAATAGCTTGAAAATGAATGGATGGATTCATTGTGTGACATTTTCTAACATTCACATTAAATACACCCCTCCTTTAACGGTCACCTTATCGTGGTGGAGGGGTTTGCGTGTCCCAATGATCCTAGGAGCTCTGTTGTCCGGGGCTTTATGCCCCTGGTAGGGCCACCCAAGGCAAACTGGTCCTAGGTGAGGGATGAGACAAAGAGCGGTTAAACAAACCTCCTATGAAGAAAAACCATTTTGGACGGCGTTTTCCCTTGCCCGGACGCGGGTCACCGGGGCCCCACTCTGGAGCCAGGCCTGGAGGTGGGGCTCGATGGCGAGCGCCTGGTGGCCGGGCCTGCACCCATGGGGCTCGGCCGGGCACAGCCCGAAGAGGCAACGTGGGTCCCCCTTCCCATGGGCTCACCACCTATGGGAGGGGCCAAGGAGGTCGGGTGCAGTGTGAGTTGGGTGGTGGCCGAAGGCGGGGACCTTGGCGGTCCGATCCTCGGCTACAGAAACTGGCTCTTGGGACGTGGAATGTCACCTCTCTGAAGGGGAAGGAGCCTGAGCTAGTGCGCGAAGTTGAGAGGTTCCGGCTAGATATAGTCAGGCTCACCTCGACGCACAGCTTGGACTCTGGAACCAATCTCCTTGAGAGGGGCTGGACTCTCTACCACTCTGGAGTTGCCCCCGGTGAGAGGCGCCGAGCAGGTGTGGGTATATTTATTGCCCCCCAACTTGGAGCCTGTACATTGGGGTTTACCCCGGTGGACGAGAGGGTAGCCTCCCTTCGCCTTTGGGTGGGGGGACGGGTCCTAACTGTTGTTTGTGCGTATGCACCGAACAGCAGTTCGGAGTACCCACCCTTTTTGGAGTCCCTGGAGGGGGTGCTAGAGGGCATACCTTCTGGGGACTCCCTCGTTCTGCTGGGAGACTTCAATGCTCACGTGGGCAATGACAGTGAGACCTGGAAGGGCGTGATTGGGAGGAATGGCCCCCCTGATCTGAACCCGAGCAGTGTTTTGTTATTGGACTTCTGTGCTCGTCACGGATTGTCCATAACGAACACCATGTTCAAGCATAGGGGTGTTCATATGTGCACTTGGCACCAGGACACCCTAGGCCTCAGTTCGATGATCGACTTTGTGGTCGTGTCGTCGGACTTGCGGCCACATGTCTTGGACACTCGGGTGAAGAGAGGGGCGGAGCTGTCAACTGATCACCACCTGGTGGTGAGTTGGCTTCGATGGTGGGGGAGGATGCCGGTCAGGCGTGGTAGGCCCAAACGTGTTGTGAGGGTCTGCTGGGAACGTCTGGCAGAGCCCCCTGTCAGAAGTAGCTTCAACTCCCACCTCCGGCAGAACTTCGACCACATCCCGAGGGAGGTGGGGGACATTGAGTCCGAATGGGCCATGTTCCGTGCCTCTATTGTTGAGGCAGCTGACCGGAGCTGTGGCCGTAAGGTGGTCGGTGCCTGTCGTGGCGGCAATCCCTGAACCCGCTGGTGGACACCGGCGGTGAAGGATGCCATCAAGCTGAAGAAGGAGTCCTACAGGACCCTTTTGTCCTGTGGGACCCCGGAGGCAGCTGATAGGTACCAGCAGGCCAAGCGGAATGCGGCTTTGGTGGTTGCTGAGGCAAAAACTCGGGCGTGGGAGGAGTTTGGGGAGGCCATGGAGAATGACTTTCGGACGGCTTCGAGGAGATTCTGGTCCACCATCCGGCGTCTCAGGAAGGGGAAGCAGTGCAGTGTCAACACTGTATATGGTGGGGATGGTGCGCTGCTGACCTCGACTCGGGACGTTGTGGGTCGGTGGGGGGAATACTTTGAAGACCTCCTCAATCCCATTAACATGCCTTCCAATGAGGAAGCAGAGCCTGGGGACTCAGAGGTGGGCTCCCCCATCTCTGGGACTGAGGTCACCGAGGTGGTCAAAAAACTCCTTGGTGGCAGGGCCCCGGGGGTGGATGAGATACGCCCGGAGTTCCTCAAGGCTCTGGATGTTGTAGGACTGTCTTGGCTGACACGCCTCTGCAACATCGCATGGACATCAGGGACAGTGCCTCTGGATTGGCAGACCGGGGTGGTGGTCCCCCTCTTTAAGAAGGGGGACCGGAGGGTGTGTTCCAACTACAGAGGGATCACACTCCTCAGCCTCCCTGGAAAAGTCTATTCAGGGGTCCTGGAGAGGAGGGTCCGTCGGATAGTCGAGCCTCGGATTCAGGAGGAACAGTGTGGTTTTCGTCCTGGTCGCGGAACAGTGGACCAGCTGTATACCCTTAGCAGGGTCCTGGAGGGTGCATGGGAGTTTGCCCAACCAGTCTACATGTGTTTTGTGGACTTAGAAAAGGCATTCGACCGTGTCCCTCGGGGAATCCTGTGGGGGGTACTCCGAGAGTATGGGGTACCGGCCCCCCTGATAAGGGCTGTTCAGTCCCTGTACGATCAGTGCCAGAGCTTGGTCCGCATTGCCGGCAGTAAGTCGAACCCGTTTCCAGTGAGAGTTGGACTTCGCCAGGGCTGCCCTTTGTCACCGATTCTGTTCATAACTTTTATGGACAGAATTTCTAGGCGCAGCCAGGGTGTTGAGGGGGTCCGGTTTGGTGGGCTCAGGATTGGGTCACTGCTTTTTGCAGATGATGATGTCCTGTTTGCTTCATCAGGCCGTGATCTTCAGCTCTCTCTGGATCGGTTTGCAGCCGAGTGTGAAGCGGCTGGGATGAGAATCAGCACCTCCAAATCCGAGACCATGGTCCTCAACCGGAAAAGGGTGGAGTGCCCTCTCAGGGTTGGTAGCGAGATCCTGCCCCAAGTGGAGGAGTTCAAGTATCTCGGGGTCTTGTTCACGAGTGAGGGAAGAATGGAGCGTGAGATCGACAGGCGGATCGGTGCGGCATCCGCAGTAATGCGGGCTCTGCATCGGTCTGTCGTGGTGAAAAAGGAGCTGAGCCGCAAGGCGAAGCTCTCAATTTACCAGTCGATCTATGTTCCTACCCTCACCTATGGTCATGAGCTATGGGTAGTGACCGAAAGAACGAGATCGCGAATACAAGCGGCTGAAATGAGTTTCCTCCGCAGGGTGTCTGGGCTTTCCCTTAAAGATAGGGTGAGAAGCTCAGTCATCCGGGAGGGGCTCAGAGTAGAGCCGCTGCTCCTCCGCATCGAGAGGAGTCAGATGAGGTGGCTCGGGCATCTGATCAGGATGCCTCCTGGACGCCTCCCTGGTGAGGTGTTCCGGGCACGTCCAACCGGGAGGAGGCCCCGGGGAAGACCCAGGACACGCTGGAGGGACTATGTCTCTCGACTGGCCTGGGAACGCCTTGGGATTCTCCCGGAAGAGCTAGAAGAAGTGGCCGGGGAGAGGGAAGTCTGGGCATCTCTGCTCAAGCTGCTGCCCCCGCGACCCGACCTCGGATAAGCGGGAGACAATGGATGGATGGATGGACATTAAATACAGGGTTGTGCATGTAAAACGTTACGAACAATCTTTTACAAATAATTTAACTGTTTGTTTGATGTTAACTACAGTTATCATACCATTTTAAGGGAAAGCAGACAGAGGCATTCTTTTTGTTGTGTATTTAGCAGAGTTTGAATACAGGAAAATATTTTTTAAAGTCTATGTTTAAATTACAAATTTAAAATAGACTTGGTGACCAGTTGGGGGCGCAAGAGAGTCCCTAAAACCCAGACATAGATGAACCAACACAACTTTGGGTTTATATACACAGTAGTGCTGGGCGGTATTACCAAAATTCTATATCACTGTATTTTTCAAAATTATACTGGTTTCACGGTATTGGACGGTATTTTTTTCCCATGTATGAGTGGATGTTAACCACATTTTCCACTGCAATTACTGGCTAAGAATAACCTATTCAACTGTCATGAGAATTGCACATTGTACAAAAAACATTTTAATGTGCACAGAAGTATTAATACAGGTTTGCCTGGCCCCATAAAGTGATAGTTTTCAAGGGGGTGGCACTAATGAAGAGAAGGAATCACATTACATGACAGATGCAGTCAAAATATAGAGCCTTTTTATTGAACAAAGTTTGCAAACAACTTAAACTAAAATTTTGACAACATATTTTCAACCATCCAAAGAGGCATTTAGACTTAGTAAAATATCCAGAGGTGCTTGTCAAAAGTTTTATTGTACTGAACATGTCTTAGAAAAGGAATAAATAGTAAATAGTTTTTGTAAAACCAGCTACACTTTGTTAATGTTAACAATCTCTGTCCACTGACACATTAAAGTGACTTTTTAAACAACTTTACCATCATTAAACTGCATAATATTTAAACTAATAATAAAAAAATAAATAATAGTGCAACTTCCAGTAATAATAATAATATTACTTCCAAGACTTCAAGCCCAGATGCATTACACAGTATTCACCAAATTAAATTAAAATAAAATAAAACAAGTGCAACTTGGTGATGACATCTTTTCACCAACGGAACCATCATTAAGGCAAACTGCATTAATATGGACCTTGCTTCAAGCTAAGCTATATACATAAATAATAAAACTGCAACTTGCATTTATAATGCAGAATACATTCACTTCATGATATTCCTGCTCTCTGAAAATGTAGAATTCTAAGATAAATTTTCATGATGAAATGCATTAAAGCAGGTATTAAACATGCACGGTAGTGCTTCTCCCTCACAGTAAGGGGTCCCCAGGTGTACGTTCAGTGTTGAGTACTTTATGGCAGGTGTGATGAGGCTCCAAAAAACTGGATGTATGAATGGGTATCGCACAGGTTTAACTTAAATATTGGGTTTGTGATATGGTGGTCGGAGACACGAACACAGAATTCAATGGATCTTCTTCTGAGCGGGCTTTCTTTATTGCATGCGTGCTGTCTCTGTCTGACATACCAAACCCCCAGTTCCTATCCTTCCTTTTTCTTTCTCCACATAACCAATCACCACACGATAAACGTCTTTGTGAAATTAAAACTAGTTATAAACTTGGACCACAGAGCGTTCAGAACTTTAAAAAAAATCTTCGTTATACATGTTTAATTATGCCATCTATTCAGGGTTGCACCCATCCCAGCAAGCATTGTGTGCGAGGCAGGAGCAAATCCTGAATGGGGCGCCAGCACATCGCAGGGTGAATATGAACAATACATACACTAGCAGGGTCAATATAGCATAACAAAACCCCACATTCTACATGACTTTGAAAAAAACTGAAGCACGCCGAGTAAACCCACCAGAAAGACATGCAAATTCAAGGCAGGGAACATCTGGGACCCCCTTGCTGCGTTGCAGAAGTGCACCCTCCACGCCACCGTGCCCCCACATGATTAATACATGCTTTAATGCATTTCATCATGAAAATGATATCAAATATATTTATCTTAGCATTCTAAATGTTTAGGGAGCAGGAATATCATGAAATTAATGAATTCTATGTGGTGATCGCTGCCTGAGCCATCTCTTAGTGCAAGAGGATGTCAGTTTAAGAAGCACATAGCGATTAACATGGCTCGGGGAACACTTAATACAAAGCATTTAATGTGCCACATAACTTATGACGGGGTTTGAAAAAATCTATCCATCCATCCATCCATTTTCCAACCCGCTGAATCCGAACACAGGGTCACGGGGGTCTGCTGGAGCCAATCCCAGCCAACACAGAGCACAAGGCAGGGAACCAATCCCGGGCAGGGTGCCAACCCACCGCAGGACACACACAAACACACCCACACACCAAGCACACACTAGGGCCAATTTAGAATCGCCAATCCACCTAACCTGCACGTCTTTGGACTGTGGGAGGAAACCGGAGCGCCCGGAGGAAACCCACGCAGACACGGGGAGAACATGCAAACTCCACGCAGGGAGGACCCGGGAAGCGAACCCGGGTCCCCAGGTCTCCCAACTGCGAGGCAGCAGCGCTACCCACTGCGCCACCGTGCCGCCTGAAAAAATCTAGTAAATTAAATATTTAGTTTAAGATGAAGTTTAGTTTACGATGTTCTACTTTAATGACAAATTACGAGAATAAAGTCAACATGTCGACTTTATTCTCCTCATAAGCGTTGAGATTAAAGTGGAAATGTTGAGAATAAATTCAATATGTCATCATACTATTACACAGTACCCAGGTACACTACACAGTATTGAAAAAAAAAAAATAAAACAAGTACAACTTGGCTTGCAGTATTATCCAGTGGTTTAGAAACAGTATTCACACATTTGAACATAATGGTCCACATCCAACTTTTTAAAACCAGAGTATCTCCAGACAACAGACACGGCTCCTTTTTTTCTTGTTCAACTTTATCGTCTGCTACAGTTTCAGTTTCAGAAGCTTCTCTGTCCATTTTCACCATTCAATACCTCCACTAATGCATGTATGTTTAGCGGTGCAGCAGTGAAAAAGGTCCCCCTTTAAACAGTTTCCCGCTGCGCCACGTTCTGAACGTTGTTTAGGCTATTTAAACCGGTGTTGCAGTATAAGAAAAATCCATATCATAACAAAAATAAAAATCGGTTTTTGGTATGAACCGGTATACCGCCCAGCACTAATACACGGTATTTAATTCCAACAGCTTTTCAAATACAAAGAATAGGCAAAGAATGAACAAGGCCAATAACCACAATTACAAACAATGCTTCTTTGTCTCTTCACGCTGAGTATTACTGCTTCCTCCCGACTCTGACTCCCCAAGCTATGGCATTGGGCTCCTTTTAAGGTGTACCCAGGAGCACTGCCAATGGCATGATTTGGCCTGTTGGAAGTCGTAAGAAAGTCAGGGAGCCTTCATCGTGCAGGACCCTCTATCATCATCCAGGGATCCCTACAGTGCTGTACTTCTGGATCCAGTTCCCATGTAGCACTGCAGGTGTCCATGTGAGGGACACTGCCACCTAGTATAGTGGGACATGGACTCCTCCCTACGGTTATCTTTTGGTGATTCCTTTAGTGTTTGGGCGTTCCAGTCAGGATGGGAATCATAAGACACCCTGGCCGGGTATTAACCCTATTTAGTACATCCTTCTGTTAGTGGCGACGCAGCCAAGTAAGGAATCCACCTCCGTTCTGGGCGTTACACCCATCTGTCCTCTGAGGCATCTACAACTGTGAATAAATTCCTAACAAAATTTTGAATTTCTGGTCATATTGCAGCCTTCTAGTTTTACCGTTGTTGAAATGTGGTAATGTTAGAAGCTGGTAAGCCATAATTCAATACAGAATTTTTTAGGGATGCACCGATACCGAAACGGGTATCTGGTATCGGCCTCGATACCACATTTTCTAAAGTACTCGTACTCGTTAAAAGTCCCCCGATACCGGGGACCGATACCACGGTCTGAGAAATGTCTATGTTTGAGCAGCGTGTAAGGGGTTAATCACAGGCGCTGAGTGCCCGCCCCCAGGCCCCGGCTGCAGCTCAGAGCGGGGAGAAGGCGAGGCGAGACATGTCAGCCGTGTGGAACTATTTCAAAGTGAATGAAGACGACAAAACAAAGGCGGACTGCAAATTGTGCTCAGCGAAATTGTCCAGAGGAGGCTCAAAAGGTAGCGCATTTAACACAAGTAATTTAATCAAGCACCTAAAATCCCAACACGACAACGAGTACAAAGAGTTTACCCACGCTTCTAAACCAACACAACCCACGCTGCAGCAAACTCTTGCAAGACGAGAGAAAATGTCCAGAGACAATCCACGTGCTGTGAAAATAACACAAGCAATTATCGAGTACATTGCATTGAGTGACCAGCCACTCTCGTAGGTAGAAAATGTGGGATTCCTGCGTCTCCTCCATGTTCTGGAGCCCAGATATGATGTCCCAAGCTGCCGCTACATGACTGACACGGAGCTGCCTAAACTACATGACTCCGTGAAAAAACATATCCACAGCCTACTGCAAGCCTCCTCTGCGTTTAGTTTCACCACGGATATTTGGACAAGCAGTGTTAGCCCCGTGTCGCTAATTGCCTAACCTCCCAGTGGATAGACGAGAGTTTCACGCCGCAACGAGCCATATTACATGCGAAACAATTCCGCGGCTCACACACCAGCCAGGCTATAGCGCATGTGTTTGAGGACCATGTTGTCCAAAGCGGCAGAGTTTACAACAAACTGAAAAAAATACTTGAGTTGCACTGTCACTGTTTAAATTTTTTTTTATAATTATTTATTCTGTAATATGTTGCATACAACATGCTTTTCATTTTAAATAAATGTTCTTAATTCCAAACTAGTCCCTTGTTTTTTTTGTTAAATTATATGACTAAAGCTGTTACCTGTAAATTTAAATCATGTTTTTATTAAGTACTCGGTATCGGCGAGTACTGAAATGCAAGTACTCGTACTCGTACTCGTACTCGTTTTCCAAAAAAGTGGTATCGGTGCATCCCTAGAATTTTTATAAAACAAACAAAGTTATTGAATTCTAATCTGCATAAACTCTGTAGAATATTTTTGAGATTGCAATGATTTACAGTAGTAAATGAAACCATCCCAAACTACAAATGTTAAATATATGGTATTTTGAAGGAAAAAACTATCAGTGACCTTAAAAAGTAACTTATATTTAATCTTTTTTATATTTTCGAGTAGAAGCTCTTGAATCATTTTTCTTTTGTATTTTTGTTTTTGCTGTTGGCTAAACCTTTCCCTTAAGTCTTGAGATTTAGCATACATCTTACATTATAGTAAGGCCAATGTGCTCTACAGCAGAAATCTCACCTTACATACACTTAATATGCAAATTTTAAACTTCTTTTTATTATTAAAATATAGTTTGCTATTCTTTTGAAGCTAAGAAACCTGCAGAGATACAAGAGGAGCAGTAATTGCTGAGTGATTCTTTTACCAATTATCTGAAATCTGTTTATTTTTTTTTTCTGCAGAGGCCCACAGATCCTTTCTAGCCACAGGCATTGCTCCAACACTGCGACTAAAAACAATTCATGCCAGTTTTGCTGCACAGCAACATCTAGTCAAATTGGCATTGCCCTGGAGCTCACCATTCTTAAGCCGATAAAAAGAACAGACAGGATTCCAAACCCTGTCCTTTAAATCCCTACATTACTTCCAACAGTGCTTCAATAGAGTGCCCTGGAGATGCCATTTAAACCTGTCACTGAAATACCTATATTTGTTTTCTTCAACCAGCACATAATTTTATCAATTAATGAAAAAAATGAAAATGAATCATTTACATTTGAAACTTGGGCTTTCCTTCTGAAATTGTTTTGAGTGGGTGTTCAGTTTAACGCTTATTATCTGAAATATTCTCATAATAAATTTGCATCACTGTGAATGAGTACATTGATACTACCTGTTAATTATAATTGCAGTAAGAGGGTGTAGCTTTGCGTAGATATTGACAAAGAAATACTTGAATTTTGATAGATAATTTACTCCTCTGTTTATTTTTATACTAGATGGAAAGGCCATTTGTCACTTGGTTCTTCCTCCATGTCATTGGGATGTTTGCATTTGTAAGTGATAGTAAGTTAAGAAAACGGTTTATTTTCAAGGGGTATGATTTCAGCATGTTGCTGGCAAATATGAAAAAGCAAGCTGTCGTTTGATGCGCTAAACTTTGAAAACAGACAGGGTGAGTTGTTGCAATGCATCTATCTAATGAGGTCCCCTGCTACATTGTGACAGCAGCTGAATGTGTTATTTAATTGGATAAGCGTTAGCCATCTATGTATGGTTGTGTCCTCCTTACAGAATAAACGAATACAAATACTTTTCAGCAAAGTCCACATACTGTCGTCTTTTTAAATAAAAAAAGGGATTTGTGAAAAAAGCCAAGCAATAAAACTGCACACGGTTCATAAAGCACTGTTTGATAGATATCACTTGCACCATTAAGAACTAAACGACAAAGGATGTAATTTCAGTTCTGCCATGAAATATTAATCAAAAAGCCTTTAAAACGTCTTGCTGATGGGAACTATGACATTGTGACATTGAAGAATTATGGAATGGAGACATCTATCTTAATCTGATTTCAAAGTAAACTCCATAAAACATACAGCTGTTTCATCTATCTCTGCAATTTACCACAGATTGTGACGTCTGTGAGCATTTCAAAGTTTATAGGAGAGGCCGGTGTGATCTAACATCGATTAGACTTGCTTTACATTGTGTTGAATAGACGAGTGCTACATACTAGGTTTTCACAAACTTCCACCAAGTTTGATTTTCCTTTCTAAGGTTGTGCACACAGAAGTGGGATGTATGCATTTCTTGGGTTGACTTTTTCCAGGCAGAGAAATTAGATTTTTGTTTTGGTTTCAGAAGAACACATAGGTGGAGTAAGGTGTGTGTACTGTAAATAAGTAAGGAGTATGGTTCCGTGGTCAAAGGTTTATGCGAAATCAACAATGCTGATCATTCCCTACTATGGGAGTCCTTTGGAAGCCAGAACAAACCACCTCACTGTCTTTTTGCTTAAATATCAATGACATTTCAGTTCTAAAATAAAAAAACAAATTGCACCATAGTTGTAAATTGCCTTATTCTATTACACAAAGCTGCTTATTATCATACTTTGTTTTTCCTTTAAAAAATAGAAGCCAACTTCTTGCTTATATTGATAAAATATTTTATGAAGTAGAGTAAAAATGCCTATAACTTAATTTAGCAGCTTGAATCTGATTCCCACTCATCTATTTCAGACCAAGGCAGTAAAGCTTCAGAGAGGTTAATTTTTTTTTTTTTACTTTTGGCACCTAACCCTGATAAGGTACTGAACATCCCTTAGGTCAGTTACTTCATCCAGCACCCTGTCTGTCCAGCTATGCATACAGGGCCTGGCAATTTAAGTGATGTAGAAACTCAGCTGGAATCCTTTACTAATTAATTTGAACTATAAAATCAAAACACTTCTATGGAATAAAATCTAAATAATGAGCATTTCTTTGCTTTGATTCCTTTATTAAATTCTTTACTGTGTTTTCTTTGGTATTCATAGGAGGTACCAGATTTAGTTTGCAGGTTGGGGGTGGATGAGAGGAAGGAAATGTGACAAGGAACGAACCGTAATTCTCTTCATGTCCCCCATTTTGAAAAGCCTGTCTTGCTTACTAGCTGTTTTTCAGCAGTCTGGTGATAGGGTGCTGCCGTGTAGTTGGCTTTGTTCACAGTCATGCTGATGACCGTTGGGCTGGTCAGCCTTATTGTGCCTGTTCATCCCATGCTGTTAGCATCTCTTTTTTTTACTAGTTGCCCTTCTTTTTGTTGCTACAATTTTTCCCAGCAGGAGTAATGATGGAATCACCAACTGTTTTTATTAATTTGGTTGAAGTCCAATTATTTTATTATCATGCACCAACTTTGCATTTGAATCTTAGTTTCAAGTTGCTGCAGATATTGTTGTTTGTGCAAAATTGTTAATACCTGGAAACACAATTCTGTTTCAAAAACTCAACCCATGCTCAGGTTTCCAAGAAATATTGAAATAAGTAAAGACTAATGGCACCTGAAAACAAAACAGTTATAAACTACCTGATTAAACTAATTTCTAAGGCTAAAGAAAGTGGCTGAGATTAGATTAAGGAAATACAGATAATTTGTTAAATAAACATAATGGTACATATAACCACAGAGAGAGTTTTGGCATACAGTATATTAATCCTTACTACTGGTCTGACATTTTGACAATCAAAACCCATAGAAAACAAATGACCAAGAGTAAGTTGTTCTCATGTTGACAAAACACTGAGGAGTTGGAATCCTTTAAGCCTCAGTGTCAACACAGTAATTTAAAAATTAAAGTTTAAGCTTTCAGTTAATAACTGATAGTCGGGGGGGGGGGGGGGTATGGGCAAAAGACTGCAATATTCACAAAAAATGTCTATCCAACTCAGAGATATATAGAGATATATATATATATATATATATATAGAGAGAGAGAGAGAAAGAGAGAGGTTGGGAGCATGTGCTGATACAGCACCTTGCCACATTCATCACACAATGGAACACTCGGGACCAGAGTATAGCCGTGCAATTGGTGACAGCTCAGCACCACACTGGAACAGTGTATGGCTTTTTTACAGTGGCAGGAGTGCCAATCCTGTCACCAACCCCCAGGTTTTCCCTGCAAGTTGGAGGAGCTGCGTGCAGGGCTGGATGCAAATTAATGACATACCCAGGACGAAGCACTTGCAGGTTAAGGGCTTTGCTTAAGGGCCCAATGGAGTAGAGTCACTTCTGGCATTTACGGGATTCGAACCAGTAACCTTCAGCTCAGATCCCTAGCCGCAAAGATATGGCTTTGAAGAAAATGCCAGCCTGAGCCTCCAATATAGGTACATAGTGACTTAAGAAACAATTGGAATAAACCTGTCTTAATTTTGAGCAACAGTGACACAGAATTTAGCATTTGCTTTTGAAATAATTCGTGAAATAATAGAGTTTGGAAGACTACAATGAATGAACCAGAAGGCATAGGCAAACTATTGAAACAGTGCAGAAATAAACACAAGGACAACAAAGCAGAAGGAGCAAAGATATTCAAACATTTTTCATAACAGCAAAATTATTGCCTAGTTACAGCCCATCACCATCAGAACCAACTAGTGACAAAAAGATGTCCAGTGAGTCACTAATGGTTTGGGCACAAACAGCTTAGCTTTATCTGAACACAGCAAAGCTACTGTATACAAAAATTAAATGACCAAATCAGAAATCAGTGGATGTACTTACTAAACTAAACACTAAAAAAATGTGCTAAAGTACTCTGAATTTAGAAATATCCATCATGACTAATCTGATCAATTTCATTTCCAAAGAAATGTGCAAAATAGGGTAAATTCTTCAGGATTTACCATTGAACTTAAATTTAAGTGGGAATAGGAAATTGAATGAATGAGTTGATCAGGTTATGTTATTTCTACAATGGCTTTTTCACTGTGAATGTGGTCAAGAAAAGAGATGTGGCTACAAAGAGAGAAAAAACTTTGCATGCTGTTGCAGTGAAAAGTAAATACAGGCTAAGGACTATAATTGCATAATAAACACTCAAACTCCTGTGACCAGTTTTTGTAGAGTCATCAGTCAATGTTTCTTACATGTTAATATCACAGTGACTCAAATTTACCCACTGCTAAAGAATTTTAGGAATGCCTAAAATTTTACAAATGCTATTTGGTTCTATGATAGTTTTTAGCATCTATAGCCACGAAAGTATCAGAAGCAGATGCAGAACATGAAATTAATGAATACGCTTAGCATAAGTTGCATAATTTGGTGTACCAGCATTATATATTTCTTGTAAAATATCAGGCTTATGTTTTCCCAGGGAATGGAATTCTTTACATAAAAGATTGCAGTATTAGGGGGTGCTCAGAGGTGGAGGCAAAGAGTGGAGAGCTTCTAACCTCCATCATCTGTCAGTAATATTTTTGTTTTTTCAGTCTCAAGACCCACAAATTACTGAAAACCAAAAATAAACACTGAATGATTTGACTTTTGTTAGCTTTTTCCCTTTCTGTGCTGTATACATGAGACTCTGAACAGTGAATGTGAATTCTATATCCAGAAATGATAAAAGTCTTATGAGGGTGCTGCTTTGAAACTAGTTTGACAGTTTAAGAATGGAATTAAACCATACATGTGTGGGAGGTGAGAAAAAGAGAGCTGTTAAAAACATTACAGTATAACATAACATAAGAGAAATTAGCAGATGTGGTGGGCCAGCAGTTATCAATGTCTTAATTTTCATGTATTGTTTGACTGATTGGTCTGCTTCAGACACACACACACAATTTAATGTGACTGTATAAATTACGAAAGGTTGCAAAAGAATAATAGTAGCTGTGCCTGTTATTGAAACATTATCTTTGTTATTCAACATTCACTTTTAATGTATCATTAATTAAAACTAATCAGTTTAATCTTAAACAAGTAAAGTGTTTTATCAGTACTTAACAGGATGTCCATGTACCTTGTTATATTTATCTTTCAAATTTAATTACCATAGATACAATGGGTACTGAACCAGTTGTGTTCTTTTATTATGTTACTAACACCACTTAAACTGGAATTTCACATGAATGTATGTATAAATTGCTATATGAACAGTTAATATGT
The DNA here is from genome assembly GCF_900747795.2 of Erpetoichthys calabaricus. Lineage (NCBI taxonomy): Eukaryota > Metazoa > Chordata > Cladistia > Polypteriformes > Polypteridae > Erpetoichthys > Erpetoichthys calabaricus. Next base: position 148,215,441 of record NC_041398.2, on the reverse strand, counting down.
TGCATACATTAAGCCACAGTGAATATACACTACTATATGAACCATAAAGTACTTTTCTTCAGTGTTTACCTAGGTGCACATTCTCTCTCTCTCTCTATGTCTCTCTCTCAGGACTCAGTCTCTCATACTCTTATTATACAACAAGTTCTTTATCTCTGATGCCTAACACCCATAATTTTTGCAAATAAAGAACATTTGCCATGCAGCATGCAATGCTTCAGAAGGCAGGGTATACTGTGTAAACACTCTTTGGCGGGCTCACTGAAAATTCTGTGTCATATGGGCTGTTCTTGCATATATGTCAGACAGTGTAAAGAAATGAGGATGGGAATTTGCTGGATATAAAAGGCTAAGGATTAATTGATTTTATGTAATCTCTTCTGATCCTGTAAGTACAGTAGATAAGCAGTGAATATTTTCCAAAAACCAAGTGTACCATCCAAAGAGAGAACATCAGGAAAGTAAAACAACTGCAGTTTAAACAAACATTTATTTCTATATGTTCATATGTTAATCACATTTCCTTCCCATGAAGTAAACTAAACTTGCATCAGTTGGAGCACTGTTGAGGCATTTTGCATTTTAGCAGACTTCTATTGCATACAAGTGTTGTACAAGGATGAACATTAGCTATCAATTTGAACACCTTACGTTGAACACCTTTTTAAAAGTTTTTTAAGTAAAGTATCAGTTTTTGCTACTATTATTTAGGTGACAGTAGCCATCTAAAATTCCGTCAGTTACATCCATAAGGCAGGTGGTCTGCAGAGGTTTATGTAAACATCCTCAGTGCAAACACTACAACACAGCCATATAAAACGTACCATCTCAGGTCATCAGTGTGTTTTCCAAATACATTTTTCTAAAAGAAAAATTCTTTGGTGGCACAAAATGTCTTCTTTTACAGTGGTACAGTTTAATTGCAGTTGAATCAGATACAATATATGCGGTAGCACTGGATAGAACAAGAATCCCTTGCAGAGCAAATTAACAGACAACACCAGGACCAGATAAAAATTATCCTTGAATGCTTTACATGGTTAGTTAATGCATATATAAACCCTTGGTACATTTTTAGAAGTAAGTGCTCAAAGGACTAGAAAATAGTAAATGTTATCACATTATATAAAAAGGTTTAATTCAGCAGATCAAAGTAACTATAGGCATTTGAGTTTAATGTGCATCACTGATAAATTAATGGAAGAAATCATTCTGAAAAAGATTGAGTATCCTGTGCCAAGAACAGGGGTGTTAGTGAACAGTCAGAATGGCTTCAGACTTAGGTTATGTTTTACTAATTTCCTGAAATTCTGTGAGGAAGCAACAAGAGCATACAATCAGAATGGTGCATATGATATTGCTTTTGATCTTCAGAAAGCATTTGATAGGACCCCACATGATTGGTTGGGCATGAAATTAAAAGAAGTTGGAATGCATGACATAGTGTGTAGATGGGTGCAACATTGGCTAAAACACAGGAAGAAAATGTTTATTGCGTACAGAACCTTAGCAGAATTAGTTGATGTTAAAACTGGCACTTGAGAGACAACTTTAGGGTTATGGTGATGGTAATTACCCACTGAACCAGTGGTTGGTGCTTTGTTTTCATGCCTTCTCTTTTCCTTCTTTCGGGTTAAGCCTCTTTCCATTACGGCGTCTCTACTTGGGAAAAGGTTCAGAATGGCATTCACACTATATGACCAGAGGTTCGGCAATTTTCCCATTAGTTCTTTGGTAGACTTGTATCTGAAAAGACATTGCTTTTGTCTTTGTGGAAGGATCAACCTATTTTAGTTTGATCTACATTGCACAGGGTCACAGAGGTACCCCAAACCAGTTTTGCTTCTCTTTTACAATATATAGATTTTCTGTTTGTGTGCATATATACAGTGTATATAAATCTGGGTCACCAACCGAGTTGTCCTGTTTATTATGAAAGAAATGCCTGTCTTGGAATTTTTGCCCTATATTTTGGGCCAAAGCAATAACAAAACCAATACAGTAATCCCTCACTTATCGTGGGAGATAGGTTCCAAGGCCGACCGCGATAACTGAATTTCCGCGAAGTAGGGACACCATATTTATTTAATTATTTAACGTGTATTTGGACGTTTTTAAACCCTCCCTGTATTGTTTACAACCCACCCTTTACTCTATTAATAACAGGGACAACTGCTAAGCAATATGAAATCAGTCGATAAGTTTATACTTACTGTATAGCGAAGTATACGTAGCAGCTTGTAGGCGGTCATGACGTCGTCGACCTTGTTGCAAAGATTCCTAAAGCAGATTCCATCCAGACTACTGCCTTATCACGTCCACTTGCAACTCATTTTGCACCCTGGTTAAAGGACACTGCAGCCGTAGATCTTATATGCTTTTCCTCCTTTTTAAATAAAAAGAATCGTGGACTCATTGATGCTGTAATGGTGTAGCTGTTCCCTTCCTTCAACATATCCAAAACGTTTACCTTTTCTGCAATCATTTGCATCTTCTGTTGGCGCTTGGACACGGCCCCTGAATCAGTAGCACATTAATGCTGAATGAGTGAGATGAGACTTCCTGGTTAATGCAACACTCCGTCGCTGAGCCAATCAGCAGCACACAGGAACTTAACTGCGTGCTCTGATTGGGTAGCTTCTCAGCCATCCACCAATAGCATCTCTTGTATGAAATCAACTGGGCAAATCAACTGAGATAGCAAGTACCAGAAGTAAAAAGACGCATTGTCCGTAGAAACCCGCAAAGCAGCGAAAAATCCGCGTTATATATTTAGATATGCTTACATATAAAATCCGCGAAGTCGTGAATCCGCGAAAAGTGAACCGCGAAGTAGCGAGGGATTACTGTACCTCTTCTTATTAGGGTCACTTTGTGCGGGAGTTCCGCCCTGCGATTTGCCCTTGAAATAATGACACCTCCTTCTGGGAATTCAGGATTTTTATACAGTGGGTACTGAAACTGGCAGAGTCAGGTGCCCTCACTGGGCGATTTCTTGGTACTGTGGGGAAAGAAAGAGGTGACAGTGTTAGCGATAACACCCTCTCTAGGCCCAGTGGGTTATTACATACTTCAACAGAGCCCATAAGGCGATTCTGTGATGAGTATGTGTGACAATATTATATAGGGTTGTCCAGATCTAATTATGCAATTATTGCATTGCATTGCATTAAAAGTTGCATAGTTAGATCTGGACCACTCTATCTATATATATATATATATATATATATATATATATATATACATATTAATAAAAGGCAAAGCCCTCACTGACTGACTGACTGACTGACTCATCACTAATTCTCGAACTTCCCGTGTAGGTGGAAGGCTGAAATTTGGCAGGCTCATTCCTTACAGCTTACTTACAAAAGTTAGGCAGGTTTCATTTCGAAATTCTACGCGTAATGGTCATAACTGGAACATATTTTTTGTCCATATACTCTAATGGAGGAGGCGGAGTCACGTATCGCGTCATCACACCTCCTACGTGATCACGTGAACTAAAAACAAGGAAGAGATTTACAGCACGAGTCAAACACGGGAACGAAGGTAAATGACGTTAATTTTTGACTGTCTTTTAATACTGTGTAAGCATACATATTAACACATGTGCAATTAAACGTGTGCATTTACGGGGTGATTTCTCAGGCTTTAAAGCTCGCCTTTTATCAAACGCGGGAACAAAGGTAACTGACGTTGTTCACTATCTTTTAATACTGTGTAACCATACATATTTACACATGTGCAATTAAACGTGTGCATTTACGGGGTGATTTCTCAGGCTTAAAAGCTCGCCTTTTACTAAAAAGGTAAATGCAAAACTATTTTCAATCATTCTATGATCTGATTCTCACAACTGAAGTCACCGTGGCTGATGGTAAATGACGTTAATTTTTGAGTGTCTTTTAATACTGTGTAAGCATACATATTAACACGTGCAATTAAATGTGTGCTTTTACGGGGTGATTTCTCAGGCTTAAAAGCTCGCCTTTTACTAAAAAGGTAAATGCAAAACTATTTTCAATCATTCTATGATCTACTTCTCACAACTGAAGGCACCGTGGCTGATGTTACGTCACTTGCTGTCCAACCATAAGCTTTACCTGGTGGTTAACCGGACACTCACTTCACTCCCTTTCGGGAATCGAAGCTCTGAGATTTTCTTTTGTTCTTAATTAAAATTTAAAAGCAATACTTCACCGCTGCTAAGCCCCTCTAGCGCTGACGTCGAGGTTCGATTACCGTAAGCAAGTGCAGTGAGTGTGTAATTACATTCACGGCATTCGTAGTCTGATTCACAATCTGATTGTATGGGTGGTTACCTACGAGGTAACGCTTATACTTGGCCACCAAGTCAGGTCGAAGTGATCACTCGAGTAAAGGCAGCTTCACAAAAAAAACAGATCCTTAACAAACTGTTATCAGTATATTTTCCCTCAATTTAAAAACGTTTTATTTTCTTCTTAATAAAAATTTAAAAGCGGTACTTCGCCGGTGCGAAGCGCGTGGATTTGACCGACTGACACATACAGACATATTCATGAGTGCAGGTACTTCGGAAAGAAAGCACCGTGTAAACCTAAAGTTTAAATTAAGTTCATAGACCTACAAAAGGTTGCCATTCATTTGAGGCAAGATTGCTTTTCTTCTGTACAACTATACGTTGCATTCTCAAGAGTGTGCTTGCACGGCTTCAGATATATATGTATATATATATGTATGTCTATATATAAATATGTAAGCTTATAAGTACTGCCTTACTTCTCTTTAAGAAAGGAAGATATAATGATACTTGATTTAAACGATTCCATGTCTTCCTGGGTTTGCGTAGCTTATTGTCAATATCTTTACACCTGTTTTTAACACTTATTTACTGAAACAAGCTTTCACGAAAAAAGTTAGGGCTTTGCTACAGGATACACCCTCCACAAGTTAAGCAAGTAAAAATAAAATATATATTTCTGTTTTATTTAAACCTTTTAAGTTCGTATGCATAGCCCCATTTGGCTGTTTTAATTTTTTTTTTTTCTTTCTTCAGTAATATTTAATCTCCTTAAAGAAAAAGAACATATCCATTTTACTTTTTTTGTATCTCTTTAGTAATATTTTAGTGTAAAAGGATAACCAGTATTTAAACCTTTTATGTTACTTTATACATTTATTTTACACAATGTTGAAAAATTAATAAGAAAGCTACATATTTTGGCAGCTGCTGCTTTCATTTTCAATGAAATGAAAAAAGCTCTCCAAGAGAAAACGTCAATGAAGAAGAAACAGTTTGCACTATCTAAAAATCAGAAACCCTCATTTATAAAAGTTTGCTGCAGATGACTTAACTGAAAATAAATGAATAGTTCCTATGTGTATAATACATATTTATCTATTTTACTTATGCCTTTATTCCACCAACTTACAACATCTGAGGTACAATTTGTTACATTACTTTTGTTTTTTGCAGCACAGGCAGGTGAAGTGACTTCCTCAGGGTCACACAGTGGTGTCAGTACCAGGATTTGAACTGACAAGCTCCGGCTTTACTGAAATATTACTGAACAAAGAAAAAAAACGAAAACGGGCAAATACGGCTATGCATACAGATGTCCATCCGTCCATTATCCAACCTGCTATATCCTAAATACAGGAGCCAATAAGTACATATGTTTATATACAGTATATATGTGAATGTATGTATGTATATATGTATGTCTGTATATGTGTATATATATATATATATATATATATATATATATATATATATATATATATATATACTAGCAAAATACCCGCGCTTCGCAGCGGAGAAGTAGTGTGTTAAAGAGGTTATGAAAAAGTAAAGGAAACATTTTAAAAATAACGTAACATGATTGTCAATGTAATTGTGTTGTCATTGTTATGAGTGTTGCTGTCATATATATATATACATATACACATACACACACATATACACACATATACAGATATATTATATATACATATACACATATATTTTTTATATATATTTTTTATATATATATATATATATATATATATATATATATGTATATACACATACATACATACATACATATACACACATAGATGCACTTACAATAACATAGAAATCAATATAAACAACATTAACATCATTATCATATGAGAATATGAAGTAATATATAAGAAGCATATTTCATATAAATATAAATAATTAAACAGTAAAATGTTCTTGTATAATTTGCTACCGTGGCTTTTCGTTGGTCTATCCAGGATATTTAAATCACCTGTAGCTTGCAAACTGTTTCACCTATTGACTTGAAATGTGGTACACATATAATACGTCACGTCTGCTATCCGCTTTATGGGTGATGATTGTATTACTCTTTTTATGTTTATTTTATTTTAGAATCAACTCCTATCTGCGCACACCAGGGCGGCCGTGGGCAGATGCGTATGGTGTATTCACTCCATGTTATCGTGCATTGCGCTGTCAGTGGTATTTTGATAAAAGAATTTTAACAATATATAAGAAGCATATAAATTATTAAACAGTAAAACATTAACATTTAAGAAGTAAAGTTACATTGAGTACTACTGCAGTGCCTTCGGGTATACCTCATTTTTTCTTTGCCCATTACATGCTTAAATGTATATATTTTTTGGTGTACCTACCCGAGAACACGCGACATATAACCGACCGTGTGAGAAGCATGGATTTTAAAGAAGCGTTGAGTTCATCTGCTGGTCTCCCTCGTGGAATAACTGGTAATGTTTGACTAAAATGTACAGCGAGTAAAACGACATTACGTCCTTTTTTTTTTGTACGATCTCCGAGATGTTGCTTTTTTCGGTTCAAGGCTTCATAAGCTCTTTTATGTTCCATGGTGTACTTAATAAGTACTAATTATCCCAAACCATCATCTTTGAATGTTGCAAGACTTTCGCCTTGTATGTAGATCGTGGTAATTACATTCATTGCATTCCTAGTCTGAATCACAATCTGATTGTATGGGTGGTTACCTGGCACTGTAGGGTTGCCACCCGTCCTTTAAAATACGGAATCGTGCCGCGTTTGAGAATGAAATTGCGCTTCCCGTTTTGAATCAATACTGGACGGGATTTATCCCGTCTTTTTTTTATCATTTTTTTTTTTAAAGCAGCGTCTCATGCAAATCATCCCACACGCATTTTATGAAGATGCCTCCTTTCCTATTTTTGATTGGGTAATACTTGATGTCATCGTTACTTTGAGTGGTGTTTTCAACTGTCCAGTGAGGAGGGCGTGTCTTTTAAGTACAGTCTGCAAAGTGTTGGCACTGAGATGTGGCGTCAGCGCCATACTTGAAGCCCCTAACGTTGCGGTCAGCAAGTCGGCTAACATCCGCCATGTGCCGTCTTTCAGTTGCGAGAAGCAGATCATAGAATGGTTGAAACTGTTGCCCCTAACTTTGCGCCACGGCATGTGGTTCGTTTATACCTCGTGTCTTCTCATTAAACTTTTATCTCGCGAATATGTTATTGCAATCCGCAGCGGGAGCGTTTCTATAAACTTAATTTAAACTTACGTTTTACACCGTGCTTTGTTTCCCTTATGAACATGCTTGTATGCTTAACTCGCTCCGTTCTCAATTGTTTAATAAATTGTTTGCTCTTCGCTGTTTGCGGCTGTTCCTCCATTTCCCCCTACTTCGTTGTTTTATCTCGCGAATATGTTATTGCAATCCTTAACGGGAGCGTTTCAATAAACTGATTGAAAATAGTTTTGCATTTACCTTTTTAGTAAAAGGCGAGCTTTTAAGCCTGAGAAATCACCGCGTAAATGCACACGTTTAATTGGACATGTGTTAATATGTATGGTTACACAGTATTAAAAGACAGTGAACAACGTCAGTTACCTTTGTTCCCGCGTTTGATAAAAGGTGAGCTTTTAAGCCTGAGAAATCACCCCGTAAATGCACACGTTTAATTGCACATGTGTTAATATGTATGCTTACACAGTATTAAAAGACAGTCAAAAATTAACGTCATTTACCTTCGTTCCCGCGTGTGACTCGTGCTGTAAATCTCTTCCTTGTTTTTAGTTCACGTGATTACGTAGGAGGCGTGATGACGCGATACGTGACTCCGCCTCCTCCATTACAGTGTATGGACAAAAAATATGTTCCAGTTATGACCATTACGCTTTGAATTTCGAAATGAAACCTGCCTAACTTTTGTAAGTAAGCTGTAAGGAATGAGCCTGCCAAATTTCAGCCTTCCACCTACACGGGAAGTTGGAGAATTAGTGATGAGTCAGTCAGTGAGTGAGTGAGTCAGTCAGTCAGTGAGGACTTTGCCTTTTGTTATTATAGATATATATATATATAGATATATATAGATATATATATAGATATGTAAATTTGTTTATGTATATATATGTTTATGTGGATGTGTATATACGTATGTATATGTAGATATGTGTATATGTAGATATGTATATATATATGTATATGTATATATATGTTTATGTGTGTCTGTGTGTGTATATTATATATATAAAAGACAGCAACACTCATAACAATGACAACACAATTACATTGACAATCATGTTACGTTATTTTTAAAATGTTTCCTTTTTTTTTTTTCATAACCTCTTTAACACACTACTTCTCCGCTGCGAAGCGCGGGTATTTTGCTAGTATATATATATATATATATATATATACAGTAATCCCTTGCTACTTCGCGGTTCACTTTTCACGGATTCACGACTTCGCGGATTTTATATGTAAGCATATCGAAATATATAACGTGGATTTTTCACTGCTTCGCGGGTTTCTGCGGACAATGGGTCTTTTTACTTGTGGTATTTGCTTCCTCAGTTGGTTTGCCCAGTTGATTTCATACAAGAGATGCTATTGGCGGATGGCTGAGAAGCTACCCAATCAGAGCACGCAGTTAAGTTCCTGTGTGCTGCTGATTGGCTCAGCGACGGAGTGCTGCATTAACCAGAAAGTCTCATCTCACTCATTCAGCATTAACGTGCTCTTGCTACTGCATTCAGGGGATTATCACCTTCATCGTCATCATTTTTACTGCGCAGCATATTCATCACCATCATCACGTCATATATAACTACGTATACTTCGCTATACAGTAAGTGTAAACTTATCTACCGATTTCATATTGCTTAGCAGTTGTCCCTGTTATTAATAGAGTAAAGGGTGGGTTGTAAACAATACAGGGAGGGTTTAAAAATGTCCAAATACACGTTAAATAATTAAATAAATATGGTGTCCCTACTTCGCGGAAATTCAGTTATCGCGGTCGGCCTTGGAACCTATCTCCCGCGATAAGTGAGGGATTACTGTATATTATATATATATATATATATATATATATATATATATATATATATATATATATATATATATATATTAATGATCTGGATAAAAATATAAATAACCTGGACTACAGTTTTGGTGTCCATGTATTGCAAAAAAAGATGCAGCAAGTCCAGAGGAGAGCAACTAGGCTGATTCAGAAAAGAAGAGGCTATGAGCTATGACAGGATATTAAAGGAGTTGAACCTTTTCAATGCACAGGATTAGAGGATACTGAAGTATTTATAATTATGAAAGGAATTAGTACACTGGATCCCAACTGTTACTTTAAAATAAATTCTGCATTTGGTACACTGTTGGACATGTGTTAAGGGCAGATTTGAATATTAGAAAGGTTTTCTTCATGCATAAAAGCACAGACACATGGAATAAATTTGTGACTGGTGTGGTGGGCAGTAGAACTTTACAGACCTCCAAATCTTAAATTGATGTTATTTTGAACAATCTAGGTGAATAGGATAGATCAGCAAGTTGAGCTGAACAACCTGTTCTTATCACAGCTGTTCTAATCAATTTAGAGTAGTCAAGCACATCAACCTTGTGCATTATACATTTTCAAAATGTTAGTGCTAAGAAAAAAAAATAAGACATAGTAGCTGAGACATTGAGAAAGTAGGAAACTCATCACAGACAATGGCTTGGCCAAATTAAACCCTAGGATTATTTAGCAGTGTTAACTAGTATGCCACCACGCCAATTTTGATATGTAACTTGTTTTAAGCTCTGCCTATTATGTTATGTTAGTTTTTGTTGTAGGCTTTTTAAAATAATATTTTGGAGCTTTGCCTTATTCCTGCTTTCTGTCTCTGTCCCTTCCTAGGTGTGTTTAATATGCATCAAATATTGGACATTTAGGTAATTCAAGTGATTTTTTGATAATTAAAATGATATCAATGTCTTGAGGCAATCCTTATGCATTCTTTTCAGTTTGCTTTGCAGCCTCAGCTATCCTAACTGAATCTTCTTGTTATTTAGCTTTACGTGGCTTTACATATCATTGAGGTGTTCTATCATTATTAGGTCTTAAATTCTGCGTTCGAGTCTTTTTTGTATGTATATTTTGTGTTCAGATCTTAAATTTTCAAGGGTTCAGTTTCTAAGTTGTTTTATCATTTTGTTTTTGTGGTTCTGCTTTTTGTTTTTAGGGTGTCCTGTCAGACCCTTTGGGGTATTTAAGTGTTACCATAAAGCTTGTCTTGTTAATACTATCTTAACTTTCTTCTTTCTTTCTTTTTTTGCTTAATTTGGAATTTGGCTGATTCTTGGCCTATTAGTAAATGTTTGTTATTTAAGAAAGGTTAGATGAACTAGCTTTTGTGCTTTATTCATAGTTTTCCTTATTCTTAAATGTTAATTGAATAAAGATTGTTCAGTTTAGTTAAGATGTTAGTGGTTGCTATCGATTAAAGTCAAGGTAAGCCTGCTAATTAAGATGCTGCTATAGGGATTGGATCCTGACATTACCTTGTTCAGCTGTTTATGAAGTTCTGGGACTGTATTGCATCACACCACTTGAACATGAGTGCTCAAACAAGCAATCTTTATTTTATATAATGCCCATAGAAAAGCACTATCCCAAGGCATTTTACATGAACAGATCCACAGCATAGCCACTTACATGTTGTTTCTTTTTTTTTTTTTCTTTTTTCTTCAGTTGGAGCATACATGGTTTAAGAGACATGCTTGGGGCTGCAAAGTGCCCTGGCAACTTTTTAGTTCAGAATCCCAGCTCCTTATCCACTAAACACATATTTAGGAAGGAATATATAGTCTGTAAGGCTATGTTATTCACAATTTAACACTGTAGAGTGATTTCATTTCTTGTGGAAGTGAGCATTCAGCTGTTTATGTGATCTAATGGATGTTAAGGTCATTACTTATCTGAGTCTTCTTGTGCTATAATCAGATGTGAAACATTCTGTTAAGCACCCATAAAGAAACATCTGCTTGGATGAATGACCTTCTGCTAAAGAACACACAGCATTCATTCAGTGAATCCTGGTTTACATGTTGCTCATTACAGTTGCTTGGTGTGTCAATATGAAAAGCTTTACTAATCCAAAATGTGCCTATGGCTAGGAGTTAGCAGAAGACTTTTTCTGTTATTATTAAATTGTCTCACTAATGACTTTTATTTGTCATGTATGCAGTTGTACAGATACATGCAGCAGGTGTACTAAGTGGCTGTTCACATAGCTGGTGGGCACAAAATTAAATGCAGAGAGAGAATGTGATCAGCAGTCTCAAACAATTTTGTCCAGATGTTGCACTGTAATGACATTCATGGATCTTTAGAAAAAAATTACTTAACAAAATGCACTTAATTACATAGGACAGTAGCATATGTCAACTTTGCATATCTTTTATTTGCTTGTAACATCAAAATGAAAATTGTTTCACATCCCAAATGATTTTTTCCCCTGTTCTTTTTGCAGAACAACCAGCCAACCATCAAAACCAATCAACCTTACAGCCTGTGCCGTCTTCTCATACGCAACACCCATCACAGCAGCACCCTTCTGTCACATCCCTTAACCGAAATTCCCTGACTAATCGGAGGAACCAGAGCCCGGCCCCTCCGGCCGCCTTGCCCGCCGAACTGCAAACCACACCTGAATCCGTCCAGCTGCAGGACAGCTGGGTGCTTGGTAGCAATGTGCCACTGGAGAGCAGGTGAGTCTTTATTGTGGTCTTTTAATTTTCTCTTTTTTACCACAAGAAGTCCTCCTGCATTGAACTTGTATCTAAATGTGAATCTATAACAGAATTTTTTTTCTTGGGGAGGAGGCATTTATATTTTGCCAAATCTGTGTTTTCTCACTCCCCCAATCCTAAGAAAATGAAAGCGTTCACTTTCATGAGTCACTGCAATGTTTCTTATCAGCCTCCCCACTCCTTTTCATGCCCTTGCTGCTTTGCATTGTGTCCGCAAATGAAATGCTTTGATCCATTTTGCCGCACCCCACTGAGCAGACCTGTTTCAAATCATCAAAAAAGCTCTAGACACTCTTAGCAGTTCCATCTTGATCACCAGTCCCCTGCTGCTAGTGCTTCACGTTGAAACTCTGGAATTTGGAGCAGGAGAAAAACTAAAGCACAGCTCTTTAGCATGTGATGCTTTTCTGCTGCCCTGTCCTCATGCTAAATATGCATTGCAAATCATCAAAGACTTATTAAAAGAGCTGTAGCTTTTTAAAAATGCTGAAAGATTTCGTGGCTTAAGTAAGATACCATTTTTTTAATCAGAGAATGGTGGAGGTTTATGCTCTAAAAGGGAAAAAAAAACACACAGTGCCAAATCCAACTCTTAATTATAAGAATGGGTTAGGAATGAATGGGTTAAGTTTTAATGCAGCCTAGTCCAAGCATATTCCATGTAAAGGCAATTTCAGTTATGCTGCTGAAGCTGGCTTTTTTTAAGTTGATGTTTGACCTTAAGTAAACTGGCATAGCCCTGTGACTATTGTGACTTGACCTTGGTAGTCTTATGAATAATAAAAACAAAGTATTTTTACATGTATAATTTACAAGGGGTTGAGTATTTCAAAGAACATGACATATTACAAAAGTAGCATTTCATCATTAAGAAACCAAATTTAGTGACAGATGAAAACCCAGTTTCCATCAGCCTAAAGCATGTACAAAGTCAGTTTGTGGCAGTGAGAGTAGCTTACAAGTTTTAATACTAGAATTCATTGACATACCAATAACAATGAGTATAAGGCATTACCTTTTAGCATTAGAACATACTGTATTGTATGGCTAGTATATGATCTCCTTTCATTGCCACAGAAAAGGTGTAGCCAGTTTCATAGCTGGTTGCCCCACTGGTTGAGGTGGCTGGTTTTTCTCCTGGGCTCTACCTTTTTTCATGCCAGTTGTTTCAAATGAATATTGGATTTAGGAATGCTGGAGGCATGGAACATATAGACAGTTCATTCTGTAAATCTAGTATGGGTGTTGCAGCCTTTTAACTATGCAGTTAAATCTTAGTAAGGTTCTTTATGCAACCCTGAGCAAGCCACTTAACCTGCAGCACTTGAGCTCAGATCATAACATTGAAAAGGGCTCTTTGGAAATGGTGTCATATGTGTAGTGAAGCCCGTCAAGGTTGTTTTCATTGTATTTACTGATGGATTTTGTGTTGATTAGTAGGTTCAGTGCATTTATCTGTGTAATAATGTGTGCTGCATATAAAATAAATTATTGTATTGTTGTGTGGTTGGCATTACCCAATTTATACCCAATTATATTTTATAAACATATAATAGTCAATATCAAAATTGAAGCATTTGGGATTGATCTCTACTTGGAGTTAGGAGATTCCCAGCTGTTGTTTTTTTAATGTGTTTCCTACAGTGTCTTTTGTTTCTTATACCCTACAGATATTCATATTAGGCTTATATGGGCATTATGGTAACTTATTTGGAGACTCTAAACTGACACAGAATTAATGCTTGTGGATGGCACCGTGACTGTGCACTGTGATGGACTGACTGTGTTCCATCTACAGGTTGTTTTGCTACATTGTTCCTAATGCTGAGTGGGCAAGTTCTGGCTGCCTTTCATAACATGTTTAAATAAGCAAGCTTAAAAAATGGATGGATGGACATGTGCAAAGTAAAGTGTTTCATTTTTATTTGGGACATGTTTTGTCTTTAGAAGCATGTTTATTTTTTCCTATTTTTTCATCAAACTTCTAATATGTGGAATCAGAAAAGGGCATTTTTATAATATATCATCAGTAATTATTTTCACAGCACTGAGGCAGCAGTGGTTTTCAGCAATTTGCATTTTAAATGCTGACACAGCACAAACTGCCAATGGAAAAAATGAAATCCCCAAATTATGGTATTTTTTTATTTCCACTCTTTAAAATAGTCTTTGTCTTTTTAATATGCTGTACACTTTGCTTCTTGGAAAAGGAATGATTGTATGCCCTTTTAAAATGTTTCTATGACTTCTTTTTCAAAATTATGTAGAAAAAAATGATAGAATGGCCACAAATTTCTTTTTTTCTTGCTGTATTTCTCATCATTTATTTTCTTATTTATTGTATCTTCCTCTGTGTGACCCAGTGACATAGTAATTTTGTGGAAATATTTACTGTCTTAAATAAAGAAAAAACTTGTGGAGTGCCCTCACTCCTATAATAATGGTAAGATATCAAAAGAAAAGCTTTTCCTTAACTGGTGACTGACTTTTGTCCTTTCTCATTTCTCGATACCTCAGTAAGTCAAATATCCCATAGTATCAGTACATTATAGGTGAGAATGCAGACAATTATACAAAATACTAGACACCAAGTATAGTCATTATTTTTCATGACTTGGCTTTCTTCATACTCAAAAAAGATACAAAAAAAATTCTCTTTCTTAATGGTCTTCTCAATATGATTATATTTTAATTTTGTAGATTAATGAAATGATCTGTGTTGTCTACCAACATAGTTATAACTATAAAGAATGCCTGTTAGAAATGGCTGCCCAAAAGGAGTGGTACAGTGGTATAACTGGTTTGTCACAGTAAGGAGAATAGGGTGCACATTCCAGGTGTTCTCTCCATGCATGTTCTCACTGTGTCTGTGTGGGTTTGCTCTGGGTGCTCCTGTTTCCTCCCGCAGTACTAAGACATGCAGACTAGGTAAATCCATCCATCCATCCATTTTCCAACCCACTGAATCCAAATACAGGGTCATGGGGGTCTGCTGGAGCCAATCCCAGGGCAGGGTGCCAACCCACCGTAGGACACACACACAAACACACACTAGGGCCAATTTAGGATTGCCAATCCACCTAGCCTGCATGTCTTTGGGCTGTGGGAGGAAACCCACGCAGACATGGGGAGAACATGCAAACTCCACGCAGGGAGGACCCGGGAAGTGAACCCGGGTCTCCTTACTGCGAGGCAGCAGCACTACCACTGTGCCACCCCGGCTAGGTAAATCGGTTTTGCTAAATTGACCCTAGTGTGTGTGTTCACCCAGCAACAGACTGGTAACCTTTCCAGGGATTGTTCATACCTTGTGCCCTAATATTGCTGGAATAGGCTACAATTGGGAAGCCTGAGAAAAGCCGATTTAGATGGTTTTCACTTTTTTTCATTAGCATAACTCATTGACTTATCCCCATCACACATTTTTCTTGCATGTTGTGCTTGGGAAGCTCTTTTGACCATTTATACTGCAGTTGATGAAATATTCTTTTCTAAAAGAGCATCAGAATATGCATGGATAGATTGTTGAACTTGGAATATTCTAGAAGGATTATAATTCTGAACACCGATTCTTACATTTGATTTCTTTTTAAAGGATCACAATTCTGTATTAGTGCGAGTGTTTGTGTAAGTAGGACCTGCGATCCAACGCTATTTCCTGCCATACATCCAGTGCTAATGGGATAGTTTTCAGTCCCCTGTAACTCTAAATTGGAGTAATGTTTGAGAATGTTATGTTGTAACTTGTCAGAGTGAAACTCTCCCCTGCCTTAGGCTAAGTATTATGAATTAAACAACTGAAGGGTTATAATATGAACTGCTATTCTGTTTTAGACTTGTAGTACTAGGGTGTTGTACTGTGTTAGCCATTATGAAAGTAATGAGAAGTCAAGCAAAATGACACCTTTTTGCTTGACATCTCACTACTTAAGGGTTCAATTTTGTTAATCCTGGATTATATAGTCTACTTCACACAGATAAAGCTAAATGTAAGCAAAATATATTGAAACACTAAAAGGCATTTCCCCTTTTAACCTCATCATAACTATGGCATCGATTCCCTTTATTTTTGGGGAAGGGTATTATACTATGGCCATTTAAGAATCTGGACCTTCAGAATATTACATGAGACTTTTTCTTATTGAATTCCTAATCTGGCTATCCATATATATATATATCTCCTTATATATAATTTGATAGTATCCATATGTATGGTGTTCGCGTCAATACCCCAACTCAATACAAGTTATACCTCGACTCTGCCTCTGCAGTAAGAACATAACGTGGCAAACGCAGACGCAGTATTGCATGATTGGCTAAGAATGTTCGAATGCTACAGTGACGCCGTTGGACAGCCGAGTATAGTAAGTCGGTGTTGGTTTCGAGCAGATAACAGTAAGTTCAGTTGGTTTTTGGAACGTTGGTTTGGTGGGGCGTATTCTTTCCAGGACTAACATCATCGACTGAGTTAAACCCTTTGACAGCTTCCGGAACCGTAAGTAATTTAGAACGTATCGACATTTGGGCAGTTCGGTTGTGGCAAACGTCCTTCTGACGTTTATTGGCAAACTGAGTAATGACGGCTGGGTATTAACAACGGTCATTGTTTAAATTTTAGCCAATCTCAGATCTAAAATGACCACGGCAACATAATTATTACTCCGACTCTGATTAGAGTCGTAAAATACAGTTTGTTTCGAAAATTTGTTTGCTGGAAAAAATCAAATGAGGTGCGTCGAAGAGCTGAGTTCACATCTCGCAGCCCCGTTTGAACAGGAAGCTCTTCATTACATCGGCCGAAAAGGTCTATTTTAAGCACAAGTCAGTGCCATGATAACAAAATCATTTCAAGGACTTAAAAAAACAATTCTTTGTAGTGAAAGTATGGATTTCACAAACGTAGAATTTGTAGCCCGATTCGAACGGGCTCCCAGTCGCTATGTTTCTTTTAGTTGCCAAGAGATGGTGGAAGTGTCCAAATATGAGAAGGCCAACCATAGATATAGAATTACTAAACGCAACATGACCAGCACCATCGTACATCAACGTCGCTGCCACATTGCAAGTGGCACTGCTGTGGAGTGAAGTAATGGATAAAGATGCTTCACGCATGTGCTGCTTGGGATTGTACAAACCGCTGTACGCTCCAAACCAGATCCCGGGGGATTACATTTCATAGGTGAGGCTGAACAATTCTTTTGGTTATATTTCGCCATTAGAAAATCCCATTTTATATTCTTAGCACTCAAGGTCATCTTACAATAAAATAAACAACATTAGTAAAATTAAAACAAGAGAATGATAAATCAAACATCAATAATTAGCAAACAAACAAAGATAACTGCCAGTAACAGTGCAAAATTCACAATTGGTATGCCAGTTTGAAAAGAAAAGTTTTGAGGGCAGTTTTAAAATATGTTACTGAATCGAGCTGACGTATATGAGCCGGAAGAGATTTCCCGAGTTCAGGAGCACTATGAGAAACGCTCGAGCTCCCATAGAACAGAGTCTGACATGTGGTACAGAAAGTAGAGCTGCAGATGAGGATCTGAGTGAGCGAGAGGGGTGTCAGTCTGTAGGAGATCAGTGAGGTTGTGGAGAGCTTTAAATGTTAAGAGCGGTATTTTGTAGTTAACAGGGAACCAGTGAAGCTGGGAGAGAATCGGTGTAATATGTTCAGTGGATTTAGAAAAGCAGGTTATTATCCTGGCAGCAGAATTTTGAAGAAGTTGTAAGCGATGGATAAGTTTTTGTGGGATGCCAGATAGAATAGCATTACAGTAATCTATACGTGAGGTGACTCAGGCATTAATCAATACTTCAGTACTGTGTTGCGTAAGAACAGGACGAAGTCTAGAAATGTTTTGGAGATGGAAGAAGGCAGTCCGCAAAATGTTATTATTATTAAATAATTCCTCCCATATAATAATAGCAATAATAACAATTTAATAATTGCCTTTATTAGAGTATAAATGGATATAAATAATTACATTTAAACGATTCGCCAAAATCCGTTGTATGTAAACGATACTGTTTTAAACGTTATTGTTTTTTTCATCAGAAAACCCAGTTTCCACGTATACATGTATTAGTTTAAATGGCACTTTTACCACTTGCAATAGGGCGGACGCGCTGACGTATCGTGTCAACTGGGCAACACAGTGAATGCGGCTTCTTATCTATATATGTCTATGATTTGTTCGCTTTCCGATGTAGTGTAAATAAAGTAAATTCATCTCACTGTGGTGCGTATTCCGTACGTAATACCAAGTAACACATTATAATTCTCCTGCTTTACGAGAATATATCCATGCCACTGGAAAAAAGACATACAATTCCACAGTCCATTTCAGATCCCAGTGAAAAGTCTATTTCAAGGGCGTCTCAAACGCCACAGAAGACACAATCTACAGTGGATGAACTTACAGTTTTCTGATTCACATTTTATTGTATGTTCTATTTCTATGTTCTGTTTCTTTCATTTGGGAAATTCACCAGTTATAGATTCCCAGGCAACGCTGGGTACTCCTGCTAGTGTATGTGTGTGTGTGTGTGTGATATATATATATATAATATAATATATACACACACACACACACACACACATGGGGATGTACAGAGTGAGCAGAGCAAAGTGTTATATATATATATATATATATATATATATATATAAAAATCTTAACTATAAATCGGTCAAAGTGCCTGGCTGAATAGCTAACTTGTTTCTCTACTGCAATTTAATTACGGTAGTATTTTCTAAAGTAACACTTTCTGCTTAGAATATTTCTGCGAGTGTCTGCCATTCCTCAGTTCAATTCCTAATTCAATCAATTTCAGTTTACTTTTAATTGGTATGTCTTTTTTATAGTACATCTCATTGCTGGGCCAACACATTATTGTGCCAAGTTCCTTGTTTCATTATATAGTGCTGTGTGTTCATAACACAAGTGTATAGCAACAGTTTAGCCCAAAAGAAACATTTAGATCAGTGTACCTGCACAAGCTGCTGAACTGCATCTTTATAATTTCCTGGGAGAAGAAATACAGTATGTTTCTGCTATCACCTGCTTCTTGGTTGTTTCAAAGCTTAAAATTTTCAAATCAATCCACATCCCTATATCAAGGGTATATGTGTCTCCACAAATATTTTTTATCTTGATATCTATTATCTGTTCCATATTAAATTCAATGGTGATACTAAGTTAACCCAATGCATTTCAGCCTTTAGTTTTAATCTGCTTGGTCAACCTAGACAAATAATTAGTAAGTAAATTAACATGATGGAATGCTTCAGGTTGGAGATACTATATATAAAGTTAGGCAAAGATGGGTGGGGAACCCCAGATAATGAAAGACTATCTGCAAAAGCAAACTAAGTAGTCTATTTAAGAAATAGTTGTCACTACAAGAAAGATTAGAGTAGAGTAGAGTAAAACAGGTTAACATTTCATTTCAGAGACAGTACTATGGATCCTTTTGAATTTGTCCATGAACCAAACTCTAGAAAGAGGTAATTTCCTCACTGCTGTTAAACACATTAATGTGTCTTTAGACGCAAAGACTTAACACAGATATTCTGTATGTACCACAGAGGTTGAACATCTGTTACTAGCCACTGTTTCAATTCCCTCTTACTTTATAACTTAGAACTACAGGCTGTTTTTGTACTCTAGTACTTCTGACCTCAAGGATAAGGCCTACCCGATTAAAGATTGAGAGAGAAAGACACCAGTTGTTGTGTTTTTTCTGGTTTACTCTAATGTCATGTAATGCAATTAAAGTAAAAGGAAAATATTATACATTTCATTTTATTCACATGAACACATTTAGTCATTTTTGATTATAGCCAATTTCGCTTTGTTAAAAAGTCCACTTAAAAGACTTTGCAGAAAAAGTGTAAAATATAGATTTGTCCATTTTTGTGTTTAGCATAACCTTTTTAACTATGGTAGAGACTGCAGGAAGCACTTTATATTTTGCTTTTTTTCAGACACCATTGGAATGTTTCAATTATGCTGTAACTTACAATGAATAAACAGACAGAGACATGTATGAACTGAAGACATATTCTGCAGTAGCAACCTTAAACAAGCCAAAAGTTGAAAAAGTGATTAAACACTGAAAAGACATTACCTGTAAAATATAACTGCTTTTTTCACTCCATAAACTTAGAGCTGTAGAAGGATTTCTTGAAAGACTTAAGGTTACAGCAGTCCCATAAAACAGTGCTACCCAAATTCTGTCCTAGGGATCCATTGTGGCTGCAGGTTTTTTTTTTCAACCAGCTTCTGTTTTTAATTGGAGTCCTGGGCTAATTAAGTGAACTGTTATTTCCCCAAGTTCTGTGTTTTGGGACCAATACAGAAAATAGAAAACTAAGTTTGGTAAAAGAAAACAAAAAATATATATATATAGTTATATGGGAGTAATGTATTTTTTTTTCTTTTTAACAATATGTTCATCTTGATTTTCATTCTGCTTTTTCAGGTGTTCTAATTGTTTAATTAATCCATTATTTACTAATTAGTGGGTCTGACACTAAAGTAGTTGCAGGCTTTGATTATTCAGTGTTGTTTGCCTGGGTGTCTGCTCTGCTCATTTTTAATTATCATTAATAAGATAAAATGCAGGGGGAAAAGTTCATAGTGAAAGGGCAAAATATAATGAAATCAACAAAAGAGAGTTAAGCATTTAAATCTACAATATAGCAAAAGCAGAAATATTTCTAAATGTCTTATAAATGTAAAATCATGCTGCTGTTCTTTTCTGAATGTAGAATAAGAGAAAAAAAAATACCAGCTAATTAAATGAGATCAGTGTTATCAGGTGTTGTCACTGATGAATGAATCTGGTTGGAACAAAAACCTGAAGCCACAGACGGTCCCCAGGACCAAGTTTGGGAAGCACTGCCATAAAACAATCAGGAATTTTCTTTGACATTAAATGTAGTTAAACATTACCAGTGCCAAGAAGGTTTCCAGATGGAAAAACAATCATGGTATATTTTTTATTGCATCTTGTATTTTTTAAAATCATATGAAGGGATAATTCCATTTATTATGCTAATAATCATAAAAGTGGGTGAAACAACTCTGACTATTCTACACAGTTAACTATGCATAGTGTTAAATGTGTAGTGAAGCAATGTAGAAACCAACAAGCATATAGCAACTTGTAAAATAAGCAAATGGATAAATCTTTGAATAATTTTATGTCAGTTGGCAGGGCATGAACACCACAGGATAATGAATCTCTGATTATGAAAAAAACAATGTGATAATGCCTGTAATGCATTTCTGAAAACAAGAGAATTTGCGCATTGCAGAATGAAAAAAAACTTTTTGGCCTTGGATAATTACTGAGAACAAATTCTCACACTATCATCAAGACCCACACTAAAAGCAGTATGATGTGAAACAACACTATTTAACAGATAACACAATGCCTGTGACAGAAACAGGATTGCATTAACACACATGAGCAATAATAACTCCCATTTGTATTTACTGTCTATTGTTTCAATAAAACTTTACCAAGGAATGCCAATTAGTCTTGAGTAATGTAACCTACAAATTTTATTGGGGGATCCTTCAATGTAAACTGTGAAGAAATATTGTAACTTAGTTATTTTTATCCCTGACTTTGTTACTTTCAATTTCTGGATGCCTGTCAACATAGAATAATTAATGAGCATTGCACAGCCTCTGTGGGTGTAATCATTTAATATTCCTAATCTTAACCTGGGTTTGTTTACTCGTGTGTGTGTGTGCGTGTGTGTGTGTGTGTTTGTGTGTGCTATGTATACTTGTATGTATATTGTTTATTTTTCATTCCAAAACATAAATCTTGGTAATGAACCATATTACTGATAAACCTGGCCAGAATTATGAAATGATGCAGAAAATATAAAATACAAAATAAGCACAATTGTATACATACATTTTGCAGAGTTCTAGCAGGTTATGTGAATTGATCAAGGTCATATCAGGAGGAAGAAGTGTGACCTGAGCAAGCAGCTGTTGTATATTACCGTTTTAACTTCTTGGCCCCCAGGACAAACTTGTCTTTCAGACATATTTAAACAGTTCTTTTAGCACAAGTACAGTATGTGTTGGTACTCCATAAAAATGCTGGTAAATGTATAATAGCTAAATTAATGACCTGGGAACTGTCTCTTGTACAAACTCTGTTCTCTCCTGTTTACATGAGCAAAGTGAATGCAATCCCAGCAGCAACAGATTCTTTTGTGGATTATAAGCAAAACAACATTTCACATGGCATTTCCTTGAAAAGTAGTTTTAAAAAGTAAGATATTGATGCCAAACTTGACTGTAGTCCAGATAAAAATGTTACGTTTCAGTTTCTGGTGTTAACTATCTGAACTGGGTCAATTATAGTTTTAAGTGGAAAATAAGGACGTGATGTATACTGAAACATAATAAAGTACATTGAAAACAAAGCGTCCATTTTTTTTTTGTTGTTGAATTATCCCTTAGTTGGTAATGGTATTTTTAATCATTTTAGATTTGCTGTAAATATTCCTGTGTGATGTGTCTTTTATTCTTTAATTCATGGTTTAATTGCCTCATTTTATAATATGGTGTTTCCTGCCTACTTGTGATATTAAAGTTATTATAGGATAAATCCCCAGGTTGCTTACCATACTCTAGGTGCTGATATTTTGCTGTCTAGCAACAAGAGTAATGTAGGAGGCAGAGTTAAACAAGACTATTTGTAATCCTACAAGGAAAACTACCAGGAAAAAAGAAGTCCATATTTAGACTGCTGAGGGACTCATTATGCTACACAATTAGGGTGTAAGTAAAAAAAAATAGGTTTACATTTATGGATGTAATTTACATAAAAACATAAATACGAAAGTAATATATTTCTTATAATGAAAATATGTCTGATCTCACTTTTAAGTAACAAACCATAAAGAGTAGTATGTAAAAAAAATGTCAGTGTAAAAGGTTTTGTGTTTTTATTTTTATTTTTTTTCAAACCCGTTATCTGTTTTAAAAATTGTACCAATATAAGTATGGGTATAAATAAAGAATACAGTAATTAGTCTTGTGTATGTATACAAGTTTTAAATATAATATTAAAATGTACTATAAAATAGTTATGCTGTATTACAAAAGGTATGTGGACACCCCTCCAAATTATTGAGTTCAGGTGTATTAGCTACACCCATTGTTAACAGATGCGTAAAATAAAGCACATAGCCATGCAGTCTCCACTGGCAAAAAGAGCTCAATGTCTTTAAACATGGTACTGTCATAGGATGCCTCCTTTGCTAATAGTCAGTATGTGAAATGTCTGCTCTTCTAGATCTGCCTTGGTCAATTTCCGTACAATTATTGTGAAATGGAAACATCTAGGTGCAGCAACAGCTTAGCCACAAAGTAGTAGACCACACAAAATCATAGAATAGGGCCGCTGAAGTACATAGTGCATAAAAATCACCTTCTGTTACATCACTCTCAGCAGAGTTTAAAAACTGCTTATGGAAGCAACATCAGCACAAGAACTGTGTGTTGGGAACTTCATAAAATTAGTTTTCATGGTGTCATGGGGAGCTGCACACAAGTCTAAGATCACTGTGCGCAGTTGGCTGGAGTGATGTAACATGCTGCCACTGGACTTTGGATCAGTGAAAATGTGTTATCTGGAATTATGAATCGCACTTCACTATCTAGCTGTCTGATGGTATGACAGTCCAGTTTGGCTGCAGCTGCCTTACTCATTGAACCTGGATCCATCAATAGTCATGACTGGGATGAGCCGAGACACAGAAGAATTATGATAATATTTTAAGTTAATTTAATCTTTAGATGAATACAGAGCAAAAAGACGATCTTGGGTTGCTGCAAATGTGTAAAAATGCTTTTGTCTAGCCACAAAACAAAGTGCAAAACAAGTGTCATGTTCATTCCATTAGGAATGAATGAAGAAGTTAATAAATTAGTCATCCATTAAAAATAGGTGATTATATGGAGGTTAAAATTAACAATAAATATTTCAATAAAATAAGGCTAAAATCCCAGGGAAAATCTGTTTATCCTTTAACACAATTGCAAGCCTCAGTGCTTCTCTGTAAAAACTGATGTTTCTTTCGCTCACCCTGAATGGGTCTTGTTAACAAGAGGAGATTGCCACTGACAGGCAGAGTCAATACTTCACAGGTGCTGGTCCCTGTCTCTGGTCGTTCAGCATGTGTGGGGCACTGCGTCCAGCATTGCTCCTGTCTCCCACTTTTGCTGTTCCATTGTACTTCCTAGTGAGAGCCCACGCCAAGCAATAGAACACTCCTGCTCTGAGTATGCTCAGCAGAAGCAATCCCAAGCCCCCTTGAGCGCTGCCCCAATGCTCCTCTTCTGAGGTTCATCACCAGTTCTTTTCTCATCTTGCAGTCTTTCTTATATTCATGTTAACTTTAATCACTAATCTCCTAAATTTCCCCCTGCTTTCTGCTCAGGCTCCTTTTTATTCTCCAATCAGGCACAGTTGCCACAATCGTGGACACTGGAGTGTTGATGAGGTAACCGGCTGAACCACACTCGTCTTCATGTGAATGCAACCAGCCAATTTCCTTGATTGACCTCCAGAGCCATTCATGCAGGCTTTTTACATTTATTTAAAATTTCTGATTGCCAAGGACTTAAATGTGTCTTACCATAGGATGAGCCAATCTGGGTTTGGCAGATGACAGGAGAATCCTACCTTCCAGACTGTATGGTGCCTATTGTAAATTTTGTTGGAGTAAGGATAATGATCTGATGTTGTTTTCCAGGGCTTGAGCTAGGCCCCTTGGTACCAGAGAAGGGTACTGTTAAAGCTACACCATACAAATGCATTTTTTTTTTATTTAAACATGTGTTTTCATCTTTCGGCAGAAGTTTTGGAGAAGGCCCTGAGTGTACCTCTGTGCCCATAGCCAGGACCATAAAGACATGGTTTGACGAGTTTGGTAATTGAGTGGCTTATACAGAGCCCTGACCTCTACCCTATTGAACACTTTTGGATTGAATTGGGACACTGATTATTAGCCAGGTGTTTTCATCCAAAGTCAATACCTGACCTCACAAATGCTATTTTGGCTGAATAGAAAAGACTTCTCAGAAGACTGGAGGCTGTTATATATAGCTGCAGAGGAGGCTACCATATTAAAGCCCATGGGTTTGGAATGAAATGTCAAATAAGCTCATATAGGTGTGGGGTTCAGATGTCCACAAACCTAAAGGCATGTTGTGTATGTAATTTAATTCCTTTTTGCACAGTGTAATTTCCATTGAAGAGCACTGAACACTGCACACATTTAATTTACTTAAATGACAGTATAAAAAAAATGAACACACACAATATCTTCATCTCCCCGTAACCCTGATTTAGATTAAGTGGACTTAAGGAAATTACACTTAGTATCTGTACATTTACAGTAGGTGTTATATATTAGCAGTCTTCTAGGTTTTTATGATTTTTTTTTTCATTTTATGACCAGCGGCGTAGTATGGATGATATTGTTGCTTAGTCTCAAAAAATGCTGTCAAACATCACCTTTCTTAGGGATGACCTTTAATGAAGCCAAAGAAGATCTTATGTCTTTAGTGCATTAAAATAAAGCATTATGAAGCATAACTAAACTATATTTGTGAAATGTCATATGCCTTATCCTCATTTGTAATGGATATTTAACCTGATTTTTTTCTGTCAAAATTATAAAAAATACACTTTATATGATGTACAGAATAGTTCAAAAATGCTGATTTTTCCAGTTATGTATTTTTACAATTACAGTGGAACCTCTAGATACGAGTTTAATTCGTTCCAGAACTGAGCTTGTATAGCGAATTTCTCGTATCTAGAACAAACTTCCCCATTGAAAATAATGGAAATCCAGTTAATCCGTTCTGCACCCCAAATATATTAACATAAAAATCAATTTTCCTAATAAATAACACTGATAAATTATATATACTGTAGTCTACCTTTAATAAATAACACTGGTAAATAATATAACTGATTATTAAAAGAATCAAAACAGGTGTCCAAAGTGCAGTAGAGCATTCAATAAATCTTTAAATAAATAATCCTTAAAACAGTTGTGAAGTGGAGGTTTAAAATACACAAGAATAACAATCCTTTAACACGAGGTTAAAACGTCAACAAGAAGCAGTCTTTAAAAACAGATGACAATCACCGGTGCTTCTTCTCTGTTAGTGTCTCACCTATTTCTCCCATGCGGGCTCTAAAACAGGCGAGACACTCTTAATGCAGCTGACCTTCTCTACACCGTCCTGCTTCAGCTGTTTGGCTCGCCTGTTCAGCTACACGCGAGCCTGCACTTGCCTGCCTGCCTGCCTGCTCTCTCTCTCTCTCTCTCTCTCTCTCTTTTACTTTTTCTCCCCCTTAACCTGCTCGCGCTTCTCTATATATGCGGGGAGGACATGGCAGCTGCAGCCCATCAGCCACAGGAACAATCATGGATGTGGGCAGTTTCCCACCTGTGCACTTAAGTGAGAAACGCAGACACCGCAGATCGCGGCTCGCAACTGCTACCACGCCCCCTCGCTAAGCCGCGAGCTATACCCACAGCCTGGCTCGTGGCTCGTTACGCGAACCAATGCTCGTATTTAGAGCTGAATTTTTCGCTCATACTTTCCTCGTATTTTGAATTTCTCGTATACAGAGGTGCTCGTATCTCGAGGTTCCACTGTATATAAAAAATATATGTTAATGCTGTTGTTAGATTAAAAAATGTAATCACAATCACACAAGTTTTTTACTGAAATTAACAGCGTATTAATCAAAATTTATTTATTTCCTTTATGTGTTATAATATATTTTTACAAAGCAGAAATGACTCAGTGATTACTGTCTAATAGAAAATAGTTTTAGTAACCACTTGCCTAGGCATATTAAATTATTCCAGTTAATTTATTGAAAGGTTTTGTTTAACAGAAATATTTGAACAAATAGTGAAACACAAATCATAGATATAAAATATATTTAAGATTTAATGAAATATTTAAATATGTTTCTTAATATTATTAATTACTACATGTATTGCTTATACTGTATTGTTTTGTCACGGGAAACTATAAATGTGTTTTGACATTTGTATTTTACCATTAAGACTAATAAAACATTCATTATTAAAATTTTTAAAGCTTTTAAGATATAAAAAACACAGAATTGCAAACAATTTTTTTTCATTATTTGATATGCTGGATATCTCACTGATTAAAATACCATGATGACCAGAACAACAGCTGGAATATATACAGTACATTCAAACACATAATGTACAGTTTACATAATGCATAGCTAGTAAAATGAACAGCTTTTACTGTTTGAAAAATATTCACAGATGACTTACTATTTTAATGCTCCATATGCTGAGTTATGTTTAGTTACATATACTTGACTAAATACAGAATGCATGTGTTGGGTTAAACAGATAAAACATCCGTGAGGATTTCAGTGTAACCCAACAAGCTGTTAGTTTGACCCTCACAACATTATTCCCTGTGTATCTGCGCTGGCATGAGTCATTCCTTTTTCTACATTAACTGCTAAAATGTGCATCCTACATGATATTTGGCTCCTTTTTTAATTGACAAGCTGCTATAGGGAATAAGACACTTTCTCCAAATGTCTTGAGAGCCTACAAATAGCAGACATAGTAACATGGGCAAAACTAAACTAAATCCGTATAATATACAGTACACAATGTAGGGCTTACAATACACATTAAACTATTGGATGGGAAAGTAATTTTGGTTAAACACCAATGCACCATGAGGTGGTTAACAAAAAATGATCACAATACAATATCAATCCCATTGTAAACTTATTTGAACTGTGAATCTTTGATTGTAATCAGATATTTAGTATGAAAGCACTTTTATAAGCCTTTAAGCAATAGTTTCTTTGGAAATGTTACACCAAGGTAAATAAATAAATGTACATACTGTATATAAGGATGTTCATATTCTAGGATATTATTTAAATAAGAAACATATTTTTGTTGCTATATTTTTTTAATTGACTTAATAAACAAGTTTTGTAGAGTCACACTTTTAACTCTAGATGCCTAAATATTAATAAGAAAAATTAAATATTGCTTATCACTGAAATTTATTAACTGCTCATCCTTCTGTGACATATAAGTAACTGCCAGAGTCCGAATAAATAATAAAAATCTTGCCACAATGGTGCATTTTAATTGCAAAGGAAGTGGAATCATGTGTGTAATATGACTGTGTTCTTGTTCTGCAGGATACAACTGTTCTATAAAAGGTTTAAATAGTTTGATAATGATATATACCATACATCAATGATATGAGTAGTACTTGCTTTACTGCAACTTTCAAGTATATGCTTCATTGATCAACATTTAAATAAAATATGCAATAATATATAATATGGTAATATTTAGCCCTGCTTCTTCATCAAAAAACATGCTGTATCTCTGTTGACTGTGAGAACTGCGCTACTAAAAGAACAGATAACAATGTGTGTTCTCACTTTATGCTACATTAATTTACTGGTGACTTGCAGCCTTCATACTGTAGTTGTACATCTTATTTGGCTTTCTGTGTAAGGTGGAAGCAAGTGCATTAGAATACTAGTCACTGATGGCAAAACTACATTTTAATTTGGTTCTACAGTTCAAAAAGTGGATGAGCTGCACTGGGGCTGGAGACGGTACAGTTCAGTCAAGTAAACCAGAACCGTGGGCATAGCAATTACCACAAATGCAAGATCCCTTTACAGGTGAAGAAACAATAAGATAATTCTATATTTATATCCTGCGAAATAAACATTTTTCATAATGGTTAGCTTGCCAAATATCATTGCAAGTTGTTTTAATGAATAGTTATTTTTAGTAAATCATTATGGTATCTGTATGTAGTTTTTTGATGAGTGTTCCCTTCTTGTTTGTCATACCCTATCTATGTATATGTTGTCTCACTGGGTGACAATAATCATCTTTAAGGGTTATGTTCGCTGGCCTTTTTTACAAGTAGTTTTAATGTTTTTTCATTATTTTCATGGGCAGTTACTTCAAGAAAACTAAGATCGAGGCAATATGACCTGTTCTCTATGAAAAATTGCCTGAATACACACTAGTGTCTCTCTCATCAAGATCCTCTTTTTGCTCTGTATTCATCTAGAGATTAAATTAACTTAAAATATTAACATAATTCTTCTGAGCCTTGCTTTTTCAGTATGTCTTTATTATGATTTTAAATAAAGCAGTTTTTGCAAAACATGAAGTGGTCATCCTCATCATTCCAGTAGAAACCATTCAAAATTTAATATAGCTCACTCAAACTCTTAGAATGTAAATATAGTTCAGTTGAGCACTGTCATTGTACTCTGCTCTGTTTTGCCCGCTGTGTCAAAAGCCCCTCACTTGAGGCCAGTGTGATGAATCTGAGTCATGACACTAATGTTACGGCTCATTACATACAATTAATGTTCTCACCCATAGGTGTTCTGTTCTAGAAATAGAAGGCTTTAGTCCTGTACTCCATGCAGAGAGCAAAAACCAAGCCTTTTGCCAAATGAACAAAAGGAAAGTATTAAATTGTGAGTACTTTGTTTCAAACTCACTTTAATTAAGTAAGGTCATGGCAGCACAGTGTTATGGAACAGGGACTGGAGCGACAACAGCAACTAAGCAGCATCAAAATAAAGGACTCATTTCATTGATCAAACCTGAATTTAACACAAAAATATTATTATTTACTCCCTAACAAGCTTGTTGAAGTGTAGGTAACTTTTAAGGAAAAATATGGTCAAATATCCCTTAGTTTAGATCTGCAAAATTTATTGACAATAAAGAATTTATACATAACACAGGCCTGCAAAATTAAACATGGAGAAAATAGTTGTAATTGTGAATAGTTATCTTTATTTAAATTCATAAACTCAATAAAAAATATAATTAGAATGTTTTCATAACTACACATTTAAGTAAGAAAATGAAAAGAAATTTAATTAAAATTTAACAAGTTACACAATTCATGTATCCTAAGTGCCAGAGAGGAAGAACAGGCATTCTGGCCGGGATAAAGGAAGGATTTATGCCAGACCAGGAGGCCAAAATGGAAGGAGCAGGTCAATGGGCTCACCGGGAGTAGATCATTCCCCCAAACGACAGGTGGCAGTATCCCTCCGAGCTAAACCCAATCTTTGGGGACCACTAGAGGGAGCTGTGGGGGATGACTACCCTGGTTTCCACTCAACCCAGAAATGTTCTAGGTGACCTGGAAATGGGACAGGAAGCAGTTCCTGGGTCTAGTTTACTAGTTCACTTAAATCAAGTCAGAGTCAGGCGGCACTCTTGGAGGAGGAACAAAAGAATTGTGAATGGTATATTTTGCTGGTGTTCTGGAAAAGGAGTTTTGTCAAATAAAAATAATTTATTTAAACCTGAAATTATGTTGGTTGTTACTGTGTCTTTGGTTTGGGACTTAGTGGTGCCCCCTTGTGGTTACAGGTTTAGATACATAGATTGCAATATATAGATTTAGATGAGACTGAAATCAGTCCCTAGGTCTGGTTTAAAAGGAAGCAGCACTCAGCAGAATGGTGGAGGACATAGAGTTCATTTGTTTTGTATAATCGTGGCTTATTTTGGTGAGGTGACTCTACAGATTTTGCAGTCTTCTGACTTTCCTTAGTAATCATTAATCTTAAGCCACTGCTTCTGTTCAGTTGATCACATGCTTTTGTCTTTTTTGATCAATTTCAACACCTCCTTAAATTTCACCTCATCAGACTGCACTTAGAGATTTGCTTAAACCTCTGCTTTAAACTCCAGATCTGTGGCATTGTTGTCACTTCACACTGAATAATTGATGCTGCACTCTACTATGCATTACACCTGTTCAATGTGCTCCACATGGCTTCATTTCTTTAGATCCATACTGAATACATTTGCAGCTTTCTTTTTCAAATAGTCCATGTTTATAGTTACAGTCCTGTACTGCTTGCCATAAAAAATCCTAGTTACTAGTAAGCGAACTGGTTAATTCTGCTGAATTTTAGTTTTTTTTTTTTTTTTTTTTTTTTTATACAGTTTCAATAGTTATGCTTTAAATATTTGTTTTTATAGCAACAAAATTTGTTAAAGGGCAAGCTTATTCAGAAACATTATCATCAATGAATATGAGCTGTATTGCATTTTTAATAGGAAATATTATGTTGAGCAGTGAATGAAATTATAAATTATCTTGTCTAGGCGAGGTCAAATGTAGTAGTAGTTTTTTTCTTCTTCAATCACCTCTTTTTGCTAATGCCCTCATGTCTGCAATAATTGTTCATGCCTGCTTTTTAAACTTCTTGCTACTGTAAAGTATACAGTATATTTAGATGAATTATTTTGAAAGTGAGGAAATCATATCTTGGGATTTGCATTAATGAAGGACTTGTCAAAGATATTCTATATTCTACCTATAGACAGAAAATAAACTAATAATTTTGAATGTGGAATGTATCTGTTTGCATAAAGTGTTTATTTTGTTTTTCGTAACATTTGTTGAAAAAATCTTTGGGGGCAATTCAATGGTAAAATGCAGTTTTGGTTTTTGTGAGTAATGCAATATGTTTACAACATCTTCAGCAAGATGCTGACATATACAAGGAGGACAAGAAGCACAAATTGCTTTCACATAAGAGCCTGCTGAGGGAAAACTTATGATTGCAGGAATAACAATAGGTACACGCAGGGGGACTGTCTTAAAATATCTCAGCACCATGCCAGCACCTGCTGCATGTCCTGTGACAAAGCTAGCAGGTGATCGTGAAATGGCAAAGAGCCATACATCCTCCACTATAGCAAACAGAGAAGAGATACAGTTCATGCAGTGAGCACAATTCATTTTGATTTTTTTTTCTTTTTCACCAATTCTTCTTTTATAAGGTATAAGTGGAGGTTTTGTTTCTGTTTATATTTGTTGTGTTGTGTTTATTTGGCAAGGAATCAGTCTGTACTGGTAAATATTGTTTCTCCGGCAGTGGCAAGATGATGATGATGATGAAAGTGTTTCACTGCTCTTGCAGAATGCCTGCAATTCCTCAGAGCTGCTTGTTCAAAACCAACACTGGGCATAATGAAAGGAGATACTTGGATTAGCATAGTAATTTATTACTCAGTTCTGGGGCATTCTTAATCAATTAGCAATGGTTGCCCAGCTTCTTTTTGTGGAAGAGTTTACACTGATAACAGCGTTTGCTAATCTTGTCCGTTAAAGGTAGCTTTTTTTAACAGAGAACATGGAAGCTTGACAGAAAGCTTGAGCCCCTTGACAGATAATGTAGGAGGCTGAGATTTTTTTTTCTTGTGAAATAAAAACCATCCAGGAAGAAAAGAATTTTGAAAGCAATCTTTATCATGAGTGCAAAACGTCATTCCTACAATCTGTATCATACCATTGAAACATTAGCAAGAGATAAACTAAATAGTGAGGCATGATTAGCTACTTGCATAAAAAAATATAAGTCTCTTCAAGTAGAGGTCTGATAGTTCATATATTCATACCGATCTATTCAGTTCAGACCCCAAATAAATGAATCACAGTTCACTGGTTAAAAGGCATAGAATGTGCTTATTATTAATTCAGCTTTGTTGCTGTATTTGAAAAACATATCTCAATTTGATTGACGTTAGAAGTGATGTGCAGCTTTAAACATCTGTTGCCATCATTTCCTCCTGCCCCTCCCTTGCATTCTATAACAAAATAGGACATTGGGGCAAGGGGGTAAGCATGGGTGACCAATCAGTTTTTGTTGTAAAGTAACCACTATTAGAGTTGTTTAAATAAAGGAATTAGTGAAAGTGACACAGCCAAAATGCTGTGTCTCTATTTTCCAGTTTTTCAGTATAGGAGTAACCTTATTATAAACACTATTTGGTTATTGTAAGCTATATTTTCTTTAAGCACATTTTTTTTCTAGCACTGAACAGTTTAATATATTCTGTACTATTGGAAATACTATATAGTTGGCATGCTTCAAATCCCAAAATAAAGGTAAGGAAATCCAAAATATAATGCTCTCACCTTTTCCATCTTGTTGTTTTATACGTAGTTAGTTGATGAAACTGTCCTTGGATAATACCAAGCTGAAGACAATAGAGTACAATTGTTTACATAAATTGGAGCACATACAAGCTAAGTGACGTGTTCTGAGTCACGCATTTATTTAGGGAGGCTATTAAACCAGCAGATTTATGGCTTAAAGTCCAAATATTGAGAGCTACACCACACCACATTGCCTTCCTATGTTAGCACTGGTCTAATGCAATGAAAAATATTTTAAATATTTCTGACTATGAATAAAAATAATTGCCAATAGTTTTAACCGGAAGTTTAATTAATAATAAAAACAACTGGGTGAGCTGTGGGGCAGCATCTGGCTAAATGAGTTCTGTTAATCTGCAGACCTGTGTGCACTAGACAATGAAAACCATTGTTTTAAAGTTGTCCATCCTAGGGAGCACATAATGTAAGTAATTGATAGCTTAGGGTTGCATGTTGCATGTTTATAAACTCTTTCAGCAGATTTTATATAAAATTAAAATTTATATAAAATTTTAAAAAGTCAACTTTTTTAATTCAAAAATTATGGTTCTAATTAGCAGGCTGCAATTAAAAATCTGTCATTACTGTTATAAACTATAAATATAGTTAACAACAAGACAGTGGATATACTTAAGCAAAAAAAAGTTGAGTTCATGTGAGATATTTACCTACTGTCAGTGATGATAATGTGATGTTTATTGCTTGTTCCTCTGTATTTTGACTGAGTCATTAGATTATTTTGTTTACGTTAAAAGTAAAATGGTATAGAAGATGCAGTCTGTGTACTAATGGTATGAAGCCAGACCTGTAATATGATTGAGTAGAGCACTTGTCAACAGTATTTAACTCTTAAGTCATAGGTAGATTTTATGTAAACAAAAGCAGACAGCTGGATGGATAAATGCATGGATTTGTTTAGGTTGTGTATGACTGATTAATTAACCTATCAATTTATTTAATAGTCTATGCAAAATTATTGCTAACTAAAGAAGCATTAAACATATTAAATGTATGCTGTATACATTATTTTATATATGTAATATCGGAAGTGAATGATTTTTTCATTGTAAATTACAGTATAGAATGCAACATATAACAGCTCAGAATTTAAGAAAAATTGGAACTGTTGTGATATCCTCAATCTCTATTCTATTTCCATGCATAGGATTTACTAATTTTAATTATGGCTCATTAAAAAAAGAAAGAAAACCTCGAAATTTTTATTAGATCTGCGCACTTTTTGAGTAATCAACCCATCTCAATATGACCTATCCTCCTCCTTTCTCACTCTTACCATTGTCAGGAGCATTGTCGTGCCGAGGACAGGTGCGACCATTAAAGTAAGTTAAAAATACATATTTTTTTAAATATTAGGCAGATACATGTGGTATAAGTGATTATAAAATACATTATTTTCAAAGAACTGAGAAACTATCTGATCAAGTTACAACACATCCTTCCCACAATACTTTCTAATACCCACCACCTCACTAATGCACAATGCCTCCAGCTGTGTTTCAGGTACTCTTAGTAACCACTTCAACGTACCATTTCTATATGCATTGCACTCTTATGCCTCTGAAGAGCTACCTTTTCAACCAGTCTTCATGCTTATAAGTAGAACAGTCTAAAGAGTACTTCTTGCACCCACTCATAAATCTGAATCTATCATATATTCCAGGGACATTTATAACATAGATTTTTATGGATTCAACTCTGCTATGTGGGAAATCTGCTCGAGAAATCAGAGATCACCATTCTCATCTTTTTGCATTCAGAGGAAAGATTTGAAATATATCTGATTTTTTAAACTGCCAATGTATTTATAGCCTTTTCCCTTTACTCTACCACAGGACAACTCACAGATGTAATTGTTCTTGCTTATCAGTTTATGAAGATAAATCATATTATAAAGAGTCAGTTAGTCTGACAACTACCTAATCCAGGACTAGGTTACAGGGAATTACATTTCAGTTAATATAAAATTCATCAAAAACCCTTTGTAATGTGCATGACCTAGTATAAGAAAATATTGTGTTTACAATATAAAATGAGTTTTGATAATATTTCCAAATATTTAGGAACTTTAGAGTAATCGTTTTTTAGAAATAATACCCACATGTATAATAAAGTAAAATTGTGTTTCCATACATAATTTGCAATAAAAATAAGATCTTCAAAGACTGATAGTTTTTAGTTACATTTTTAGTACAAGTATCTGCTCATTCACACTGTTAAAACAGACCTGAGTGTACATTTTGTGTTTGCAGACCTGCCTTGCCTTGCTGTGCTCTTATAGTATGGTACACATCGTAAACATTCAAGCAGTTGTGCCAGCAAAAAGGAAAAATCCTGTGAGGCTTCTGTGTCTGCGTTGCCCTGTGACCTCTTCCAGTAATCTGTAAGGGTTTTTGCAACCCACTGAGCACATCCCAGGAAATACTCATTTCAGCACAGCCACGGTGCAAAAGCCTGCTCCCCAGGGAATGAAATGCATTATCACATCTGAGCAACTCAACATCAAACAGTACAGGGGAAAAAAGGCAAAAAAGCACAGTACATCCTTTTTATACTTAATAGTTACACTGCCAAGTATTGCTAACAATATAGTGACCCACAGCAATGGATTGCTTCCAGATCTCTCATTTGTGCAGATAGATTTGTTTCCATCTTCTCCTCCTCCTCTTTCCAGCTGGCTTCTCACTCTGGTCAGCTTTGTTTCCTACAAACATAATGTCTAACTCTTATTTCTCACAGGTCTCTCCCAGTTCAGTTGAGTTTATCGTTTTATAATTTCTTATTGTGCAGTATCTTTTTCTAATAGTTGGGAGTGGGTGTGGTTTTGAGAGCAACTGGAAATGAACTATTTGTATAAATACTGTGGCCTGGCTGGGTTACAATAAGTTAATTAGTTTTTTCAATGTCTACAATGTAGAGCTATGCTATAATATTTACCTAGAGATTTATTATATATACTGTAAGTGTTGATAAGGAACAGATTTCA
Organism: Erpetoichthys calabaricus; assembly: GCF_900747795.2. NCBI lineage: Eukaryota > Metazoa > Chordata > Cladistia > Polypteriformes > Polypteridae > Erpetoichthys > Erpetoichthys calabaricus. The sequence continues at coordinate 148,179,268 of NC_041398.2, read as the reverse complement.
AATGCCATTTTAATGATTCAGATATATTGTTTTATTTATTTTTCCTTCTAAGTAGCATGGGGCTGTCTAGGGGTTACTTTCAAATAAAAAAAAAAATCATGTTTATCTTTAACTACATGCTGATAGGAAGTGAGGTGCAAAACTAAATGTTATATCCACACTGTGAAAAAAAAGGTTAGAGATTTTCGTTTCAGTTGTGTAGACTTTATTAGGTTTGTTTTGAAGAGAGTTGTGCCTCTTTAACACTTTTCATCAAGTGTTGTTCTTCTAGAATCTCATTCTGTAAGGTTGGATTTCCAGACATACCTGACATGGAAAAGGAATCCATTCCAAATTATTCTAATGTGATTTGGTATTCCAGTTGAGTGAAAATTGCTGTATAGGGCCAATCTCAGAAAAAATCATGAGAATATTACAGCCGTTCTTTTCCTACTTATCCATCTTGTTAACCATCTTAGTGTGGGGATGTGATCACAAGAAATTCAGGTAAAATAAGAACAAAAAAATAAAAAAAAAGCACAGTAAGAGAATATAGCACCAGTCTGTGACTTGCAGTCTCACCAGTCCAGTTTAGACTCCCCAGTTACTCTAGCATGCATGTCTTTGAGTCATAGGAAGTAACCAGAATATGTAGAAAACACCTGACACTATAGCTATGGGTTGAATGTCCAAATTCCACACAAACAGATGAAATGGCAGGAGCTATGAATCACCCCACTAATCACTTTACCCTAGACATATATGCAAAAAAAATAATAAATTATTAAATGTAAGGTTCCTTATTCATTTAGCTTTCATTTTTTTTTCACAGGTGGAAAATGTGAGGTGAAGTACTGTGTCTTATTGTGCATTTGTAAAGTGGGACACACCTTCAGTTCCTTTGCAATATTCCTGTGGGTTTAGACTTAATTTTTGATGACCATGTCATTACTAATGCATTATTTTAAATTTAGTACTCAATGAAATGCATCTTATTTTAACTTTTTAAATGTATATTTATTGTTTGTTATTAATATGGTTCTTTATGATAGTTTTTACTGTTAAAAGACTTATTAAGGGACGTAAACAAAAACATTCTTAATCATAATTTTAATGAAACACGAATGCCCATCAAGTTTTTATCATCATCATGTCATTTCACTTGAAAGAATTTGGCGGAACAAGGATGATTCAGGTTAAAAAGACCTTACTAACACCCCATTCCCAAAGTTGTTGTTTTTATTTATTTGATACTGTGAGAATAAACTGAACAAAATCATTCTAATTGTTTGTCTCTATATTTCATTTCCATGTGTAGAAAATTAGCAAAGCACGCAGTTCTTGAAAATGGGCATGACAACCTTATAGAGATGGATGTATTTACACCACCGTGCCACGATTTTGGGGATGGGTATGTTTCTCTAAGTGTTCACATGATACTAGCTGCTGCTGTGGTTATCTCAACGCTACACCTTCTAATGAAGTCAAAAGGTTACTCTTCAGGGCATTTTATTTTCTTAATTGCTGTTTGCTGGCACTAGTGTGCTTAAGCATACTGTATATTCACTCCTTATTGAGAATGATTACATAGATGGGTTGCACTGACTTATGAAAACAACTAGTCAGAGAAGAATACAGGGAAGTGATATGGAAAATATACATTAAAGCCTTACCTTTTTTCCTTAATGAAAAGTGGTGACTGTCATTTTTTTAACATGCAAGCCTAATAATATATTTTCACATACAGTATATAAAACTTGGGGAAAAATAAGACACAAGTGTCTACTCTAGGTGTTTCTCATCTGTGACAGCTAGAATCATTTCCGTGTTTGTTGCATCGTGTCATATCTTTATGATGGATGATTTAATGTATAATTTAAAAACTCATGTGGTTCTTTAGAGAATAGCTAACTTTTCTCTGTATTTTAATGTTTTTCTGTCTTTCCTACAATTTGAAAAGAAAATGAATCTACAGAGGTTTATATTTATTAAAATAAACTCTGGATTTTAATCTGTTTTTTGCTAAACATTCTGATGGGAACTGCCTGTTTAAAAAGGGCCAAAGTATAGAGATATTATACTGCAACAAAACTAATTTGATGGATTTAATAATGGCAGCTTTATTTTACAGCCATTACACTTCCCAGGGGGACTGTTGTGTAGCCTAAGACCTGCAATCCCTTGTCAGAACTGTTAATTTTGAATTAGGAGATCAAGTTTAATTGTCCAGACCTTACTTTTAACCCAGAACATTTAGATGTCAGACCGGGGTGATAGAAATAGAATAACTGCTGCTAAGGCTTCTATTTTTCAATAGTTTAGGTTTTCACAGGGGTAAAAAAAAAATAATAAAAAATGTTAATAGGACGCAGTCAACTAATGCATTTGATTAAATTAGATGACCTGGTTAATTAACAAAGGGGCAATGCTCTGTTAGTCAGTTATGGCAGATTCAAAGTCACAAGTGGCTTTCATTTATTTATTTATTTTAGTTAAATAGTGCCACTTGCTGCATGCCTACTATTTTGCAATCCCTATACATTGTTGACCCTCCCTCATCATATATTTACATTGGGTTTTGTTTCTTTGCTCACAGAACCTTCTGCATTTGCTTGCTTGTATGTTGGCTATCTATCTATCTATCTATCTATCTATCTATCTATCTATCTATCTATCTATCTATCTATCTATCTATCTATCTATCTATCTATCTATCTATCTATCTATCTATCTATCTATCTATCTATCTATCTCTTACTGTATACTTTCTTTTGTTATGCAGGCACTTCCTTTTTAAGACTGGCACCGGGACAACTCCACTCTTCAGCACAGCTACGCCTGGCTACACAATGGCAACTGGTGCTGTTTACTCCCCACCAACCCGGCCTCTGCCTCGAAACACTTTGTCAAGAAGTGCATTTAAATTCAAGAAGTCTTCGAAATACTGTAGCTGGAAGTGCACCGCCCTCTGCGCTGTTGGTGTCTCTGTGCTGTTGGCAGTCCTCTTGTCGTACTTCATAGGTAACTATAGAATTCAGTACACTAGGATTCAGAAAATGTAAACATTGAAGTAAAATCTTAATAGAAAGCTTATTCTACATGCTCAGAGTATACCACCAGGAACAGTGTCCTCAACAACAAATTACACATTACAGGAGTCCATGTTTTTGCATGTGTTGTTTCCCTCAATATTTTCTTAAAACATTAACTGAATAAACTTTTTTTATTGTTATGAAAGTGATCTTGTATGCTTAATTGAACATAATACTGTGTTTTCATATTTTATTATTGACTTGATTGTTTACTAGTACCTTTGATTTGGTAGAGTTGCTACTTCATACTTCTTGGACATCAGTTGAATTTCCAGTTACGTTCTTCCAGTCCTCTAAGGACTCCCATTTTTCTTTCACAGAGAACTCATGCTGGCAAGTTTATTGGGAATTCTAAAATAGACCTGGTATAAATGAGTATGACATTATATGTGGGGTTGTATGTGTGTATGCATGCAATGATTTGGGCTTCAAGTTCTTGTGGCACTAAGAGGTGCAGAAAAATCAATATTTTTTTTTGCCTACAATTTACTTATTTTATGGATACACTTTTTACTTTTTTTTCCACTTTTTTTACATTTTATTGAATTTATTAAAATCAAATAACATTCCATACAAGCAAGTCAAATTTTTACAAAACTAGATCTGAATCAAATCAGCCCCCACCCATGAGAAAGAGAGCCAGGCCAACAGAGTAAAACTTTAATATTAGGAATAATAAAAAAGGAAGGAAATCTGCTTCCTCAATTTAAATGCTTATTCTAAAATATTATTGATTAGATCCTGCCATGTTTTAAAAAAGTTTTGCACAGATCCTCTAAGTGAGAGTTAGATTTTTTCCAATTTCAAATAATATATAACATCAGTTACCCACTGACTTATAAGAGGTTAGTTAGTATTCTTCCAGTTGAGCAAAATAAGCCTACGTTCCAATAGTAAAGTAAAGGCAATTACATTTTTTTTTTTTTTTTTTCCTTCTCCACTTTAAGCCCATATGGAAGTACACCAAACAAAGCTGTTAATGGATTAGGAGAGATTGTGACACCAAGGCTGTCCGAAAGGCATTTAAAGATTTTATTCCAAAATCATTTTAATTTGGTGCTCGCCCAAAACATATGGCCCATTGGTTTGAACTTGATTGCAATATTCGCAGGTTGGATCTTTCCTTGGAAAAATTTTGGACAATTTTAAACGAGACAGATATGCTCGATAGATGATTTTAAGTTGAGTAATTTTATGCTTTGCGCATATGGAGCTCGAGTGAGTTCTGTGCATTGCTACCTTCCACTCCTTTTCTGAACTGTTGAGTGAGAGATCCTTTTCCCACTGTACTCTGCAGTGTTTGAAAGGGAGTGTTTTTAAAATGTTTTTATATATTACAGAAATGCTGTCTGATTCCTCAAGACTGATCAATATTTTTTCCAGAATAGAAGTAGGTGGGAGGTGAGGAAAATTGGGCAGGTTTGGTTTAGCAAAGATTCTAATTTGGAGGTAATGAAAGAAATATGTTGCTGGAAAGTTAAATTTGGAATGTAATTGTTCACAGTATGCAAAGACGTTGTCTATGTACAGATCTCTAAGTGATTTAATTCCGAATGTTTTCCAGACATTAAAAACTGTGTACATTTGAGAGGGTGGAAAAAGGTGGTTATTGTGCAGAGGTGCCACAGATACAAGCTTCTCTATCTTGAAGTACTTCCTGCATGGGTTCTATATTCTGAGTGAATGTAGCACAAGTGGGTTGTTAGTATATTGGCAATAACTTGTATTTATTGGGGTACAAAGCAAGGAATATAAAGAAGTACTGCAGGATTTTATTTCTATTGTGGACCAAGCCTGTGTATGTTCATCTGTTTGTGTCAATATCTAGATTTTTATAGCTTGTATATTTGCCACCCTGAAATAAAATTGAAAGGTAGAGCCATGCCACCTGCCTGCTCTTTTAACTTATTTTAACTTTATGTAGTCCTATATAAAATTTATAGCCTTTCTGAAATTATTTTTGCTAATTCATCTTGTGACGACAATAATAATAGTAATAATATTTAATTCTCTAATGACCTGTCCCTAAGGATGTCATGAAAATATACAATTCTTGGCATAGTTCTCATGATGGTATTAGCCTTGAAACATTTTCCACAGTTCACTTTTTTATTGCTGAGCTGAACCCTACCAAGTATGCATTGAAAGTTTTTAAGCACTGGCCAGACTATGAACTAACTGGTCATTATCAGCTTTAAACGTTTTTGAAGTGGAAATTACTTTTACTGACACTTCAGTATCTGTTGCCAGGCATTTCTTAAATCCCATTTATTGGTAGAAAAAAGCAGCACAACAGTTGTTAATGGATTTTAAAAACTTATAGTTGCATTCAATTCACTTGCATATAAACTCAGCAGGATGCTTAAGCTAAGCTAATTTATGGAAAAATATGGATTCCTAATCACAACACAGCCCTGTAGGGGACAAATATCACTATGCAGCTTTTGATGCATAGGCTTTTATCTTAAATTCTAGTTTTTACTGCACAACACCAGTTCTTATCAGTCTTCATGCATCTCCATTTAAGATGCCTTTATATACCTTTAGTACAAATTGCTGTTGCTCTCAGAATATATTAACAAAAGTGACTTACAATACTTGTTAGCTTTTACAAAATGACCGCCATGTGAATTTAAAGCAGAGAGGATATCTTAGAAAGAAATTCAGTGTATATTTTTATGACATTACTTTCTTCTTCAGATAATGTCTATCCTTCATGTGGTTGAGATTTGTGGACACACAGTTACATAACCCTACAGCTGATCATTTTAATAGTCAGCGTCTATGATAACAGCATAGTTTAGTAAGTATAACTGAATTGATTTTTGCTTGGCGTTTTCTTAAAGGAGAATGGCAAGAAAAACACACACACACTCTGAATGCTCGTGTTACCCCCTTCAAAATGCTTCTCTTGTCACTTTCTCGTAGAGCAATAATATAGCACACCAGGTGGCTCCATCAGCCTCTGTCATTTTGGAGCCACCCGCTACTGTGTTAATGAAATAAATACTGCCTTCTTCTGGAAGTCTCTTCCAATTAGGGATGCTTCTTTGAGCTGGGTCTTTCACTTAAACACCTGGAAGCACAAAGCTGTGTTTAATATTTGAACTCCTTATTTTCCCCCCTAGCAGACAGTGTCTCATGACTTGCTGTCATTACGCCCGGCAGTAAGTGCACATTTTTGGGAGGATTTACACTGACACCTCATTAATGAAGGTCCATAGATACCATCACTATAATGTGAATTTATATGTGCTTGCTGTTAATGTATTTTCTGATCTTTCTTTCCCAATGCTTTGTTTCAGGGAGCAGGATCCTTTTGGGACAGCATTAGTTACAGAGTGGAAGCCAACCTTGGAAAGAAAGCCCACACATTTGCTCACACTTGTTCTATTTATAATTGCCAATCCCACAGCCAGTATATCTTAGGACAGTGTAAGAAATCCTGACATTTCAAACAACATATAGACCTTACAGAGATCACAATTTCTGAGAGGTGGCACCAAGTGTATTCTTTAGAATGAGTTCCTCTTTTCAATAAGTTGTTCAAAAGAAGTATAGAGGAGTAAAGCAACATTACAAAAAAGACAAAGTTAATTCAATCCAGAGAGATTTGTAACATAATCCACTGAAGCCTAATATGACTGATACATAAAATGAGCAGCAACAGAGGGAACAATGATGCAAGAATATCTATAGCAAGGGAAGTGATATTAACAAACAAAGCAAGGCATGAATTACCATGACACGGAATGCTGCACTAAAATTAAGATGTTTTATTTTCAGCAGTAAGCGTCAAAGAGAAGCTACAGAGCCGCTGCAAGTTAGTTGATTTCAATTCCAGTTGTTGCCTCAGTTAGTGCATTAACTAAAGAAACATTTATCAAACATGTCTGCTCTGAACCTCCTTCATTTACAATAAAAAGATAGGCAAATGCACAGTCCACAAAACACATTGATGAGAAAATTTGTGCTTGCTCACATCCACAGTCACACTTGAAAATACTGCAGTATATCTCATTGTGTATAATTCACTGATATGTCTCTTCAGTAAGGTGGGCAAATGAAAATCTTTCAAATGATGCGTTGCAACCTATTACTGATGTATTCCCTAAATACTGTAATTATATTTTTATAATAATTACAAAGAAATTAAATCTTTGTCAAATAAACATAGCACTCATTGTTTTGAAGTTATTGATTATGATAGTATGCATTGTAATTATTCACTTCTGGAAATTCAGACCCTTTAGTTGACAAAACAATCGGTAAGACTAGAATTAAAAAAAAAAAAATCTCTGACAAAATCAAGCCAAAAAGTGTGTTCTACCATCTCCACTAGACCTTAGGGAATACCCCGATTTTGTAATACAAAAAAAAAAAAAAAAAAAATGAGTTTCATGCCAAGGTTTTCTTTATCTTAAATACACCACAAAAATTGTTTGAAAATATAAACACAGCCATCCTTTTATATAAACTGCAGTATTATGTAGCTTCCTCATATGAAGTGAAATTGGTCGGAAAAATTATTTTCGGACCTCCAAAAAAGTTGGTGAAATATCATTCTTACACTGGCAGAAAAAAGGTGTAAGCCCCATTTTATCCAGACAGAAAGTGACAACAAACCAAATATACTGTACATTAAAAAATGAATTCTGTAATATAATACAATATATACAATATATACACTTTTATTCAAGACTATAACCGAAGAATAAAGAAAGCAAGTTACAGTTGGTGGTTGATACGACAGCTTGCGTGGTGCAATGCTAAGAACTGCTGATTTCAAGTGACGGTGAGATACGAAGAAGGCAGCTTCGCCAGTGTTTGTGTGTCAGAACCCTTTTGGGGGGGGTCGGTAGTATGCATCGTGGTACACTGCAGACCTATAGCGCGTCTTTATGTCAGATGGATTGATTCTGAATGCGACTGAGAATGAAAAGTGAATTAAAAAAAAAAGCTAACCTTTACCAGTATCATAAGTTACACCGGCTATTACAGACTGAAATCAAATTTATGTTGTTATTCTAAAATTGTAAGAATAAGAGCAGTTCACTTCTCGAAGTGGAGCCGTGCGGGATCGAACTCGCCACCCTCTGATTCCCAGTCAGGAGCTGATACCATTACGCCACCGCGGCGGTTGTAGTAAGAGTGTCAATGTGGCATGCTAACGCGGCTTTTTTTTTTTTTGTGCAGTTATATTTTTGAATAAAAGCGCACGTGTTCTCTTATTTGTACCTTTTGTGAAAGTGTTTCTTTAATATATGGACTTCAGGCTTCATACGTTATATAGTTTATGCCTACATTTTGTCATTTACTATTAGAATATGAAAAACGTTTCTGTTTTAAAAATGTGTTTGCACAGACTACTATAGAAACGGAACACACATGAAATGCGTGTATTCCAAATAACGCTATATTATTTCCACTCTAAAACTCCACTTCAATCCCAGATAATCAAATCAAGGCAAGGCATGAGCTAGGAGAAGTTCGTTCTAAGTCGGTGGGGGGATGGAATAGCTGGCTGCTAGTAACTTGTGTTTATCAGCACATTTAGATGACAAAAGACTGGCGGAGAGGTGCAAACAGATTTAAGACGTGATTTAAGGTGGGTCGGATTTACGAGTTTTTTCGTAGGCTCTGGTAATTCTAGTGTTAAACTAATTTTGCGATGAAGGACAGCATGGCAGAGAGATTTGGTTGCTTAGACTGATTATCGCTGAGTGCTTAAGCTAGTCTTCTACGATAACTGTACTCTGCATTTCATCAGACAGACATAAATACACTACCGTCCAATTCTATTGTTATTGCATATTGATAGTTATATTCATTCTGAACAGCAACTTATCATAGGCTGGAGAAGCAATGTAAATTGGGTCTTTTAAATGTTTTCCACCTACATAATAGGTGGCTATTGTATAACAAAGTGTCAATGGCAAGATGTACATACAATGAGCATTCTTCACTTTAAACACAGACCATATAGGTTAAAAGGGCATAATGGTGTTGATTTTGATAATGGCTTTGTTTCGCATTTTTCCCCACATTAAACATACTGTTGGGTCAATGTTTAGCCTTACATTGCTATGCATGAGTGTGCATTTAAATATAGACCAGTTTTTTCACAGAAAATTGACATGCTTTTCTAGATTTACTTTATAAAAAGAAGAGGCTTTTCTGTGTTGATGAAGATTAAAGAATGAGCTTGTTTGGGTTTTCTTTGAACTTGTTTTGTAAATACTCTTAGTTGTGCTTTTACAGCACCACGGTGGATATTCATGGCTTCCACTAATATAAAAAGGTTGGAATATGAAGCATGAAGGATATTTTTGATAAAGCTGACACAAACAGCATTGTATTAAATGTAACAAGCAAAATTTCAGTAACTGTGGGGGATCAGATTTTTTTTTTGAGCATTTAATATAATTGAATTTAATTTAATTCCAAAATTTCATTTTAACATGGTTATTTTATGAAGTAAAGTAATTATGTATATAATAGTTTTGTTTTAAGCACATTAATGACATGTTTATGTTTTTCTAAATCACGATAAAGGGACAGTCACAAAAGTATAATAGCCATTGTCTGAATTTCAGCCTGCTTTCACTTCCCTGGCTTAGACACGTACTGACACACAGAGTGCAGACAATCGTTTATAATCAGATAAACCATTATTCTGCTGATAATATAATGGCCAGTGCTTATATGTTCACCAGGTCTGTAGCGTTTGCAATAGTAAGGCAAAGGATAAGTCTTATACATAGTTACATACAAATAAACAATTTTTAAAATTCAGTAATCAAAGAAAGCAATGAATGTAGTGATTGTAGAAAAGCCAACGTACAGTAAGCATATCTAAATAAATTATACAGTAACGTTTATATAGTGCGTGTGTGTTTTAATTTTGGGGAAGGATCAGGTTAGATAGTGAGGAAAGGTGTTAATTAGTTGACCGTTGGGATGGCTGAAGCTTTATCAAAGTATTTTTGTTAATTCATAATTTAAGCTAATAAAGCAGTAGAGCTGCACAGGCAGAAAACTAATAATTTATTGTCTAACTCCTGTTTTGATTAAAAATCAATGTTTTTGACATTTCAGAAATTGATGCTATACAGCAAAATCAAGGTTTCAGCATGATACACTACGTGTACAATGCCTGTGTCATAGTTATTCTCATAAGAGAACCTTAATCTGTTTGATACTTTTCATATGCTCATTTCATGAGCCAAAGTCTTTTTATATTTCTGTTTTGGTTATTTAAAAGAGAAAGACAAACATGGTAGAGCAAGAAACATTGAAACAATACGAGTTTTAGTATCATATTATGTGTGTCACTGACGGATCAAAAACAAAGGAATCAGACAGGGCACTATTTAAAACTATTTATGATAAAAGATGCAATTTAAAGATCGGTATTAAACATAATCCTTTTTCCCACACTTTTTCTGGGATTAACATACACCTAGAGTTGCTTTGTAGTGGTGTCTGTTCTATAACACAGGCACTTGCACATTCAAAGAAAACAGTGCCTTAGGTTAACAACCATGTCCAGAATTGAGTATGCTACACCCAAAGTGCCACTTATAGATTATGGAAGGCCTCAGCAAGCCTTACTTGTAAACTGTAGCTGTAACAAATGTCTCAACCAACTCTATTATTAGGGGGCAGCACTGGGGTTGTCACTCTTGTGCATGTAGGTGATAAAAACGATTTGTCCCTGTAAGATTTTGTCCCTTGAATTTGCAGGGCTGTGAGGATACTAGAGGTTATTTAAGTGAGTTCCAGCTTAGTGTGTCATTTGTGCTATCTCTGACCCTGTAAATAGGCACAGTAAAAGTTTAATACATCCTCACTGTAAAAGGAACAGGCTGGGGTGGCAAACAGAGATGGGAGTAAGCAAACAAGGGTTCAAGATGTTTTTAGTCAGGTCCGGCGTGCCAGTATAATTTTTGTTAAGTGCTCTTTACTTTTTCTTTAGTTTCAAAAGGCATGTTGTACAAATATAAGTGTAGCGGTATCATCAGAGATTTTAATGTCTTCACGTAAGCAGCACAACAATGTTGGGTGCATTTTATTATTATTTTTTAATGGTTATTTTTATTTTTCAACCATTTAATAAGTCTTTTAAGTTGGCTTGACAGTATTTCCTAAACTGGCAAAGTATGCTAAGTGATCATGACTTTAATAGAAGTCTGTGTTGGAGTTTAAGGGTACTCTTTGTCATCCACACAGGTTGCTTTTGTGCATTCAGCACAGGCTGTTCAACCACCTGTAACCATAGGTTTCACTTTTGTTTTGTGAAAGCAGTGTTTTGTAGAATCCACATCTTTGCTGGGTCACAATGTAAAGCAGATTCAATCTGGTATTCCTGGCAAAATTTTAACTTTAGTAATGAATGCAGATTCTTTTTTTGTATACTGTTTTAGTAGACGCCTACATGATAAGGATACACAATAATTCTTTACATTTTGTAAATAAATTGTATTTATCAGTAAAACTTTATAAAAGAATACATCAAGTACAATAGTATGCTTCCAATTACATGAGTACTTGATGCATGTCAAGAGATTTAACAATTAATTGTATAGCAAGTTAAAAGTGGGGATTGAGTAAGCAACCTGTCCAAAGTGTACATTTCCAAGTCTGTGTGATTTATGTATTCTGTAACATAGATCTGTTTTATTTTAAAGCCATGCATTTGTTTGGCCTTGACTGGCAACTTCAAGAAACAGAGAACTACACATTTGAAAATGGTCAAGTGAAATCTGCAGCCACACCAACAAAATCAGTAACATTACTCACCAGTGACAATGGTAAGTTTTTTCATGTCCTTCTCTTAATTGAATGACAGTTATTTCCAGATTAATCACTTTATTAAATGCTTAGTATTTAGAATGCCCAGGTTTGGTTTTTTTGGATTACATTTTTAAGGCTCAGATAAGCATGAAAGGAGTCTATCATTTTTGCATTATATACTCATGATTTTTATTCAGTATGATTCTATGTTTTACTTCTGTAGCAGTTAATGGCCACAACAAAATGTAGATTTTTCCATTTTTTGCTACAGCAGCTGTTTGGTTTTAGAAATATAAAGCACTTATCCATTCATAAATCCATTTTTTCTATCTCACAAATTCCTATATAGTTTGACTTCAATCCCTGTGGTTGTGGTGGGTTCAAATCACTATGTGGCCATGTGCAAGTCATTTCACCTGCCTGTGCTCCGATTGAAAGGAACAAAAGAAATTTAACAAATTATATCTCAAATGTTGTAAGACGTCTTGGATAAAGGCATCAGCTAAATAGGTAAATTTTTTAAAAAATGACAGTTTGGAATTGACAAATAACCTACCCTACACATCATGTTTGATGTAAACTCCACACAGATTGTGAATGAGCCAGAGTTGAAACTCAGCTTCCAGCACTTATGAGGTGGCAGAACTAACCACTGTACTTCTCTTCTGCTGCAGAAACTTGTATTTAAATTAATTTTAGTAACAGTATTTTCACCATTTTATATTTTACTTAATACTTAATATGACTGTAGTTCTTATATGACGGGAAACCCTGATAGGGCAGAAACTGAAGACCTTGATTTACAGTAGTAGATATTTACAGAACAAAATATATTTCTGGTTCAGAATACTACTTATAAATGTAGTTTTACCTATAATATTGTTCATTTAATCATTTTTCAGCTTGCACACAGCTCCTTTCTTAACTTCTCAGGTTTTCATTATATTGTAATATAGCCAGAACATCACAGCGGTGCTGTGGTAGTGCTGCTGCCTTACTGTAAGAAGATTGGGATTCACATCCCAGTTGCTCCTTGCACAGAGTTTCTTCTCACAGTCCAGAGACATGCAGGTTAGGTAATTTGCTATTGCTAAATTGGCCCTGGTGTGTGTGTGTTCACCTTGCGATGGACTGTCGCCCTTTCCAGGTGTTTTTCCAACCTTATACCTGATGATTGCTGTGGTTCCTTTGGCCCTGCGCTGGATAAGCAGGTTTAGAGGATGGCTCAGGAAGTGTTCCTACAATACTGTTTTTCACATGGAGCCAATCCCACCGTTATCAAACCTACTTAATCCAGTTATCAGCCATGCTGGTTTGAGTACACGGCTAAAACTAACCCTCAACCCACACTTTCACATATTCATACACATACTTGTACGTGGCCAATTAATCTGACCTGACACACTTAGAAAGTGCAAGGAAAATTAGGGAAAACCCCCACACAGACAAAAGTAGAAGGGGCAGATGCCATACAGTTCCCAATCCTGGATTTATACAGTATGTAAGACTTGGAAGCTGAAAAATGGCAGAGTTAATAACTGTGCTACTGAGATGGCCACTTTTGTGTATATCGTTTAAAAATTAAATTTGAAATATTTTTTAAAATGAATATTGTCTCCCTAGCCATTACAATAATTTGCACATGTATTATAGAAACACACAGCCTATGGAGCTGTATGTATGTATGTATGTATGTATGTATGTATGTATGTGGACCAGCGTGTTTTCTTTATACTTGGACACCAATATGTCATTTAAATATTCAAAGTAACTGAATGCCTTCCATTTAGTAAGACTGTGTGAGGCTATGGCAGCTCATGCGCATAGTATTCAATTTGACCTTCCCTGCACATGAAATTCTTTGAGCTTGACAGTGAGTACAGCTTTTCCCATATTGCCAAATTGTTTAATTGTGCAATGAATTGTGGAGTTAAACCAATGTTTACTTTTTTTCTTTTTGCTAATCGACAAGTAGACAATTGTTAAGTAGACAATCGGTTTGAGCATCAGTCTACATCTCACATTACAGAATTAGATGTTCCATATCAGGCATCACATGTTTACCATGTTAGCTGTTAGGTTCTGCTGCCCTGGTAACTGCCTTACATTTTCAGAGCTCCAGTAGGCTTCACATTAAGCATCACTCTTATTTGCCTTGGTGTCTTTCCACCTCTCCACAGTCTTTTTATGTTCTATCTATAATTTGACCTTTTATGTTCAGGACAAACTTTGTCCCCAATCCTGATTTACATTAACTATGTTTGAAATAGATTTATGCACAACAATATCCATTGCCCTATTTAAAATGATATAATTAGTGATCCCATTGCTCATTCTTTTGTTTTGTGTTATATACATTCTTTCAAAAATGATTCGTACTGAACTAACAATTTAGTTATAAAAAGATTTAAGTTTGCTGCAAACGTTCAGACCTTTCCTGTCCATGATACAGTATCAGGATAAAACCAGACGTCACCAGCTAAGAGTTTGTGCTTTAGAATAATAATCCTAAATATTAAATTTATTTTAAAACTGTTTTGTAATATCTTAAAAAGATGTTATTTCTTTAATTGCAACGTGTTATTCAGATGCTGGATATGGTTTCTCTTGAGACCTCATAAAAATCCTTAGATATGCCAATTTTCTACTCTTTCGAAACATGTACTGTAAATTACAGTATTGTTTTATCTGCACATTACAGTTTAGTCAAATTTAAATTACATTAAGAGCTTAACAGTGTGCTGTTTCTGTGTGGAGAGCATGACAGCAGTAAAGATGATGTTGTAAGATTCTGTTGCTTTCTGTATTTACTCATTAACTGATGAAGGTCCTACCAGACAGGCTTTTCTGGATAGACGTCCTTGCCGTCTATGGCATATATCATAGTGGAGGTCTGGAGCCAAGGTTACCTTAAGGAATAGTAGAGTTTCTATTGATTGTCTATAAATGGTCTTATCCTGCTTCCGAACATCCTAATTAGAGCTGCTTATGAGGATTTAAAATTACTTCAGTGTCTACAACAGCCCTTTTACTTGTGGGTATCTTGACAATTAATTTTGTTATTACAGCTGTCTTATGTTGAACACATTTACTGGTCCTATTAATTTAATAAACCTGGATATTTTTCTTTTAATTCATGTACTAGAAAATAATTGCTTTTAACAACCATTAAGCAGAGCACCATTATCAGGTACAAAGGCACCCAATGAAATGGACATACGTCAAAGGAATTTTTAAGCCTTTTGCTCGTACAGTATGGGTGTCATTTTGCTACAGCTTTGAGACCCCATCATTAATAACTAATGGAGCATTTTACAGGAATCCTTTTCCACAAGAGGAGAAGTATGCAGGTTAGCATGCCATAATTAAATAAGGGACTGTAATTTAACTATGACATTTTGTTCTTTAATACATTTTTGTAATAACTGCTTTTTCTTTATTCTTCTTTATTCTTGATTGACAGACATATGAAAGACAGTGTCTAGGGATCATTCACTTAATTAAAAAAAATGGAATGGGGGGGTTGGTTGCTGGTAGCATATATTTGCCTTTCTACTGTAAATATTGCAAAATATCCATTATAAGCAATAGATACACTGAAAAGAAGTTTTATTTTAAATATATTTCTTCTCATTGTTTCACTTTGTAGTGGTTTTAGGAAAGGGTTTGTTGGACAGTTTTAATCTATTTTGGCATTCACTGCCTTTACGTTGTAAGCTAATGTTTATTTGTAATTTTAAATTTAGTCTCGCAACCCATTTAATTCATAAGTAAATGCACGTGTATACACACACACACAAACATACACAAACAGTGCTGATCTTGTGCTTCATTTTTCAACCTATTTCTCACATTGTTTTCCCAATGAGAAGTGATGGTACACACCAGGCAACTTCCTTATCCCCTGTCATTTTGGAGCCGCCTGCCACTGTGTTAATGAAATAAATGCAGCATTCTCTTGGCAGTCTCTCCCAATTAGAGATGCTCCTTCAGATTGGGACTGATATTTAAACACCTGGCAGCTAAAAGTTGTGTTTTGTTGTTTGAACTCTTTTTTTCCCTTGTACTTTGTTACATGATTTAACTCTTATTTGTCAGTTTGTTAGTTGTGTTGGGCACTATGAAATCTATATTATTTTTTCACAAATTCTGTTTTCTTTTTTCAGATTTTTGGTTTTCACCATTTCTTTTTTTCCCAATTTTTTTTACTGTAAGAAAGCAGCAACAATAAAACAAACAAAAGTGAAAAGGCACTTTACGTTCCTTTTAATGAAACTGAATGCTAGCACAACTGTACCTTATCCATATTACTAACCGAGAATGCTAAACCGGATGGACGCAGGGACATCCGGCCATGGGCCGTAGCCGCAAAAAGACGTACTGCGCAGGCGCAAAAAGAGTCCGCGAGAGGCGGCTGAGGAGCCGCGAGAGGCGGACAAAAGAGGCCGCGAGAGGCAGACAAGACCAGAGAAAAAAGGAGTGAGCACAGAAAAAAGAGAAAAAAGGAGTCAAAGAAACGCAAAAAGACGTACTGCGCAGGCGCGAAAAGAGTCCGCGAGAGGCGGATGAGGAGCCGCGAGAGGGGGACAAAAGAGGCCGCGAGAGGCGGATGAGGGGCTGCGAGAGGCGGACAAGACCACAGAAAAAAGGAGTGAGCACAGAAAAAAGGAGTCAAAGAAATGAGGCGCAACGAGCACCGAAAAAAGGAAAAGGCACATAAAAAAGTAGTCAAACGCAGGCAAAGCACGAAACACATTGCACACGAAACTAGACCCAAAAAAAAAAAAAAGAGGCAAGCGCACAACAGCAAGGCACCCTCGCCCCCCCCCCCCACAGGCACCGGACGGGACACACACCAAGAGGGGGATTCAACAAGCCCATGGAACACAAAAAAAAACAACACAAAACCACCCCACGGACCCTACAAGCAAGGGACGGGACACACACAAAGAGGGGGATTCAACAAGACACAGGAACACAAAAAGAAAGAAGACGCTGGCGCAACTACAATCCTCAACCCCCCCCCCCCACACACATCCATAAGAAGTGACACATATTCTAAACTGAACGTCAACACCTTCACACTAGGCAGCATAGGTGGATCTCCTTACAATAAAGCACTATTAACCGTTCAACTGCAGAAAAGGAAACATATTAACAGTGAGTGCGATCCTCCTTATTACTTATCCATATTTCGCATGCTGAGAAAGAAACAAGTCATGAATACACGGTCACGGGTACAAAACGATTCGGAAAGGATAACAGGAACAAACACACGAACACGAAACAAACAACAAAATAGACGGCGGAGCATAAAACGCGCTTCTGAAACTCCGGGAGAAAAAATGTCTCGGATCAAAAAACGCAAAGCACAAGTAACACCGTTACAGAGACGTGCCCAAATGGACAGACACAATGAACGTAGACGCATACAGCGCGTGTCTCAAAGTGCTGCATCGAAACAAGCACGATTTCAAAACGAAAGAGCTCGCGTCTCAGACATACAAAAAAGGGAGCGAAGAGAAAAAATAAATGAACGCAGACGTCTACAAAGCGCAAATGAACTGCCAAAAAAAAAGAAAGCAAGATTCCAAAAGGAGAAAGCTCAAATGACCGACATACAAAAACGGACAAGGCTCGATACAAACAATGCACAACGTAGACTGAAACGGACTTTGCGCAAAGCGGAGGCGAATAAATTAAAAGAAAAAAATAGCGCGTCCCAAATACTGGACATGCACTCAAACGCCAAAAGCAAAACATGCACGTAGCGGACATCAACGCCAGACACATGTTAAACGCTTAAGCC
This sequence comes from Erpetoichthys calabaricus, assembly GCF_900747795.2. Taxonomy (NCBI): domain Eukaryota; kingdom Metazoa; phylum Chordata; class Cladistia; order Polypteriformes; family Polypteridae; genus Erpetoichthys; species Erpetoichthys calabaricus. Next base: position 148,161,592 of record NC_041398.2, on the reverse strand, counting down.
AAATGGCTGAAAACGCCTTCAATAATGAATCCACTATTGAGGAAAATTCATTGGGATTAATGAATGTCATTTGCAATCATTGTCATTCACTTAACTTCCCAGAAGAAACAACTGGCAATACAAATAATGAATTTACACGTTGTTGTCAAAAGGGGCAGATTAGACTGACTCCTTTACATTCATATCCTGAATATCTACAGAAGCTTCTAACTAACGATGTGCCTGAAAGTAAAAACTTTATGAACTGCATTAGATCCTACAATAGTTCATTTGCTTTTGCATCTACCGGAGTACATATCAGGCCACCAAAAGGCAATGGCCCATACTGCTTTCGCATATGTGGACAAATATTGCATCGCATTGGAACAGTGCACCCTGAAACAAATCAACAACGCAAATATGCACAAATCTACATCCTAGATCCAGATGAGGCAATCTATCAACGAATGAACCTTCCTGAAAACAAACAATGCACAGAGCTTATAATGAGAAACGTCTCTCATGTCATAAACAATCACCATTAGCTAAGTCTATAAAAATGCTACATGAAGTTGAAAAGGAGGCCAATACAAAAGCAAATGCAGAAGGTATAGCGGCAACTACAATTGCTTTGGTCTTGATAAAGGACAAAGAACAAGATCCAAGACTAACCCGGCCGGATTACCACAACACAACCTTACCCTTAAAAACGGAACAATAATCATGCTATTAAGAAACCTTAACACTAAACAGGGTTTATGCAATGGCACAAGGTTAGTCGTCAACACCATGACACACAATGTTATTCAAGCAACAGTTCTTACAGGATCACATGCTAACAATACTGTTCTCATTCCTAGAATTGACCTTACGAGTTCTGACCTAGAATTACCTTTTACATTGAAACGCCGACAGTTCCCCATTAAAGCTGCATTTGCCATGACCATCAACAAATCACAAGGACAAACCATGGACAAGGTTGGCATCTACCTCTCTGAACCCGTTTTTGGACATGGACAACTTTATGTTGCCTTCTCACGTGTTCGACGTTCATCTGACGTTAAAGTTAAAATTATAAATGATCCATGCCAAGGAAGACTCATTCAAGGACAAGACACCATCTTTACTACTAATGTTGTATACAAAGAAATATTCCAATAAAACATTACTCTATGCCAAACACTCTATTTTTTATTTCTATACGCATCATCCAAACCTGCACACTGTACTATATCTAAATCATACATCTGACTCTTTGTCATGCCCCAACGCCAGGGGTTGGCGAGTGAAGCGAGCAGGGGGCGGAGCCCCCTAGTTGTACCTAAACATAATGGCTAGAAGTTCAGGGCATAAACTAATGAATAAATAAAAGTTCAAGGCATGATTGAAAAAATACATATATTATAACTAAAAATAAAAATGTAATTCGTACTGTAAACATCTGAATTCAACAAACTAACAGTCATTATATTCTAATGCTCTTAATCAGTACAGTTTGTTTTAACTTGGAGCTGTGCTGATTTGGTTTACTTCCATCTCTGACACACTTCCTCGTTGAAGTACATGATTGTGAGGTACTTGGTGTTAAGCTCACTAAGCGACTCTCTTGTCTGTGAGGAGAGTCTTAGATTTACCAAAGCTCCTCTCACAGTCACCTGAGCTGATTGTGAAGTATATGTAGGGTAATGCTATCTATGTCACCCTTGGTAAACATTGTCTTATACCCTTCGAGTAATCAGCCGTCTCCACAGAAGAAGAGAGATCCTCATATGAAGCACAGTGTAAATACGCTGTCCACTCTTTACTTAACTCTGATGATGGGTTCATCAGAAGTTTCACTTTTGCGTATCCGTCAATGTATTTTTCCATAGAAGGGGCCTGCCTGGGATTAAAAACTCTGACCATCTTATATTCCTCCACTGCATGATGGACATCCCAGTGTTTTGAAAATTTAGCAAAGGCCAGGTGGAATGCATCATGCAGGTGGTCAAGCACTTCTCTCCTCTGTAGCATGCCCATCTGATTCAACAGCTCATCAATTTTGGCACCAAAGTTATAGGTTTTTATAATCCCATTCATCAGGTAGGACCACAGATCCTCCATGATGTTGTATGCTGAGGCTGCAGCAGGACAATGTGTGCCCCACAGAATTGTAAGAGCTGTGACTAATTTGATGCATCTCTCTGACATGAATGTTAACTTCACTTTTAGGGACTCCAGTTTTTCCTCATTTTCAACCAGCTCTAGGATATTTGTTACAGCCTGAGCTGATGTTTTCTCTACCAGAAAGAACTCCTTGTAGAGGTGAATATGTTCAGCATAGTACCGTACTTATTCAAACCATCCATTCCACCTAATGTTTCCTGCCTCAAGTGGGGGGTGGTTGTTAGGGGCTTGGTCAACACAATCTTTTTCAGTGACAAGAAGGTTGCCCATCTATTCTAGTCAGGTGTCTTGAAGAAGGCAGACTTCACCCACTTCACTGCCCAGGTTTGTAGGTGCCAAGTTTATAATGGAAGAGTCAAATGTGGACCTTGCATGCCTTGCCACCGCCAGGGAAAATGTTTATTAAATCCAGAAACATTGTTGGTAATTTTCAAAAGGGAGCCAGTTAATAACAAGTGTCATTCACTAACAACATTTTTCTATGGTAAAGACTGTTAATACTGGTTAAATATAATTTAATCAGTTCAGTGACTTATAGTAAATACATCCTGCATAATTAGAATTACCTACACAAAAGAATTACTATACAGCCAAATGTTTACTCACCTTTCACTATTTTGAAACACTGTGGTCTTGACTATGAGTGGTTTCATCTACTACAACATTAATTTTCTTGCCACAAATCTTTCAGAGAACAGCGTCTATATGTTGTTCAAAAACACAAGGCAAATGAGTTTGATGAAGACTATTCTCATTTTCTGTAAGTGCGCCTCCCTGTTTAAAATGCTTAATAAAGAGGTATGGTATGTCTAACTCCTCACACATGGCCACAAAGTCCAGTCTTGCATCAGACGATTTTGTTATTTCCACTATTATTAACTGAAGGGGAACATTCATTGATCTTAATTTCTCCTTGTTCTTGAGATGGGTTTTAGATTTGATGATGTCCTTGCAAATATCTGTTTGTATCCATTCCATGGTATACAGTAAACCCTCGTTTATCACGGTTAATCCGTTCCAGACTCTACCGCGATAAATGAATTTCCGCGAAGTAGGATTCTTTATTTATAAATCGAATATTTTCGCAGTTAGAGCATAGAAATCCTGTTTACGGCCTTCTAAATACGTGTTTTAACATTATTAGAGCCCTCTAGACATGAAATAACACCCTTTAGTCGAAAGTTTAAACTGTGCTCCATGACAAGACAGCGATGACAGTTCCATCTCACAATTAAAAGAATGCAAACATTCTTCCTTTTCAAAGGAGTGCGTGTTAGGAGCAGAGAATGTCAGAGAAAGAGAGAGAGACAGAGAGAGAGAAAAGCAAACAATCAAAAATCAATAGGGCTGTTTGGCTTTTAAGTATGCGAAGCACTGCCGGACAAAGCAGCTGCAAGGAAGGGAGCAATGTGAAGGTAGTCTTTCAGCATTTTTTAGAGGAGCGTCCGTCTCCTCTAGGCCAGTGTGCGAACAGCCCCTCTGCTCACACCCCCTCAGTCAGGAGCAGAGAATGTCAGAGAGAGTGAGAGAGACAGAGAAAAGCAAACAATCAAAAATCAATACATGCCACTCGGGCTTTCAAGTATGCGAAGCACCGCGTGGGAAGCATATCGTATATCATTGAGGAGTTTTATTTAATACGTAATAAGTGCTCTGGTTGGGTAGCTTCTCATCCATCTGCCAGTAGCGTCCCATGTATGAAATCAACTGGGCAAACCAACTGAGGAAGCATGTACCATAAATTAAAAGACCCATTGTCCGCAGAAATCCGCGAACCAGCAAAAAATCCGTGATATATATTTAGATATGCTTACATTTAAAATCTGCGATGGAGTGAAGCCGCAAAAGTCGAAGCGTGATATAGCGAGGGATCACTGTACTGGCAAAACATGCAGAAAAGTTGTCCTGATTCGTAAAAGTCACTAGGATATTGTCGTGCCCTCAATTTTGCTGTCAAAGTTCTGTTTCTTAATTTTTTGGATGTAGTTGGGGTGCCTTTAAAGAGAAAACCATATAAAAACATGCACAGAAACAAATAAAGGCACGACTGGATTTCTATGAAAAATTTCTCTTGAGAAACTAGAAAATTGTATCTGGATGATAGAACTACAGATTACTCAAACATTTAATATATTGGGAAGTTTTGTAACAGTCACCCCTTCAGTCGCTAAATTCCACGTATTTCCATTTTTAAATCTAAAATCCATTTTTATGTGTTAATTCCGTGATTCAGTCCGTGTTATCTGCATCAAGGAAATCTTAGGGTCCTAATTGTGTAGCTTTTTTTTTTAAATTAATTTTACTAATAAGTTAAAGAATCCTATAAAAAATACTCAATACTGAAAGAAGACAGCAGATTTTTTACAGGTGCTCTGTATGTCTCATTGTTTTTCTTTTTTTCTGAACTTGTTTTACTAGTTACTAGTTTTATTTAAGATTAGATCTGATCTGGCTTCTGGCTTGTCACTGACAGTAGCCACTAGAAATCAGTCAGTCAGTCACTGTCCACCCTGCTATATCCTAACACAGGGTCACGGGGGTCTGCCGGAGCCAATCCCAGCCAGCACAAGGCGCAAGGCAGGAACAAATCCCGGGCAGGACGCCAGCCCACCGCTGCACTAGAAATCAGATAAATGGATTTTAATTAATCAACAAACTACAATGCACACAAACTCGGATGCCATCTCGTCTTGACTGACAAAGATTGGAGTTAAAATACAATTATACATCTGCTGCATAAGGCTTATTCCCAACCTGGACAAACCTGGCAGCACTATGAGGATTATGTTTTTTGATTTCTCCAATGCCATCAATACCATGGATAGTGGACTAACTATTGGGCAGTTTGTGAGACTCAAGAACCATGTTTCTTGTACGGATATGAGCAACAGTGGAGCAAGACAAAGAATAAACCTGTCTGCTTTTCTCTTAACACTGTGCATCTCCAACTATAAAAATATTACCGGATCATGTAATTTGCAGAAATTTTCAGATGACTCTGCACTTCTGGGGTGTACTGATAAGGGGGATGAGACAGACTTTTGGAGTCAGTTGGAGAACTTTGATTCTTGGTATGGAAATAATTGTCTGCATCTCAACATCTGCAAAACCAAGGAACTGGTTATTGATTTTCTCGTTACCAAAAGCCTGTTTGTTTGGTCACTATTTACCTAAAAGTACATTAATGATAGGTTGGACTGGTCGTGTAACACAGTGGAACTACTGTATATAAGAAAGGGCAGAGCAGGTTGTTTTTTCTTAGGAGACTGTGTTCCTTTAATGTGAATAGTGTCACCCTTAACAGCTTCTACAGCACTGTGATGGCCAATGTGATTTTTTTACACTATGGTGTGCTGGAGTGATAACATCACTTCAGGAGAGGCCCACTAAATTAACAAGCTGATTAAAAAAGCAAACTCATTTATGGGATGCACTCTGGACCCACTGAATGCAGTAGTAAAGGAGAGAATGAAAACAAAAGTAAGTGCCATTATGAACAATTCTCACATTCTCTCTTTGACGTTTGGAAGCTGGACACATTGTAAGAAGGGAAAACTTACTTTGGCACTTACTAATTTTGGTATGCTCACAAATAATGGAGGATGTGGTTTTGCGTTGTTGCGCTACACCAAGAACACCTAGAACCAGTCAAGCAAAGTGTAACTATTTATTGCCATATAAATATGGCTTATGTATAAGTAGTTAAAGGGTGCACTTACCTTTGTTTGTTTTTCTTTTTTTAATGTGGCACGTAGGTGAGTGAATGGCACATGCTGGAAGCATTGCCGGCATCTGACTGTGCGTTTTGGGGTAGCCGACCATAATGTGAGACACAGGGTTATGGCCAGAAGCCGTCATGAAGCCGGGACACGTGTCACAGAGTAGACGGCTTGGGCAGGAACAAGCCACTGTGCAGTATGCCGGAAGTGAGCGAGTGCACGAAAGTAATCAATTTAATAGTAATTTACTGAAGGTGAACGAGACATAGACACAGCTTGCTCGCTTTGTTAATTTATGCACCTGGATTTTTTTGTGCGTAAGCACATTTCCGCTTTTGTCCACACGCCATGTTATACTGTGAATTCTACGCACGGCGTTATGCATGAGGCCCCTGGAGTTTTAGAGGGTAAAAAATACATTGTTATTTGGAACACATGCATTTCATGTGTGCTCCGTGTCTACAACAATCTATGTAAACACGTTGTTAAAACAGAAGCGTTTTTCATGTTTTAGTAATAAATGACAAAATGTGGACATGAACTGTATAATGTGTGAAGCCTGAAGTCCAAAAATCAAATAAACACTTTCACAAAAGGGGCATGGGCAGCTTCCATGGTGCAGCGGTAAGAACTGCTGACTTGTAATCAAGAGGCCGCCGGTTCAATCCTAGTTGTCTTGCAAATTTACCGCTTTGAGTAGTGACCTACTCTTATTGTTAATATTATACAATTAAAACATACATTTGATTTGTGTCTGTAACAGCCGGTTTACATTTTTAGTACTTGCAAAAGTTAGTGTCTTTTTTTTTTTTACTTCTATTCTCTCAGTCACAATCATGATACAACCCCACCACCACCCCAGATCTGACGCTGTTAGTTTTTATGTGAAACTGAGAATAACTGTAGATGTGAGTGGTGTTTTGAGACAATGGAACTGGAAATTCTCAGATCTGGAGGGATAAAAGCTGACTTACAAACGCTGGTGAATCTGCCTTCTTGGTATCTCATTGTCACTTGAATTTTTTTTATTCAGTTTTATTGAGTGTTCCTGCTTACGGTAAATTAGTATGTGCCTTATGGTCTATGATGTTACTGACGCACTGACAAAAAAACAGAGACATAGGTTTATATGATATTTGGAGTTACTCATTTTATGACTTGTATAGTACATTTCGGAAAACATTGTGGCACTGATGCAACATTATTCATATTATTTATATTCATTTGCATACCTTCATACACAAGCTTGTCGATGTTGTATCTTCTTTTTCTTTTTCCATCTACTTTTCTTGTAAGAAGCAACAACGAAGTAAAACACCACATTTTTTACTTAAGGATGGTTTTCTGTATTGGGTGATTTTTGATTGCATAGGATTGGCTTATCGAGCATTTGGTAGTGCCAAGTGGGCTTAGGGAGAAGGTTTTAAAAATTGCTCACAGTCATGTTTTAGGTGGTCACCTCGGTGCGTAAAAGACGAGGGAACACATTTCGAAAAGCTTTTATTGGGTGAATATGGGCCGGGATGTGGAGCAATTCTGTAAAGCCAGTCCCAACTGTCAAATAGTTTCCACTCACAGACCTGCAAGGGCACCCCTTGTGCCGATGCCTATTTTAGATGTTTCCCTTTGAGAGAGGGGGGATTAGATATTGTTGGCCCACTTCCCAAGAGTAAAAGTAGCTTTCAGTATATGCTTTTGTTAGTTGATTACACCACAAGAAACTCGGAAGTGGCCGTGCTGCGTCATGCAGACTGTTTCAAAAGCACTCTCAGAAATGTTCACGCATATTGGTATCCCTCACAAGATTCTGACTGATCAGGGCACGTCCATAGCATCATGAATCAGCTATGCGAATGCTTTTCAATTAAGCAGTTACACTCCACGGTTTATCATTCACAGAAAAACAGATAATTTGACGGGTTGCACATGACAACCCAGCCTCGTGGGATACAGTAGTGCCCTTACTCCTGTTTGCTGTTTAGGAGTCTCCACAAGTGTCTTCTGGGCTGAGCCCTTTCGAGCTACTCTTTGGCCACTGACTGAGTGGTGTGTTAGACATTTTTTCGAGGAGAGTGGACAGGAACTCGTCTGACACCTCAAGGGGACAGGTTTGTCAACCGAGTTGTGTCACTGCAGGAACACATTTCCAGACTGTCCGCCATTGCTGTGGAACATCTTCAGCATAAGCAGAAGGTGCAGAAATGTGATTATGACAAGACACGTAAACTTCACGAGTTTAAGAAGGGAGATCGGGTGCTGGTGTTGATTCCGTCAGATCTGCAAAAATTTCAGGCTGAGTGGTTGGGTCTGGGAGTCATCAAAGAGCATATATCCTCCGTGAATTATAAAGTTCGTATTCCAGGGTGGCGGAAGCCGTACAGGTTTTGTATATTAACCTACTGAAGGAGTGGCATGAACCCTGTGAGGTCATGGTCACGTCCGCAGCATTCCCTCAAATGGAACTCGCTATAGGCGAGGAATTTAACTGACACTCAGAACGTGGAATTACTATCAGTGATCAAGAGGAACTCTGAAGTCTTTTTGGCTGTGCATGGTTGGACAACAATTGCGTAACACAAGATTGTAACTCCTCCCGGTGCAACCTTACAGGTGCCCCTGTATCACCTGCCAGAGGCAACAAGGAATATGATATGCGAACAAGTGCAGCAGATGCTTCAGCATAATTTGTGTGAGCAAAAGTGAGTGACGGTGCCCAATTGTACTTTTCTCAAAGCCCAAAGGTTCGGCTCTGTATTGATTTAGGGATTTGAATAAGATTTCCAAGTTTGATGCATACCCAATGCCACATGTGGACAAGCTGTTGGAGAAGCTCATGCAGGCCTCATATATTTCCACCCTAGACCTCACGAAGGGATATTAGAAAGTGCTGTTAGAGGAGTCCAGTTATGAGAAGACTGTGTTCGCCACTCCGGATGGGCTGTTTGAATTTACGGTGCTCCCTTTTGGTCTCCATGGTGCACCGTTGACCTTTCAGTGGATGATGGACCAGGTCCTGCGCCCTCAATCTGCGTATGTGGGTACCTATCTTGATGATGATTCGTTTTCAGTAATTACTGGCAATATCATCTCATCCGTTTTCAGGCGGTACTTGATTGTTTACGGCTGGCAGGGTTGACAGCTAACCCTAAGAAGTGCTGGCTGGGTATGTCGCAACCCATTATTCCATGGCGAAGGGTTTGCTCAAGCCTCAAATGGACAAGATGGGGGAGGTGCTTGCATATCCACGCCCTGAAACACAGAGACAGGTTCGTGCCTTTCTCGTACTCATGGGGTACTACAGGCGGTTCATTCCCAACTTTGCGCATTGGGCCGCCTCCCTCACTAACTTGACAAAGGGCAGAAAGTAGTGTTGCCTGCTCTTTTGGATTAGGAGCAGTGCTCTCACAATGTTTTGAGGGGGAAGAACACCCCATCACATTTCTCAGCTGAAAGCTGCTACCCAGGGAGCGTAATTATTCGACTATTGAAAAGGAGTGTTTAGCAATTAAGTGGGTGGTGGAGGCCCTCCGTTACTACCTCTGGGGACAGCGGTTTACCCTGGTGACTGACCACACTCTGCTTCAGTGGCTATATAGAAGGATACGAACGCCTGGCTCACTTGGTGGTCTATTAGCTTGCAGGCTTTTGCTTTTGATGTTCGCAACTGTCCCAGGGCTGCACACACCAATGCTGACATTCTCTCCCACCTGATATATGCATATATGTACAGTGGAACCTCGGGTCACGACCGTAATTCGTTCCAAAACTGGTCGTAACCCGATTTGGTCGTGACCTGACGTAATTTCCCCCATAGGATTGTATATAAATACAATTAATCCGTTCCAGACCGTACAAACTGTATGTGCATTTTTTTTTTAAGATTCTTAAGCACAAATATAGTTAATTATACCATAGAATGCACAGTCCCTTTTAAGTCCACCCGGACGTGCTCCAGGTGCCTCCTGATGAGCTTCCTGCGACACTTCTTGGTGTGGCAGAAGTGCCGCACGAGTATCCGGAAGAACTCCAGGTGTCCTTGGTTTTTCTTCCACCAGCACCTCCAGGTGAGGCGGAAGTGCTGATGTCCAGGGCTTCTCAGGCATCTGGGCGCCCCCTGGCAGTGACCACGGGCCCCTATAGGGTTGAACTTCCATGCTCTGTTCCCGTGGCCACCATACCAACCAGGGCGGCTGCCCTCTCGTGGTCCAGAGGAGACGTAGTCCCTCTTCCGGTCCTTCCAGGCATCCCAGCTGGGTACCGCCCCCAGCCGCCCGCCACAATATATATAACAGAAAAGACCTCGATGGGTGATGCAAGGTTAGGAGCACGTAAATTGTAAATGCAGATACTGTAACAGGATTACTTGATCACTGACCTAGCCACGATCCTGCCTGACTGCTATGTATGCTGTGTATAGCAGAGTGGCAGATCATGCTACAATAAATAACTGTGCCGTTCTTGTTTCAAGCTGAATAAAGCTGGTTTTGCTAAAGTACTGAAACTAAGCCTTGTGTTTTGGGGTGCAAGGCAGGTACTTATAACGCGACCCCGATCTTTTATGATTTGCTTCTGTGGCACATCACTGCAGCAATGTGAGCCTCCTATTGCCCTGCCCCAGCAACGGACAAACAGTCTTCCACAGACGCTGCAATCGCGCTTCAGGACGCACTTCAGCGTGTCATTCCCGTTGGGTGGACAGTGGGGGGGTCTCAAAAGAGTTCAGAAACCTCACAATATGAAGAAGAAATAATGATTCGGCTCCTGACTGATAACTGTGCTGCCCACATGCTTCCACATTCACATAATGTTCGCTTTGAATACCTCCCACCCAATTGCATGGCAGCACTTCAACCATTGGATTTGGGCATCATTCACACCCTGAAAGTGTATTATCGCAAGGAAATACTGAGAAAAATTCTCGTCAGCATAACTTGTAGGCAGGAGGAGATTAAAAGTAACGCGAAAGAAGCTATTGAATGATTGCAAATGCCTGGATACAAGTTAAAGAAAGCATTATAGTAACAAATACAGAATCTCATTACAACGAAATATTCATTACAACAAAATATTTTTTAGGTCCCTGGGAGTTCGTTATACCTGAATTTTACCATTATATGTATATTGATGTATACTGATTGTGCCATTTTCCGATCAACTTCCATCATTAGCAGCTCCTAAACCTTTCAGTAACTTGGCATTCGTAGCAGAGAAGGATGGTGGTCAGCCACTGGATTTAAGAACAACAGTGGGTTCTTTTTCCTCCCAATCCAGTCTACCGATGCTTTTTGAGAAGTGGTGTGCATCTGAAGACTATTCTTCTGGACTCTGGTGGTAGGACAGTATTTAACTATCCAAGCTCCAGGAAGCAGTTTATTAAAAGGGAGTGTTCTGCACTTCTTTTTGTCCTTTAACCATAGTTTAAGTTTCCAGAACCACTTCCATCACCTACAGTAAGCATTTTTTCCAGGACTGTAAATATCGTCGTGTGGGGGTTTGTTCGTGGTGTTTGTTTAGTACTTTTGTCATTATTTTTTTAAGTAGTTATTCTAGTAAATAAGGAATATTTATACATTTGTGTGTTTAATCTGTATGGGTATTTTCTTGGGGTGTTGTTAATATTTGGGTGGCAGGGTGGAAATATTGTAGGGCGTAGGTCTTGGCTTGATTCTATCCATTCCTCATTTTAAAAGCGTAGCAGCTTCTTTGCTATGTAAATCTGGTGGCAACCTAAACACTTGCTAGAAGTCGGGCAGTGTGCTACAAGCTCCAAATATGAATGGCCTCAACTTAGCTGACCATAAATCTGTGCATTAGTGTATTTAATTTTAATTTTTTAAATAGTTTTCCTTCATGTTTAATTTTTGTTCATAAACATTTAGACCTGCTGTACATCATTAGAATATTTCAAGTGTTAAGAACTTAGAACTCTTATGAAAGAACTCAGAATATGCTAAACCCATCTAGTTTATTTAATGTGTCTATATGTCATGGTTCTAGGGTTATGAATAATACAAGTTTCATTTTTATAATTGTTTTATTTTTGAGACGCCATATGAAAGAACATCAAAAGAGAACACAAACACCATAGGCATATAGAATAAGTGTTGCAACATCATGTGTGTAGAAATTTGAAGAAATAAATAGATATAAAGGATTCCTTGAACTTATTTTCTGGTATATGATGATGAAGGCTAAGAAAGAATTGCTGGGGACAGAATACGATCTTCAGAGTAGGGTTGGTGTTCCCTTTGAAAATCAAAGCTGGCAACGTAAGTTGCTACTAAATCTGCAGTTGACAAACAGTTTCTTACCTCCCCACACCCGTTAACAAGAACTGTAAAATTATGTAAATTATTAGTTTTATGAATTTAATTATACAATTAACAACCGGTGAAGAAAAGAATTCATAGTGGGTGATCCAAAGCTAGGGTATAGGGCCAAGAAGTATTCTAAAATGCTTACTGATTCTCAGAAAATGAGCAGACCCAGTCAAAATAATCAGTAGACATGCCTTTTATTATATAAAAAAGAGAAACAATAATTACAAAAAACACTTTATGTAGTCATCCAGTAAATGTACTATGTTCCTTATGTGTGATACAGTGTAAGCAGGAGTGTTTTTATTGCTAGATTTATTTAAAAGCTTTATGATAATCTTAGTTTCCAGAGTGGAAACATGATACCTGTAGTTCATCTAGCTGTCTTCTCAGAGTAGGCATTCCTAATGGCAGACCTTGAGGACAAGTTTCTTTTGTATCCTACTAATAGATCTAAACATTGCATGATTGTTACATTATTTAAATAGATCAGAAATAATGACAATGTTTAAAACTTATAGAACCATACACAAATTTCCAGATGGAACACAAATTTCAGAGAAACTAATCACATATTTCTTTCAGTGCTTTACTCTTCACAATTTCCTTGTAACATGTTCAAAATAAAATTTAAGCAATAAGTTAGTTAGCTGATGATGCTACTTATCTTTTAAAACTGAAATGTGTAAAATTATTTTAGGTTCCCAGAGTCACCAACGCATGTGCTGCATAAACCTCAGTGTGCTGACACTTTGACACAAAATTTGAAATTCTGTGAACTTTGAGAAAGTCCATTAAACATTTTTGTGATCAAATTTTTATTGATAAAATGAAAAAGAGTTCATTAGACTTCAATGGAACAATAAATGATTTTTGGAATATATCAAAAATAAAGCATTCTCCAAGTGTGTAGTCTTAATGAACCTGTTTAAAAAACACTGTGTGCTGTCATCTAGTAAGCACTTTAATTAGCAGCTTGACATTAGCATTCATCAGCAATAATGGGTGGTAACTAGACCAGTTGTTGGTCCTGGTTTGAGGAAAAGGGTAATCTAAGAGGAATTAAATGAGACAGTAGCTGTAAGGTAGAAATGATGGAATGAAGTATATGGAAGAGTGGGGCAAAGAGCTGTTTCCAGAAGGCTGACAAGAGGTTGGGGGGCAAATCATCATGACCCAGAGATTTCCAAAATGTTGTGCTGTCCAGAGCCTCTAAGTACAGTATGTATGAGAGGAACATCAAGAAAATAGTCCTAACTGTGAAAGCTACAAGAGTGGTATGGACTTGAGAAAGGAGTCAACATCAGAGGAAGAGGACAGAGAGAACCAATAAGAGCAGTATTGAAATACAGGATTATTAATGTTACCTTTTTATTATTTTTTAATTCATTTTGCAAAGACCTGCTTCTTGGATTTAATGCCTGAAATCAAAGTGAATGAATCACATTTCCAAAGTCTAATTTACTCTGTCTGGATCTGGACAAACAGTAGTATGTCCTACTGTAGTTTGTAAACCATATACTCTACATGCAACAGAGCACTTAAGTCAACCCTTGTGCAAACAGTAAGAATTTATGTGTCACTGATCCATCACACAGAGGGCGCAAGCTCTCTAAATCTGAGGACCAACATTCAAGGTTGGAAGTCTGTTAATGAGATTCATGTGCCAAACCAGTAGTTAAAGCAGCAGTAGCGTTACAAAGTAATCCTTTTGCAGCTATCCAGCAGAAGGGAGGATCTTGAGTTTACCCAGTATTAAAACAAATACATTCCTTATGCTTAGGAGAAAAATATGAAATACATTTAGGGTTCAGAAGCAACAATATATTGAATTTTGTAATACATGGGAAACACAATCTCAAAGGCAAGAGGAAAGGATACAGGCATCAGTAACAACGCAGTCTAGCAATAAATGAATTATACCTTCCTGCCATAAGCTGAAACAGCAGATAACCGAATGTGCAACCAGAATCACATCCAGTGCCAACAATTTTACGGTGAAGGCATCCCAAACAACTATAGCAAGTACACACTTCTTGGAAGAGACAGATAATGTTGAGACAACCATGTAGTGCTTAGAGGTAACCTGCATTATACAGGGTGAGTCAAAATTATGTTAACACTAATGGTACTGCTATGTATATACTTATATACAATTTTTGTGGACAATTTATGTGCCACATATAGAACATGTATTGAACATTGATGGTGAACAGGTTGAGACATTCCTGTAAATCATCTTGCACATATGAAGTATGTTTTGTGAATAAATTGTTTCCGCCACCCATATGTTAACATAATTTTGACTCACTCTGTATAATCTCATCAGTAATATGCCCTGATTAAAAAAACAAGATCAAAGTAGTGCTTATGTAAAAAGACAGCCACACTAGATCTAGTAGAGATGAGCAAACCCAGCAGAGTTTGCTCTGCTGTGAGTCTGGCAAAATCACAGTCATGTTCAGCAACTTCACCAAACTCTGTGAAATGCATTGAAGTCAATAGGGGAAGGTCTTTTAAATGTCTCTGAGGGCTAGGGAAGTGTCTGCCAACTGTACTGGACAGATGGTTGTGGCCATCAGTGTGATCTGGCCAGTGTGGCAGCAGTGCTAACTACTGCACTATCAAGGCTCAAACAAAAAAAGACAAGGAGACAGACATAAACATAGTTGCTGCATATGGTGCAAAGTTGCAAACACACTTGCTGCAAAAACATGTTTGGCAAATTTCTCCAATCAGCACTATTCTGGGGTGGGAAAGTCTCTAGTATTTCAAGAGGCAATATTTAAATTAGGCTTGGTCTAAAATTGTACAAACAGTGATGCATGAAGGGAAAAGGGCAGACAAAAAGCCTATACAGCTAAATGCATCTTGAGGCAGTGCAAGCTCACCAGTCAGTGAAGACCTCAAAAGCATATATTGGCAAAACCCACCCTCCCCCCAAAAAAACTCTATAAAACTCATAGCCCAGTCCTCAGGACATGTTTGTAAACATTAATAAACAAAAGTTCTAGTATTTTAATATGTTCTAAATGCCTGTTAGATTTGGAGATCGCTTTCTGGAAACTAAATTTAATTTAAACTCTTTATTTTGTCTGTTTTTATAGGAAAATGTATTTTTACTATAGTAACAAGATTACATCTTGCCTGAAGAAGGGGCCTGAGTTGCCTCGAAAGCTTGCATATTGTAATCTTTTTAGTTAGCCAATAAAAGGTGTCATTTTGCTTGGCTTTTCTCTACATTCATAATGGCTAACACGGTACAACACCCTAGTACTACTATAGTAACAGATATGCAATTTTGGTTAAGACTTGTTCAAGTCTGTTCCTGCACTTATTATACAAAAAAAAATGAAAGTGTTAAGGCTTCCATGTGTAGCAGATATAGCGCTTGTCCACCTCTCGAACCCTCAGGTACCACTCTGATGACCAGGTGAAAGTATAATAATAATTCTTTTTATTATAATACAGTAGTGCACCAAGCACTCTCCTCCACACACTCATAAACACAATAAAGACTTCAAATAACCAATCCTCCACTCCCAGACACTTAGCCCACCTTCCTCCCAGCTCAGCTCAAATGTCTGGGCTTACCCAGAGTCCTTTTATAGCTCCTGACCCGGAAGTGGTCCTAAGCACAACCCACAAGTCCATTTCCTTCCGGGTCAGGGCAAACAGTCCTCTTCTTTATCCCGGGAGCACGTCACTTCCTCCAGTCACGTGACTGATACGCACTCCCGGGTTATAGGGCATGCCAGAGCCCACTAGCCCCCCTACAGCGACTCCTGGCGGCCCCCAAGGTATCCAGCAGGGCTGTGTCACAACACTACAAAGTCCATGAGGCTGGAACTCGGGGCACAAATATGCTGTCCGGAGGGCTCCTCCTAGCGGCCTGGGGGGTGGCGACCGGAGTCCATAGCCGGTCATCTGTCACACATGATTCAAAAAAAAGAAAATCCAGTATAGTAACAATAGTTTATTGTTGGACAAAATTCCAGTAAAATTTAGGAAAAATAAGACTTCTGTTCAAATAACAAACAAATTATCCCACCCTTTGGTTGGATAATTAAGTTATGCTAGATGCAGCTCATGAAAAATTGAGCAAATAAAATATTTTGTACACAACAGCAGAGCAGACTAGCTGCAGAGGGTCGTATTCAGTTGAGGAACAGTCAGCTATGACTAGCTGGTGCTTCTCACTAAACTTTTTAATAATACAGTATTTTCATACTTCTTAAGTGCTGCTTATCAAGCAGAATGCCCTACATTTAATGTCCAACATTTTTAACAGTTATACAATCCTACTTGAAACTCAAGATGAATGCCCATTTTTTCATGCATTGCCATACTGATGATTGGAGTCTTTGTCTGACCAGGTTACATTACAAGCAATGTCATACTATTATTACTAATTAATTGATTCAGAACTATATTAATTTTTCCTAACTAAACCATAAATATCTACAGTACATGGGTTAAGATTTAGGTTTATAAAAGAGGTAATGAGAGATGCAGTGCTAGGGTGAAAGAGGCTTTAAATTGATTTTTTTAGCAGTGTTTGGCTTCTAGAAATAACCAAAGATTGTTTCCATGTTGAGTCCACTTGTGCACATGTGCTTTCTCTACTTTTTTTTTGTGTGGTATGTCTAGAACTGACAAAAAAACAAGTCTATGTACATATCCATTATAGTTGTTCCTTAATGTCAGATATAGTTTTTTAGATAATTTAGACATTATTATCTCTCTATAAAAAAAAAAAAAATCCTGGTAGAGAAAGATTGGCCATGGCCATGGAAGAGATTGGCCATGGAGCATCTCGCGGGGACCTTAAACATGAGACGTTGTGCTAAGAGACTGACTCAGGACTGTCTCACGGGGACGTAGAACATGAGATTCTTGCAAGACACGCCCTACTTACAACCAAATAAGAGCACGGGCAGCAAAACACTCAGTCATGTAAAGCAGTGGTCCCCAACCTTTTTGACAGCAAGGACTACTTTATTAGATGTAAATTTTTCCACGGACCGGTCGGGGTTTGCAGTTTTATACACAATTTACATAACATTTCTATTATTATTAAGCAGTTCGCATACATTTGCAACCCGAGATTTTTCTTCTTTTTTTGCATATAACAAAGACATATGCTTTGCATTTGCCATTCCAACAGATTGCACATCACAAACATTAACACTGTTATCGTTTTTTTTGTGTCTGCCGTTTCTATAGGAGGGTGACAATGAGTTAAATTCCAATGGATGTTTTTCAAATGTTGACAAGCAATAAGCAAAAGGTATCACTGAAAACCACAGAAAACAAAAACAGCAAAAAAAAAAACAGTACGAGGAAAGCTCGAAGAAAGAATTTTTTTTTACAATGTTTCTGTTTGGGGATCGTTGTGCAAATGTGCACATCTGAGCTGCGTCCACAGATCTAACTGCTCTGTGGATGATTCATTCAGGCATTTCAAGGTCACTTCGTTGTAATGAAAGCATCTGCTGAATGTACTTCATAGTAACGCGATTTCTATAGACTCGTGTCATATTGGGAAACTATCAGGACCGTAACAATACTTTGTTGTAATACTCTCTCCTCTCTCTGCGCCGCTGCAAAGCCCCGCCCGCCAAGCGTTCTGAAAAGTCTGAGTGAGTCTCCGTTGCCGGCAGTTCTCTCGCGGCCCGGCTGTCAGACAGCTGCGGCCCGGTAGTGGGTTGGGGACCCCTGATGTAAAGGATTTGAGCACAGACAAATCCAGGGCTCTCAGCACATATAAAGCGTATAAGGACAATACGTTATAGATGAAGTGAAGAAGAAAGAGTAGTGCGGAGAAAAGAGACTCAAAAGCGTTGAAAAGAAAAAAAATGCAAAAAAAAGAAAAAGAATAATATAGGTGCAAATTCAGAAAATAAGGAAAGTAATAATCGGCCCGGAACAAGTGGAATTGAAAAAAAGCATGTCCAATCGGGCTCAGAATTAAAAGACAGACAGTAAAAGACAAAGTAGAACTTCATAAAGACGTTCAAAAACATTGGCGCTTTACACAGGTTAGAGATTATGAAAGCAGTGGAATTTGAAAGGCTCAAAAAAAACGCCACGATACAAATGCAGAGAAAGTTAAAGAATATGAAAGCAGGAAAATTAGAAAGTATCGAAAAAAAGAAAGTAAAGATCACAGTAGTGCAAACAAATGGAAATTATTGCTTGAAAAAAAGGGAATATAATCACCACGGACCAGGTGTCATTGAAAAAAAAGTAGGACAAAAAAAAAGTGAGGAATGAAGATCGAATATATGGACATAGGTGATATGTCAGAAGTATGTAAACATTGTAAGGCTTTGAAGTTTAAGTCAGATTATTTCAAAAACGGGGTTTACCTCACATGCATTTATTGGTTACATTGCAAAAGAAATTATTAACTGCTGATGATGTAGATCAGTTTGTCTGTGCTGAAATTCCAAACAGAAAACTATCCTGAATTATGGTACAAAGTCATTAAACACATGTCTCACAGACCTCATTTAAAAGATTCAGCATGTTGGGACTCTAAAGATTCCAAATACTGTTTTTAACGAAGTTCTGAAATAAAAGTGAAACTAATGAAATAGCAGCAATTCAAAGAAAAAAAAAATCTTAAAATTGTGTATCCGGAAAACCAAACACAGGGGTTGGTGAGTGAAGAGAGCAGGGGGCAAAGCCCCCTACTTTTTTACAAATATCATTTGGAAGTCTTTCTGACAACTATTACATCTCAGCATCTTCTTGTGTTACGATCATGTCTGCAGTCTTATTCCTGTCAGTTTAATATTTGATAGGATTACCTGCCAGGGGTTGTATTTAGGCAAGCAGTATGGTGTAGTGGTTAAGGCTTTGGATTTCAAACCTTGAGGGTTGTGGGTTCAATTCTGCTACTGAAATTTTGTGACTCTGAGCAAGTCACTTGATCTGCCTGTGTTCCAACCAAGGTTATTATAGTTAACGAAAACTAAAATCAAAACTGAAACTATGATTAAAAAAACATTTTCGTAAACTGAAATAAAATAATTAACAAAACCGAAATGAAAAACTAAAACTAAACGAAACTATTAAAGTAGCAGGAAAGACTAACTGAAATAAAACAATAATTTACTAAAATATGTTTAGTTTTCGTTTTTGAATGCATATTCTTGCCGTTGGTCTTTAACCCTTGTAAGTTTCAACTCTAAAACAGAAAGTCATCCACCACGAGCTGCCCGCATATATTCATCCAGTGAACGGTGGCTGGTGATGGAGGGCGGCTGTTCACACAGCATTTGCGGTGACAGAGCAAGCTTAGTGTGGGTGCGTAAAGCGTGAGAAATAGAAAGTGATATGCGTGCCGCCTTTCTTTGTGCTTGTTGTATATCAAGATGTAATTCAAACGGCTGAAATCAGAATGTGCTGGTCCACAAAATGTTTACCATATGGACAGAAAAATCACGAGTGAGTAACATTTCAGTTTATTTCTCAGATGACTGCTTTTTGTTGACAGCAATTCACCTGCCACTTCCCACAGGAGAAATCGTTTTTACTTTGTCATATACGAAATATGGAGAAAGTATAGTAATCATGAAAAAATTCGACCTCAATATTTTGATGAATCTTGATGTTATAGACTAACCAGTGTCCAACAATACTGTTTTTTTGGAAGTGTGTGTATATAAACACGATAACTCAAAAATGCAACTAGATAGATGGATGAAATTTGGCATGTGGTTGTTACACCACAATTATCGATCTGTATTAACTTTTGGGCCAAATCCATCACTCGGAAGTGGTATTTTACCTGAACACATACTCGATTTCTTTTTTATTTATACAGCTGCAGAGTCCAATTTATTCAACTTTACTTTTAAAATAATTGTTCAATATATTATTAATTTGATTTATTGTTGCTGGTTTCTTAATGTACATAATATAAAAATATAATCATTGTCTTGCGGTTTACTCCTCAAATATCCATCCCCATATCTGAGTATACAAGAAAGTCGAGGGGAGAGCAGTCCCGGTTTTTGAAAATAAAACGGCACTGATCGAGAGACTGACTAGGTCATCATACAAGATCAGCATATTGTTGCTGACCACTGACTTTTGCTTTAAAAACATCGTTTAACAACAAAGCGATACAAACAAAGGTAGAGAGTCTGACAAGTGATGAAAAACTAAACATACTAATGGGTTTTTATATTTATTCCATATTTATTAATTTATCTTTTTTACTTCATAGTCACAACTCAAAATACCTGATATTGTGAAAGAAATCCATTAGCAGAATTATATTTTAAAATATTTGTCTCCCTTTTTTCAATGTTTTTCTCTCTCTCAAAATAGATAGTTAAAACATCATATTCTTTTTGTTCTTAACATCAGCCTTATCATACATTTTGCATACCAGGGATTTTTCCTGCCTTGCATCCAAACCTGTTGCTGTAGGCTCCAGATTTCTTGCAATCCTACTCTGGATAAACAGGTTTAGATAATGTATGTGTTGTTCTTAATCTCAGACGCTGTCTCTGTTGTTTTATGCTTGGCCGTACTCCTATTACCTGGTCTTGCTCTGCTCATTATGGGTTTACTGTCCTTTATGATGGTCTATTCAAGACTCACTGCCCCTGACCTTGACACTACATGCTTGTTGTTCTTTGTTTCCTTCAATATAGTTAGGTGGGGTCTGCACACTCATTCAAGTCTAAGAGCCCTGTTCTTCCTAAACCCCTGTGATTTTCATGAGAAAATATTTTAAAAATTATAAAATTGTGTAAAATTGTTCATATTCAGTGTCTAGTTTTGATTATGCTTGTTGTTATCAGACAAAAACAAAACCAGGTAGTAAACCAGGCAGTAGTAAGCTTCCACTAACATTAAACTAATATCCAAATCTGTTAAGTGTAGAGTTCTGTTTGACTGTGACACAAAACTAACTCTGTAGGCGCTCCATGCCATAATTACTAAAACTAAAACTGAAACTAATATATATAAAAATAAAATAGAAATGTCTTTGTGAAATAAAAACTAAACTAAAACTAAAAATACACTATGAAGGAAAACTAAAACTAAACTGAATTTCCAAGTAAGGTCAGAAAAAAATATAGAAATAAAAACTAATATAAAAAGGCAAAACTATAATAACCTTGGTTCCAACTGGAAAAACCAAAAGAAATCTAACAAATTATATCATAAATGTTGTAAGTTGCCTTGGATAAACACATCAGCCAAATATGTAAACGAATTACACAAAATCTTTATACAAAGGTAGTTCATGAGTTGGTCTTCGGTTTGCCTCCAAAATGCTCCAGCTTATCAGACAATGTCAAAGCTTCTGTACAGGGTTTCTAGCCTATGTTGACTCCAAAGATCTCACCCTACAGTTGCCTAATTAAATGAGATCTAGCCACTGGAAAGGCTATATGTACATTAAGTTGATTTCTCTGTCATATTACAGGATTTATTCTGGGACACACTTACCTTTGTGGTATGGAACATTATCCTGATGAAACAGAATTTTCAGATGAGTGCATTTGTGATGTGAGGCAATAGATCTGATCAACAGCAATTTTTAAATAATTTTTGCCATTTTCTGATTGTACCAAAGAACTAATTGCTACCACCATCAGCCCGTATTGTTGAGGCTTGGCAAAGAAGGTTCATGAAATTGCATGTTTTTCACCATATCTCACATTAGCATGAATAAGCATGAATCTCTGTTGGGGCTCATTGCATCTGCTCCTTCTTGTTCTTTACAGACAGGTAAGCAATTTCACTAAACTGTCAGTGTTCATACCTCACCTGTGCATTTGTGACATTGTATGTATTTGTGTTCCTGTTTTGGTACTAGTTATTGAATCACCATTGATCCCATAAGTGTTGTGTTTCCAACCACAGAACGTCAATTTGCTTGAAGTTTTTATCAATACATTTGTTACAGACACTTCTTTCTTCTCCCATTAGTGGTTGCCACAGTGGAGCATCTTTTTCCAAATCTTCCTGCCCTCTGCATCTTGCTCCATTACAACCACCACCAATGTTTTCTCTAACCACATCCATAAACCTCCTCTTAGGCCTTCCTCTTTTCCTTTTACCTGGCAGCTCCATCCTTAACATCCCTCTCCCAATATACCCAGCATCTCTCCTCTACACTTGTCCAAACCAACGCAATCTCACCTCTCTGACTTTGTCTCCCATCCAACCTGAGCTGACCCACTAATGTACTCATTTAAGTGATTCCACCTTTACCTTGAATGCATCCATCAATCCTACCACAGACCTCACCACTGTCACATTTCCCTCATACATATCATGTACCACTCTTAAATACTTCTCTGCCACTCCCAACTTCCTCATAACGGTACCACAACTCCTCTCTAGGCACTCTGTCATATTCTTTCTCTTAAGTCCACAAAGACACAAATACAACTCCTTCTTTCCTTCACTATACTTCTCCATCAACACCCTCAGAGCAAACATTTGTGACATACACTGTTGTGTTTAAAAACCCCAGCAGTATTGCTGCTACTAATTAACCTATGCAGACATGCCCTGCATACAGTACCATACATCATGGTTAAATGCACACACACTCCATTGATACACTGTTTAAGTAGTTAAGTTACATGCAAATGGAAGGTGTATCTATTTAAATGAGCACTCAAAATATTATACAAGTTCATATTAACAGAAAGCAGTTGTGGCAATATGACACAAATGTATTTCACCCTTTTCAAAACACATTTGAGTAGAAAATGGAAAAAAGTTGCATTCTAACTACCATTTTGATTTTACCATCTTAGTGACATGTTGACTTTTGATTGTTGTATATTTAGTGTTATTACATTTACTTGTTTTTAAGAAAATGTAAGTGCAAGTGGTGTCCCCTCCTTTTATATCAAGCAGCTCAAAGCTTTGTAAATATTTTTAGGAGTATGCTCCCTTAATGCAAACTATCTTAATTATTTTATGATGAGAAAACCAATTCAATGCTGTGAAAAATGATCCTACTTTATTTTTCAGTTAACCCTATCAGGATATGTTTTGTGACTACATGTGTATACTACTTTGTTAAAGGTCCAGTGACTCTTTGATTTAGTCGCATTAACATACAAAGTGATTTGTGGTAAAATTCCCTTAAGAACATTTGTGGACTGTTATTTATAATTGTATATTGTGTTTTTACATGTGCCCTGGTTACTTTTTCAAATTCTTGCAAAAACATTACCAGACAAGTGGAGGCCATTTGCAGTTACTCACACAGGGTTTCATTTATATATCTTCCACAAGTCAAACTGCCATAGATGATTGTAAATACTTAAAGTTATTTTAAGCAGTGCCAAGGGGGGCTTTAAGATCAATCATATTCTGTCATACGTTCTGTTGCTGATGCTATATGACAATTCTTATAATGACCTCAGATTCTTGCCTGGTAAATAGGACATAACTGATTTATTCTTTGTAGAGAATTACAAGAAAGGTGTGATTGAAGGCTGTGCAGTTTAACACGATTACAATACTGAGAAATAAAGCACAGTGCAAATAAGTACAATTATATTACAGTAAATAATCTTATGTGCTTGCCTTTTATAGCACTCACCATCACTAAATCTTGTGCAAGGTTACCAAGAAATGTATAGATTAAACTTATGTAGTTTTGTTTATTGTAACAGCAGGTTATCATACAGGCACTGACAAACAAAAGATGGGGGGAAAATTAATAAAACTATTTTTAAGAAAAAAATGTGAAATAATGACCAAAACAGCTCCAAGATTACCAGAATTCCTTATGGAATATGTATGTTTTCTGATTATTAGGAGTGAGGCAGTCTTCTGCCACCAAGAATAGAACTTTCTCATAGTAAAGATCTCTCCTGTAGGTCTAATCTTGGTCTACAAGATGTTTTATGTTTTAGTTGAAAAGACCAGGCCAATGTATCCTTAGACGTAATCTCCAAGTAGTTCTGAGGAATACCTTAGGGGTCTCAAGTCATAATTTCTACAGTATGTGCTGCATCTGCATTTGAGTGTCTTGCTACTAGATTATGTGTGTTAAACCCTCCTGTGAAAGGCACTCTTTGGACATACTGTAATTACTATATGCTCAAAACCCATTTTCTTATTGCCTTTAATATGGGGAAACGGGTTTTGCTTCAAGCTCCTCCAATATTATTGGACTTCTCACTGTATCACAAAGGATCCATTGGGTATTAAACTCATTTAGGCTTGCAGTCATATTATTTTCTTAATTCCCTGGAACTCATGGCATAAGTGGGTGATGGGAATACAGGCTGACCTGACACTAAAAAAGCTTCTTTAAAGTTTGTACCTAGAATCTCGTCAAACAGCAAATGTTTCAAAATCACCTTTACCCACACCCTTCAGTAAGATCCAATGATACTTGAAGTACTCCACTTCTAGGGCATGCAGACTGCTTAGTCCTTTAGAGAGCAAGCTACTCTTTTCTATGAAACCACCCCAGATTCAGATATGAAGGTATAAAAATTACATCTCAACTACATCACATTCCTTCATTGTGTAACGGGGATTACCATATGGTGAGGGCAAGAAGGGAAACCATTGCAGTCAGTAGAGACTTAGGGTGAAAATAAGACAGGTGATAATTTTTTTGCATCTTTAATTGTCAAACTTTTTGAATTTGCACTGTAGGCATCTGAAAAAACATAAGTCAAGTTTTCTGCAAAAACTGTATAAGAAGTTATATCTCTTTAGTGACACAATTATTTTTTTGCAGTTTTCTCTATGCATCCATATATTCTACTTTCACAATACAATTAATAAAAAAGAAAAAAAATGTTTTTTTAATTTTTTTATTTAATTTTCATTTTATTTAAATCTCAGCCCTACAATAATATTTAAAGGTCAAGAAGACTTCTCAAATTTGCATCCACAATGTGCTTGCTTAATGCAATTACAAAACTCGAATAGTCGGAATGGGCAGAGTATTTCCTAATTTATAAGCTATATGGACCATCATCTGATTTTTGACAGCTAAATTTTTTAATTGACTTGGAAGTGATGACAAAAAAGAAAAGAAAAAAATAGCAGTTGAAGTGACATGCTGAATCTATACAGAAATCCCTGCAGCAGCTGAAACAGTAAGCCTGTTTTAAAAATAACACTTGTGATTTTAGCTAGTGCTGCGCAGCCCGAGGGACAGGAGCTCTAGAAAGGAAAGATCCGCTTTCCTTTCAAGAGACCTTCAAAGCCATCTGTATTTCAAGTGAAACAAAAAGGAATAAAGAAGGTTAAAACAGGCTTCAGCTAATGAAATTATCCCTAATGAAAAGATGGAGACTTAGTTGGGGAAGTCAGTACTGATCTTTCAATATTTAAACTTCTGAAATAGGGCACATGACAGAAGATAAATCCATATTTTAGCCTTTCACTGCAAAGAAATTCCAAAAATACCTTGGAATTACTTCTTAAAAATATTCTTCTAAGCCTGTTGTAAATAAATAAGTAAATTTCATTTTCCAGCTCTGTTTCAGCTTAGGAAGTAAATAAAAAATAAGTGTAAACTTGCTTACATAGGAGCATGGTAAGAGACATAATTCTGTTGGTAACACTGGAATAAATTAAATCATATGCAGAAACATTAAAGTAATAATTGGGCAATTCAAGGAAATTCTGTTTGGAAAGTGGCAGTGAAGTATCAATTCGCATAGCCAGTTGTTCCACTCTCTTTTTTATCCTTATAACTAAATTTTGGTGAACTTTAAAAATTCACAGAGTTTGCTAAATGGCAACATCTACCTGACCAGAAACTGTGATTGTTTTAAGTATTATGGCAATTCATATTGACCTGGATAAGGTCACTGAGGCCAAGCTAGGTATGCTGATGTATGTTTTTTACACATATCATACAATATCTCCTTTCTTGTACAAAGTATCTTGAAGGAGACATTACTAGGAAATGGAGAACTGAAAGATACTAAACATATACTACTTAAGACTTAAAGCCTCTTAAAAATTTAGTCATACACTACTTTAAAGAATAAAGTAAGAAGCAGCTGTTCATAGCCTCAGGTCGTTTTGGGTCAAATTGCTTGTTAACGATGTTTTTGATGCCGAGGTAATAATTCACTTCTTTTTTTATTAAGGAAATGTAAAGGCATTGTGTCTAAATTTCACACACTATAAATTTATGTAAATATATGTATACATACAGTTAATAAAATATACTCTGTGTTTTCAGTACCAAACTACATTTTTCTTTAGTAGGTAGCTACTGTAGTACGATAAGATGTCATAATTCAACAATAAAACTGACAGTTTAAATTAAGCAGTACATTCTTTAGAGATAGTCAAAAATGAAATGTGTTAACCTTTTCAACCCTTTGCAGTGCAAGATCCCACTGCCTTTCACAAAGAATGGAGAGGAAAAGCTAAATGTCAGATACTTCAGGATTATCTACAAAGGAGTTTTTTTTTCTTGTAGTTTTGTGATGTTTATGCAAGACATTGTCTGTACAAGACATTTTCTTTAATTAAAGTTTAAACATTTTTAGCTGATTACAAGATGCCATGAAAAAACTAACATATACAAAATAGTCCATCTCAGTATCACACTGCATTCAAAAGCATGTGCTAGGTGGTATAAGGTTAGGTATACTTAGAGAAATACTGTTATATCTTAAAAGTAATTTTGAGAGTAGTGGTTCATTCCTCTTAATTTTCTGCATTGTACTTTCTACTGATTTTCCCTACTTTTATTTTTTGAAGACCAAGCATATAATATACCAGGTGTGAAGAGGATTTTTTATGAATTCAACCAGTGCTACTGCATTATTGTAAACCAAGCTATCAAAATTACAATTTTTCAAATTGTGTCAACAGACATTTTTGGTAATCCTTGCAAAATGGTCATGTGTTTGTTGCCTATCACAATCTAATGACATACAGAGGTGAAGCAGTGTGATGATGCATGTAGGGGGTCCATTGCTGGGTGTGCGTTTTAAAATAAAACCAGTGTGGTTCATGGTCTGTGGTTGTGGGTGCTACTGTGAAGAAGGATGGCCATGGAGTGTTTGGTGTGAAGACAAGCTGATTGATTGATTAACTCGGCTATTCCACATCAGCGCTCCGTGGTTTGTAATTAGGATGCCTCATCCAAATGTTAGAAAAGAGAAAAAGAGCCGGGAGGTTAAAGGGAAAGAATGAAAATGCAGAAGAGCCAGAATCATGGCAGAACTGATACTGTAGTGAGGAGGCAAGCAGTCAGGAATGATGCCCCAGTTGGAGCGAGTGAATGACTTACAGGGTAGGGTCACTTCTGCTGAATGCTCAGGGAGCAGGAGTAATCAGCTGCTCTTGGAAGTCTCACAGAATGCCAAGGAATGACAGTGGGTGAAGGGAGCAGGGCTTGTGGGGGCAAAGGGTTGACTGTGCTTGCTAGAGAAAGTCTCTTCTCACTTTGGAGACTGAAAAGGCTGAGCAGAGGTGACTATGGTTTTAGGAGACAGGAGGATCCAGTGTGATTTTATGGACATCTCCTGACGATATTTTAACCTTGGATTTTACCTTATTTATTTGCATTTTAACCTCCATTTATGAACTGTTCTATAGGTTATTTATTTATTTAAAGACAGTAATGCAATTTATTGTTTGAACACTGTCTAGAAATAAAAGCATTGAGTACTTTGATGCACTATCTCTTGTCATTTTTGTGCCCTAATTTTCCCAGACTATCTCATTTTATTGACTTTCAGTGTCCTGGGTTCAAGGACACATTTGCCAGCTGTGGGAAATCCGGCCATCATAAGCAGGTTTTGTGTTACTGTGATACTGATGTTTTAAGACATTATTTCCCTTTAACCGTCTTTAAAACATTAATTATTTAATTATTAACTATTTCAAGTGTGCACTGATTATCTCAGAATTGACTGTCGTGTAGTTTGGCAGACACCTGTGTGACTAAGCAGCCCTATGTAGGGACCACACTGCTTTCCCCAGTTGAGAAAAGGCCTAGAAGAGCCAGCCTAAAAACTGCCCACTTTACTCATGTCTTAATAGGTTATCACACCTGTCAGATCATTCGAATTCTTTGGTCAAAACAAGAATAATAAGTTATATGATCTAAAATTGGCGACATGGAATGTAAGGATTCTCCTGGACGTATGTGGTGGTTCTAATAGACCCCTTAAGAGAACAGCCCTAGTTGCAACTGAGCTGAGTCGTTACAGTATCGGTATTGCTGCTTTAAGTGAGACGAGGCTTATGGATAAAGGTTCCTTAACAGAGGAAGGGATGGGTTATACCTTCTTCTGGAAAGATTATCTCCAAGGTGGACAACATCTTTATGGAGTGGGAATGGCCATTAAGAATACACTACTGCCAAGGCTCACTGAATCACCTGTTGCCATAAGTTAAAAACTAATGATCCTCCGTATTCCCCTGGTCAAGAACCATTTTGCCACACTTCTCAGTGCTTATGGACCAACCTTGTCAACTAACAGTGATGTCAAGGACTGCTTCTACCACTCAATGAACTAGGCTCTATGCCAGATCCCCAAGAGCAACAAGATCTTCTTGCTTGGGGATTTTAATGCCCCAGTGAAACAGAATAACAAGCTACAGAGTAGAGTGCTTGGCAGACAAGGTATTGGTGAAGCTAACATAAATGGTACAAAACTACTTCCTGTCTGCTCTGAGCACAACCTAGTCATAACCAACACCATCTTCCAGCAGAAGACTAAATATAAGACGTCATGAATGCACCCTCACTCTGGCATCTGATTATATTGTAGTTAGACATAGTGATATCAGAGATGTTGTCATCACCCATGCTATGAGGGGTGCGGAATGCTGGACAGATCACTGTATGATTATGACCAAGACATAAATGAAAGTGCGCCCCCCGTTGCGGAGGCAAGGGTCCAATGGGAGGTGACTAGATTACAGTTTCCTGGCAAACATTGATGTAAGAAAGAAGTTTCATCGCACCCTATCTAAGAAACTAGGGAAAATGAAGCAACATGGAACATAAGTGGGCTTACATCTGCTCAGCTGTGAGTCAGCAACTTACACCATCGGCGATAAGAGCAAGAACCATCTAGACTGGTTTGATGACAACTCGGAAACTATCCATGACCTGCTGAAAAACATGCATAAAGCACACTAGGCAGCTCTAAATAACCCCTCATCCAATACCATCAGGCAGCAATGGCAGAGAGTTCAACAAGTACAGAGGGCTATTCAGACCATACAGAATGAGTGGTGGACAAAAAAAGCACAGGAAATTCAATCACTTGCCGATAGAAATGACGTGCACAATTTTTATAATGCTGTGAGAGCTACTTACGGTCCAACAAATCGCTGCATCATTCCCCTGAAAACATCAGATAGTCTGATAGTCTTGAAGGACCAGAATAGCATTCGGATGATGTGGGCTTAACATTTTAATACCCTGCTTAATCAGGACACTGATGTACATTTCACCAATCTGGATGAATTGCCTGAATTTCCTCCCATTGTTGGAGGTTGTTTCAGCTGTTCATTCCCTTAAAAGCAATAAATCTCCTGGTGTTGACAAAATACCTGCAGAGCTGTTAAGGCAGGGAGAATACCTCTGTACAAGGACTTTACACCAATATATCACCAAGGTCTGCGCTGATGAGAACATCCTACAACAATGGATAGATGCTAATATTGTCACTGTTTATAAGAAGAAGGGTGACAGGGCCATCTATAGCAACAGGAGGGGTATATCACTCCTTGCTGTTGCTGGCAAGGTCCAGGCTAAAGGTAATGCTTCAGAGGCTGATCAAGAGCATCACAGATGCTGCCTAAATCTCAGTGCAGGTTCAAGAAGTGCAGGAGCATGGTTGATATGATTTTCACAGCCTGACAGCTTCAGGAAAAGTGCCAAGAACAACATGAGAACCAATTTATGGCCTTAGTCGACCTCTCCAAAGCCTTCAATACTGTCCAGAGAGAACTTTTGTAGGGCTTCCTCCTTAGGGTTGAATGCCCGAACAAATTAGATACAGTAACATCCTTCTCCAGTTTCATGATGGACTGATTGGTCGGGTAACACTAGGAGGACAAGAGTCCTCCCCTTTCCCAGTACATATAGGGGTCAGATAGGGTTGTGTTCTTGCACCTGTGGTCTTTAATATCTTCCTCTTATGTGTCACCTAGCTTCTTCACAAAGAGATTGAGGACAACAGTGGTATGGCAGTGGACTTCAGGCTAGTTGGTAACCTCTTCAATATTAGGAGGTTCCAAGCAACTACCAAATTGGATAGAGTGAGGGTTGGTTCTTGAGCTACATTATGCGGATGACTGTGCTCTCACACCCCACAAGACCTCCAGTCTGACCTTGATGCAGCAGTTAGAGCATACAGCAGGATGGGACTCACCGTAAATACCACCAAAATGTGTTCGTTATTGCTGATGAACATCTGTCATTAGTTTCATCTTTCATATATCTGGAAAGCATTCTCTCTGAAGGCATCAGTATTGACAATGAGGTCCAGAACTGAATTCAGCAAGCAACAGTTGCCTTCAGGAGACATTAGCGCCGTGTCCTTCAAAACATGAATTTGCATCTCTGCACAAAGGTCATCGTCTACTAAGCCATCTGCTTCTGCTTTACCTCCCTCCTCTACAGGTGTGAAGCTTGGGTTTTTTTTATAGCCACCATATTATGCTTCTGGTGCACTTCCATATATGCTGCCTATAGCACATCTTGGAAATTACCTGGCGTAATTTGTGCCTTACACAAATTACATAGTACCAGCTATGATGGTTGGGAAATGTGGCAAGGATGCCCCCATATCAGCTGCCCCACAGAGTGCTATATGGACAGCTACATCGTGGATGACGCTCTGCTGGATGGGCAAAGGAAGCTCTATAAGGATCAGTTGAAGATCATGTTAAAAATTTGCAAAATTGGGCCAGGGGACCTGGAGGATATTGCTACTGACTACAACACCTGTAGCCAGATGTGCTCGGATGGGATTCGTATGCTGGAGGAGGAAAGGGTAACCAGGAGACAGCAGAGGAGACTCAGGAGGAACACACCCATGGTTGCATCTATCACATATACATGTCTAGTCTGCAATATGACTTTTGGGTCCAGGATAGGGCTATTCAGCTATTAAAGAACTCGCCAATAAAGACAGAATTGGATGTTCTCATCAGACTCGATGGACTACCAGTTACTTACTTACTGTACTTACTTAGGGAAAGACCTATACAAACTCCATATAGACTGTAGGCTAGGATTTGAAACCAAGACTCTGGAGTTTTAAGAAGGAATGCAGAGCACTACATAGCCACACTACATCCATGCGGAATTATGTGAAAGTAAATATGCAGCTTGCATGTTACTTAATGCTCTTGAAGTAACTGTCAACTCATATGTAGTATGATCTTGATCTGGTCCAGAGGCTGCTAGAGCACAGTTCTATGCCAAACATATGTAAAAACACATTCTGGAAATGTCCATTATTGCATTTACTGTATATCAGTCTTCAACAGAATGCAAATCAGCTGCAGATTGACACTGTAATATACAGTAATTAGTATCCAATGTGTCAGATTGTCTCAGCATTACGTTAATTTTCAAACATCTGTAGGTCCTATTCAAACTTTTTTGGTGTTGGCATTTTAGCGACTTCAAGTGGCAGGGTAATGACATGAATAGAGAATTTGTTTCATTGCACATTTCAACGACCCATCAGTCACATTCCTATGTTCCATCCATCCGTTTCCTAAACCCACTTTATCCTGAGCAGGATCATATTACAGTTAGCTGACACGCTATCTCAATATAGCTGTCTTCAATGTTAGTAATTATGCCTAATGCAAGTCCTTAATGTAGAATACATTAGTGTGTAGCCTACATTATCTATTTTATCCATAAAAAGGGTGTGTCACATATTGTACAACATAACGGGCAAAGCAGAGTTACTATCACACAGCATGACCCTGAAGTCTGCTTCCCACACCACTTTTTGATAAAACAAAGGAATTGTGGGTTGAGCCAGGCCACCTCACAACAACGTTTTGAGTAACACATATTAATTGAATGGAGCTGCTTTCTGTTTACAAAAGCAAATTTATTCTCTGATGGAGCCTATCACCACATGTATGCAATTGCACCGGTTTGCGCTTTTCACCCAGATTTTAAGGAAATTGGATGTATCCGAAAACCTTGCGCTTTAAAGACTTTGATAGTTGGTCACAAAGGCCATTCATTTCTCATCAATTTTGTATGTTGTGGTGTGATCTCCCCGATCAAAAGTGATCTGAAATGTTTTATTTTTTAATATAGTCCAATCAGATCATGAATGACAGAAAAAGAAGTGCTGAGACTGAGTCAGATGCTAAGATTGATCTGATTGACTGGTACTTGTGTTGTTTATTGTAAACTTGTATGCATGTGTGGATTTATTTTTATATTGAGATTACCGAATTACCTTCAGAAATGTTTCCCATAGTACATAGTATTTCCCATAATTAGATCAGTCCTGTGTCAGATCACATTTATACCTCATGCAAACTACTAAAGGTTTTGCTTGGTACCTCACCAAGACCACCATTTCCAAAGGGTCTCAGTGGAGTTGTTGCTGCATCGGAATGTGATTGGTTTGCTCACATGTGCCTAAATAAGCCGGACTATAAGGGCAATCACTCCAGAGTTTAAAAAAAAAAAAAATCCAAACAAACTAGGTATAAAAAGCCTTAAATTGGCTTATAAGGTAGTCCTCATTGTAAGCCAAAAAATCATTTTGATCCCTGAAAACTCTCTCCTTGTGTAGTCTGCTGTTGGCGATACATCTGAAAGAAGGAAAGCTGCTATTGGCAGTTATGAAATACACCATACAGCCCAACTATATTTAAGATTTATAATCTTTCTTTCAGGTGATAGTGGATGCACCTCAGACATTGGCGCCTTATAACACTCACCAACTTGCAAATACCACAAGAGAGAGATAATGAAAGGCACTCCCGCACACATGCAGTGATAGAATGGACCATTAGTTCATTTAAAAGTAGACTGGCCATGTTCGAATAATGCTGTACAGCTCCACAAAGGTTTGCCACATTGTGCAGTACTGAACACAGAGCACAGAAACATGGACTGTCTGCATGGATGACACAGACCCTGTCCCTCTGAACATCAACACAGTAGCAATTAAAGACATTTTTATGTAGTATGTTGAATGTAATGAAACTTGTATGTATTTCAACATTGACATTTACTTGGCAAAATTATTTTATTTTTTAAAAGTTCAGTAAGGATGATCTTAATATCTTGTAGTTCTACGCCTATATCCTATGTCAATTCACGCTGTGTTTCCTTTTCTGTCTGCTGCATGATGGCACATTGCTATTGCTCTTTGTACTGAAGCTACTGTTAGTTTCTTCCAAGGTTTTATACATGAGGCTCCTGGACAGTGAGTTTTTGTTGTTGGAACTTTCTGTATTTTGTATCCTATTTGTACTTTGTATATTGAATGTATCCTTTATTATTACTGAAAACAAAATCAGAATTTATGGGTATTTAATGACTTCATTTTTTTATTTGTAGAGAGGATTTGTTACTTTAAATATTTTTTTTATACTTAGTCTATTTAACGACTCTTTTAGGATATTGGGAGCTACTCCTGTTTAAGCAACACTGAACCACAGATAAAATACTAGCAAACTTCACAACACCCTCACGTACATGCCCACTATGGGTAAAATTTCCAGTCAAACTACCAGTATGTCTTTGAAGTAGAGAAGGAAACACACTAGAATACCACATAGGAGACTCTCCAGCTGGAAACTGAACATCAGTCAGAGAAGGAATTTTTCATAACTCTACTTTGATACTCAATAGTTTACTTAAAAACTGCTCAAAAAAATTAAAGGAACACTTTGAAAACACATCAGATCTCAATGGAGAAAAAATCATGCTGGATATCTATACTGCTATGGACTGGGTAATGTGTTGGGAACAAAAGGATGCCACATCGTTTGATGGAAATGAAAATTGTCAACCTACAGATGGCTGAATTCAAAGACACACCGAAAATCAAAGTGAAAAAATGATACGGCAAGCTAGTCACCCAAAATTGTACTCAGCAGTTTGTATGGCCCCCACGTGCTTGTATGCATGCCTGACAACGTCGGAGCATGCTCCTAATTAAACGACGGATGGTGTCCTGGGGGATCTCCTCCCAGATCTAGACCTGGGCATCACTGAACTCCTGGGCAGTCTGTGGTTTTTTTGAGCAGTATATTTATAAACATTCCCTTTTTCTTGATACAAGTACCTTATTGTTTTTGAAGGAGCAGAATTAGTAACAAACTTAATAACTTCCCTGTGATAGTTTTTATTGTTTTCAGGAACTGAAGTTTAGTGTTACTTTAGCCTTGTTCGTTTGTCTGTACTTAGCAACATGGTTACAAATATCGTAACTTCTGTATTGATTCTTTGCAAAGCATTATAATTCATAATGTAAGGCAAAGTGTGTGATGCTGCAGCTGCTTCTGAAGCACAAAATGTGCATTGAAGATGATTCAGACATATGTGGACGTTTGTTTAAGCTTTTTTTGCACCCCGCCAGTGTTTACTTGGGAATTCAACACTGTCCCATTTCTCCAGTACATAAATTTAATCCACATGCTTTCTGGTCAACACAGCCCAGCCGCTTTGCAAAGAACCTTGAAAGTTATCTTTAGGAGTCCGTCACTCAAAGGCTAGAGGCTAATAATGAAAGCATTTGCTGTAGTAAAAATTTTGATAGACAAGGTAAAGAAACTGTCCCCATAACTAGTGATTTTTATGCAGTTGTGACTTCGACTCATTTGACACTAAAACTGCTTTATCTTCATCCTTAACATGCATTTTCTTAGTGTTGTGTAGGACAATAATATGCCATAGCACTATAAAAACAAAAAGCTAGCAAGCTAAAAAAAAAAAAAAGGTAATTCAAACCAGAAATACACAAAATTGCAGCATATACCCATTGAACAATAAATAAAATATAAAATAACTATATAGTACAGTAAATTTTGGTGCTTCATGCACTATTTTTTAAGATTTTGATGGTGGGCCACTTGGTTAATGAATTATCTATGTAATATGGATCTACTATGTTGTATGTATGTATGTATTTATTGTTTATTTTTCTAAAAGTAGACTGTAATATTGGGTGGCACAACAACTCACAGGCAACTGCTGCTACCTTACACCTCCAGAAACCCAAGTTTAATTCCTTGCCAGGTCAGAGTGTTTTGAAGTGTATATATTCATTTAGCTCCTTAAGTGTTTACTATTATCATCAGCTTTCTCAACTAAATGCATTTTGCTTTAGAGACCATATATTATGCCAAGATAAATAAGTTGAGGTGCACTATAATGGGTTAGTGTCCCATCCATAGTTGATTCATGCCTTGTGCCTGGGTTTCCTGGAACAGGTTCAGTTTCCCTGCAATTGTTAAGCATTACAAACTTTATTTGTGTTATTTCTACTGAATTAACCAATAAATTAAAAACAGCACAAACATCAGCTGTAACAGGGGTTGCCACTTCACCCGCAGAGCACGAAAGCCGAAACGATTTGTCCGAACTGAAAGAAATGATCGTACGGCCATAAGCGAGCTCAAGAAAGACATTCAGAAAAATATGAAGAAAGAAATAAATGGCTTGCTCAAGACAAACGAGAAGACAACTCAAGACATGCTCAAGACAAACGAGAAGCTGCAGCTGGAGCTGCAAGAGATGTGGCAGGAATATAAAGACTTGGAAAAACATATATAGAATTGTTTTGATGCAGTCTTTAAAGATATGCTGAGAAAAATTGAGGAACACATTCAGGAACATGCGTCCAAACTGAGAGAACTTGCCGATCAGCTGGAAGATGTTAAGCAGACATTCACGGCTTGAA
The DNA here is from genome assembly GCF_900747795.2 of Erpetoichthys calabaricus. NCBI lineage: Eukaryota > Metazoa > Chordata > Cladistia > Polypteriformes > Polypteridae > Erpetoichthys > Erpetoichthys calabaricus. The sequence continues at coordinate 148,125,505 of NC_041398.2, read as the reverse complement.
CTGAAACAGCGAAACCAATGGCATCTAACGCCAATGGAAAAGCTACAGTTGCGAATTCCAAATGCAAAAAACTCTTGAGACAGACTTGCGGCTCTGGAAGACGGATGCAGAAGGAATAATATTAGAATCGAAGGTCTACCTGAGAATCGTGGAAGTCCAAACCCAGTGAAATTTGTAGCTGAACTATTCTCAAAAATAATTGGAGAGGACTTTAAATCTGATACCGAGATAGTGGCAGCTTATCGCATACGTGGATCAAATACCTCTAAACCTAGGACTTTAATTGTCTGCTTCGAGAGATTACAATTTAAGCTTAATGTAATGGCACTTCTCAGACACAAACAAGAGATTATATTTGAAAATAACCACATTCATATTTTCCCTGGTTTCCCACCCTCAACAGCTGCTAAACGTGCAGATTTTTACAACATTAAATAGCGGTTACGGAAAGCCGATATCAGATACAGTCTCTTGTATCCTGCCAAACTGAAAATGGATATTCAAGACAAATATCACATCTTTTACCCCAAGGAGGAAGCAGAAAAGGAGTTAAGAAAGCTGATCCCGACGCGTTTTTGAAATACGAAAGTGAGTTACATCCTGTCATGGTATGGCAAAGAACATATTACATGCTGGCTGATCTGCTTGCAATGAAACGGGTACCATAATTATACATCCTTTTTTCTTCTCTGCCACTTTTTGTTTATGTTTTAATTACAATTACATGCGTATGTGTGGAAGAAATTAAAGTAGGTTTTTTTTTTTTTGAACTATTCTAAAGGAGACTATTTAACATCATTCCCTTGGTTTATTGTTATTATTGCATTAGGGTTTACTATGCTTATCCAGGGCCACTTTTTAACACAATTCCCTGGGTTTACTGTCTTAATATATCAAGACTGTTGATGATTATATTTTATGCTTATAGTATTTAGACTTTATTGGCAATAGATATCTCTACTTTTTAATCCCCAAATGCCGCTGCTGGGGGGCTTCTTTTGTTTTCGGCGTGCTCTGTCTCTAGGTATGTCAGAGGACTGGGACTTTGTGAAGTGGGGCCCAGCCTCATGTGGGGAGGCAAAATGGGGGGGGGGGGGGGATAAGGGGGGGAGAGAAAGAGAGCAAGCTATCTCTAATCTATCCTTTTAATCCTTACAATTATAACTTCCAATGTAGCAATAGGCTGCATGGCAATAACTTGTGGGAAAATTTGAAATTAAGGTTAACACTAGAATTACCAGAGCCTACGAAAAAACTCGTAAATCCGTCCCACCTTAAATCGCGTCTTAAATCCGTTTGCACCTCTCCGCCACAGTCCTTTGTCATCTAAATGTGCTGATAAACAAAAACTACTAGCAGCCAGCTATTCCATCCCCCCACCGACTTAGAATGAACTTCTCTCCTAGCTCAAGCCTTGCCTTGATTAGATTACCTGGGATTGAAGTGGAGTTTTACAGTGGAAATAATTCTAGCGTTATTTGGAATACACGCATTTCATGTGTGTTCCATTTCTATAGTAGGCTGTGCAACGACATTTTTAAAACAGAAACGTTTTTAATATTCTAATAGTAAATGACAAAATGTAGGCATAAACTATATAACGTATGAAGCCTGAAGTCCATATATCAAAGAAACACTTTCACAAAAGGTACAAATAAGAGAACACGTGCGCTTTTCTTCAAAAAAAATATAACTGCACAAAAAAAAAAAGCCACGTTAGCATGCCACATTGACACTCTTACTACAACTGCCACGGTGGCGTAATGGTATCAGCTCCTGACTGGGGATCAGAGGGTGGCGAGTTCGATCCCGCACGGCTCCACTTCGAGAAATAAACTGCTCTCATTCTTACAATTTTAGAATAACAACATAAATTTGATTTCAGTCTGTAACAGCCGGTGTAACTTATGATACTGGTAAAGGTTAGCTTTTTTTTTTTTTTTTTTTTAATTCACTTTTCATTCTCGCGCTATAGGTCTGCAGTGTATCACGCTGCATACTACCGCCCCCCCTACCCCCCCCAAAAGGGTTCTGACACACAAACGCTGGCGAAGCTGCCTTCTTCGTATCTCACCGTCACTTGAAATCAGCAGTTCTTAGCTGCTTATCAATCCATACAACCCCATCTGACACAGCTGTTTTCACATAAATAAAAGTGTACTTTTATTCAAGACTATAACCGAAGAATAAAGAAAGCAAGTTACAGTTGGTGGTTGATACGACAGCGTGCGTGGTGCAATGCTAAGAACTGCTGATTTCCAATCCGTGCTATATAAAATCATCACATTCAAATATTAACAGTTCCCACACACCCAAGGTCCGCCATTCCTACATTTACGACATGTGTACTTGTTGCAGTGTACACACCTCTCTGTGCTATGGTTCCTATTACAGTGAATGAGCACCTGACACTGTACTTTCTTCCCTGGGGGAAGCTGAGGTCTTAGAACGGAAGTTTGTTGACGCTGTATCTTCTTTTCTTTTTCCATCGCCTTTTCCTGTAAGAAGCGACGACGAAGTTCCTCTGCAAGGTGAGCCATGAACACTCTTCTTTTCTCAGTGGACCCCATGCATGCCTTATACAGTACGTGTGCGTTCATCGCTGCTAGGTCAAGGATGTTGTAGAACACAGCAACCGGCCACCTGCGTGTTCCTGTTCGCACTGAATAAGCACGCGCCTTCTGGTCCATGATGTCAACGCCACACTGGGGAAAAAAGAAAGACAAATATATGTGACATTTTGAAGAAATCATTTTATCACCAGAATAGCACCAGAATACTTCGTCACACTAATATTTTTTTCATTAGCATACCTTCATGTGGTTGTAGTCTGTGACCGTGTTTGGTTTTTTTTTTTTATCTTGCCCAATCTCCACATCATGGTGCATTGTGCTGAGAATGCAGACAGACTTCTTCTTTTTGGGCACATACACTGTCAGCATGGCACTGGGAGATCTAAACACCAGCGTGGAGAATTGTTCGTGTACTGAACTGCCTTTAGCTGCAGGTGGAAGTTCACGTCGCACTTTATTCATGGTGCCAAGCAGAGTTGTGTTGCGGTGCAGCAGTCTATTAGCCAGCGAAAGTGACGTGAAGAAGTTGTCTGTTGTTACGGTTCTGCCTTTGTCCAGAAATGGCTCCATAAGCTTTATGACCACAGACTCGGAAAGTCTTTCTCCCGTGGGACGACTGGCATCTTTTCCTAAATAAGGAGTGGCATTGCACATGTACTTTGTCTCCAAATCTGCCGCAATCCAAAACTTGATGCCAAATTTGTCAGGCTTGCTCGCAATGTACTGTAAGAAAGGACAACGGACCTTGGTTGGAAACAGTTGCTCATCAACCGTAATATGCTGCCCTGGGTTGTAACTCAGAACACAGTTCTCAACAAAACGTTGCCAGATGTCCGAAATCGCAGCAAATCTGTTGTTTTTCACACGTTCTGCACGGGTGTCTTTGTTGTCAAAGCGCAAATGCCGCATGATAGTCTGATATCGGTGCCGGGGCATCGTATCTTTGATTGCCGGTACAACAAATAGTTCTGACCAGGCATCAGCCACAGCACCAACTGTAGTCATCGCTGCTCTTGTCAAAAGAATGGAGATAAATGCCATCAGTTCAGAGAGGGAGAGGCTCCAGCTGGGGTCTGCTCTGTGACCTTCGTGGACTGTGCAATCTCTGATTGTCCACAACATACCTATGTCGATCAAACACAAGAAGCTCTGCAGTCGACTGGTTACTTTACGCTGTAGGAAGATAAGTAAATAAATAAAGGTAAATACGTAAACAACATTCGATGCATCTTTTATATAAGTAACATAAAAATGTTTTTCATATACAGGCCATCAAAAAACATTATTGAAAGCAGGACTTAGCACGATACCTTGGCGAGCTCCGTAGGTCCGGCTGCTTCGCTGAAGGACATGTGTGTGACAGATCGACTGGCAGGACGACGCCCAACTTCTTGCTGTATCCAAATGGTGCCATCTTTTGCCTTTATGCCTGGTGCAGCTGTGCTGTTCTTATGTTGGACTGGACGTTTCTTGCGGGGAGGGCTTCTGTTCTCTTCCACATCAGAGAATTTCCACTTCCAGCATAAATTCACACCTGATCTGACGCTGTTCGTTTTCAAATAATATTGTTAATATTTGAATGTGATGATTTTATATACCACGGATCAGAAATCAGCAGTTCTTAGCATTGCACCACGCACGCTGTCGTATCAACCACCAACTGTAACTTGCTTTCTTTATTCTTCGATTATAGTCTTGAATAAAAGTACACTTTTATTTATGTGAAAACAGCTGTGTCAGATGGGGTTGTATGGATTGATAAGCAGCTAAGAACTGCTGATTTCAAGTGACGGTGAGATACGAAGAAGGCAGCTTCGCCAGCGTTTGTGTGTCAGAACCCTTTTGGGGGGGGGGGGGGGGGGGTAGTATGCATCGTGATACACTGCAGACCTATAGCGCGAGAATGAAAAGTGAATTAAAAAAAAAAAAAAAAAAGCTAACCTTTACCAGTATCATAAGTTACACCGGCTGTTACAGACTGAAATCAAATTTATGTTGTTATTCTAAAATTGTATGAATGAGAGCAGTTTATTTTTCGAAGTGGAGCCGTGCGGGATCGAACTCGCCACCCTCCGATCCCCAGTCAGGAGCTGATACCATTACGCCACCGCGGCAGTTGTAGTAAGAGTGTCAATGTGGCATGCTAACGCGGCTTTTTTTTTTGTGCAGTTATATTTTTTTTGAAGAAAAGCACACGTGTTCTCTTATTTGTACCTTTTGTGAAAGTGTTTCTTTGATATATGGACTTCAGGCTTCATACGTTATATAGTTTATGCCTACATTTTGTCATTTACTATTAGAATATGAAAAACGTTTCTGTTTTAAAAATGTCTTTGCACAGCCTACTATAGAAATGGAACACACATGAAATGCGTGTATTCCAAATAACGCTAGAATTATTTCCACTGTAAAACTCCACTTCAATCCCAGGTAATCAAATCAAGGCAAGGCTTGAGCTAGGAGAGAAGTTCATTCTAAGTCGGTGGGGGGATGGAATAGCTGGCTGCTAGTAGTTTTTGTTTATCAGCACATTTAGATGACAAAGGACTGTGGCGGAGAGGTGCAAACGGATTTAAGACGCGATTTAAGGTGGGACGGATTTACGAGTTTTTTCGTAGGCTCTGGTAATTCTAGTGTTAAAGCTGTCTCACTTCCAGTTAAGACTACAAAATGACATCAAAAATTCAGAATCAATATCTCCACGATGGGACAGTTTACTTTGCGAGCTGGAATGTTAAAGGCCTGAATCACAAATTAAAGAGAGAGAAAGTATTCTCTCACCTAGCAGGTCTAAACACAAAACAGTATTTTTACAGGAGACCCATTTATTAAGCAAAGATCAGTTCCAGCTGCAAATAGACTGGACTCCAAATGTTCTATTCCAGCTTTACAAAGAAAACTAGAGGTGTGGGAATTCTTATACATAGAACAGTCCCATTTGTAGCATCAGGTGTAGTATCTGATCCTGAAGGGAGATATGTGATTGTCATGGGCAACTTATTTAACTGTAAAGTGATCTTGATAAATGTTTATGCACCCAATGTCGATGATAGGGAATTCATGCAAAATGTATTTGCATCTATTCCCAATGTGAACACTCATAAAATTATAATGGCTGGGGACTTTAATTGTGTTTTAAATCCACTCTTAGATAGGTCTCCTGTCACGGGGGGTGGGGGTTTGGGGTGACATCTAACACTGCAAAGACAATTACCAAGTTTTTAACTGACCACAACTTATCAGACCCCTGGAGGTTTCTAAACCCAAACTCAAGAACATATTCCTTCTTCTCACCAGTGCATCATTGCTACTCAAGTATTGATTATTTCTTTATAGATAATAATTTCTTGCTTGTGATTAAATCTTGCAAGTACAACACTATTGTTATTTCTGACCATGCCCCTCTGATCTCGGAGATAAAATCATTATGCCCCACATACTCATCTCGCAGATGGCGTCTTAGCCCACTTCTATTAGCAGATGAGAACTGTACAGAATTTATATCAAAACAAATCAGTTTCTTCCTAGAGACAAATACATCCTCAGAGATCTCTGCAGGAATACTCTGGGAAAATCTAAAGGCCTTCTTAAGAGGACAGATTATTTCATATCTTTCCCACAGAAATAAATTAGAAACCAAGAAGGTATCAGAGCTAACCAGCAAAATTACTAGAATAGATCAAGAACATGCCAGGTGCCCAAGTGAATAGAAAAAGACAGGCTCCGCATTCAGAGCTCAACCTCTTAACAACCAAAGAAACTGAACAACTCATTTTTAAATCAAGACATCATTACTTTGAATACAGAGAGAAAGCGAATACGTTCTTAGCTCAACAAATCCACAAGAAATGCAATCCCAGCAATCACCAACACAAACGAAGATAAAGTCATTGACCATAAAAATATAATGCACACATTTAGAGACTACTATAAATCCTTATATTCTACTGAGTTCAAAGAAGACAACACACAATCTAATGCATTTCTTTTTTTTTTTTTTTTATTTATTAATTTTTATTTTAACCATTCCATACAAATAGATCAATTTATAACCAAACAAAATTGAAGACAAATCAAACCCCACCCCTGAGAAGGAGAGCTAAGCCAAAGGAGAGTTGCTTAGGGCTTTTTAATAAGGCAACAATAAATAAAAGAAAGGGAGAAATAAATATATAGGTAAATAAGAGATGGAGAAGGGACTTAAATGCGGTAATAGTTATTTCTCTTATTCTAAAATAATATTGATTAGATCCTGCCAGGTTTTGAAAAAAATTTGTACAGATCCTCTAACTGAGAATTTGATTTTTTTCCAATTTCAAATAATATAAAACATTTGTTTCCCACTGACTTATCAGAGGAGAGTTAGGATTCTTCCAATTTAACAGAATAAGTCTGCGTGCCAAAAGTGTAGTGAATGCAATCACCATTTGCTTGTCCTTCTCCACTTCAAGTTCGTCAGGAAGAACACCGAACACAGCTGTTAATGGGTTAGTAGGGATTGTGACACCAAGGCTGTCTGAAAGGCACTTAAAAATTTTGGTCCAAAATGATGTTAGTTTGGTGCAGGCCCAGACCATGTGACCCAGTGAGGCAGGAGCTTGGTTGTAGCGTTCGCAGGTTGGATCTTGCCCTGGAAACATTTTGGACAGTTTTAAGTGAGACAGATGGGCTCGATATATAATTTTTAGTTGAATAATTCTATGCTTTACACATATGGAGCTCGAGTGAATTCTCTGCTTTGCTACCTTCCACTCCTTTTCTGATATATTGATTAAGAGATCTTCTTCCCAATGTCCTCTTGGATCTTTGAAAGGTAGGGACTCTAATAGGATTTTATATAATGCGGAAATGGTGTTTAATTCCTCGAAATTGAGCAGTATTTTTTCCAGCATTGTGGAGGGTGCGAGGTGGGGGAAATCGGGCAATTTCTGTTTAACAAAATTTCTAAATTGAAGATAGTGAAAGAAATATGTAGCTGGGAGGTTGAATTGTGAATGTAATTGTTCAAAAGATGCAAATATGTTGTCTATATAAAGATCTCTGAGCATTTTAATCCCAAAACTTTTCCAAGTATTAAAAACTGGATGTTTGCGAGGGTTGAAAGAGGTGGTTCTCTTGCAGAGGTGCCACAGATAAAAGATTTTCCATCTTAAAATGCTTTCTAAGTTGGTTCCATATTCTGAGTGAGTAAAGCACAATTGGGTTATTAGTATATTTGTGATAACTTGCATTTATTGGAGAGCAGAGCAGGGAGTATAAAGAAGTACTACAGGATTTTACTTCTATTGCGGACCAAGCCTGTGTATGTTCATTTATTTGTGTCCAGGATTTTATGGCTTGTATGTTTGCTGCCCAGTAATAAAACTGAAAATTAGGTAAAGCCATGCCACCTTCTGCCTGAGGTCTATGTAGGGACGCTCTTCAGATACGTGGGTGTTTTGAGTTCCAAATGAATGAGGTTATTGTTGAATCTAACTGTTTAAAAAATGATTTATTGATATATATTGGAATGTTTTGAAATAAAAAAAGAAGTTTAGGAAGGATATTCATCTTAACAATGTTAATTCTTCCAGCTAGAGTGAGATGAAGGGTTGACCATCTATGCAAGTCTTGCTTAATTTTTTCCATACAGACGGCAAAATTTTGTTGATAAAGAGCTTTATGTTTACTTGTGATATTTACCCCTAGGTATTTAAACTGATCTGCTATGGTAAAAGGTAGGGTGTCCAATCTAATATTATATGCTTGTGAATTCACTGGAAAGAGTATACTTTTATTCAGATTAATTTTAAGACCAGATATCTTTTGAAATTCTGTTAGTGCTGTTAAAACTGCAGGGACAGTGTTTTCTGGGTCTGATATATCATCTGCATATAGAGAAATTTTCTGTTCCAGTCCTTCTCGGACAATCCCCTTTATCTGATAAGAATTTCGGCAGTGAACCGCCAGTGGTTCAATGGCGATTGCAAACAGCAGTGGTGACAAGGGACGTCCTTGTCTGGTACCACGTTCTACCTTAAAGTAGTCTGAGCAAATGTTATTAATACAAACTGGGGCTTCTGGATTGGTATACAGTAGTTTGATCCATGCACAAATATTCAGGCCAAACCCAAATTTCTCCAATGCAGTGAAAAGGTATTTGCAATCGCCATTGAACCACTGGCAGTTCACTGTTGAAATGCTTATCAGATAAAGGGGATTATCAGAGAAGGACTGGAACAGAAAATGTCTCTATATGCAGATGTTATGGTTTTGTATATATCAGACCCACAAAATACTGTGCCTGCAGTCTTAACAGCACTTACAGAATTTCAAAAGATCTCTGGTCTCAGAATTAATTTGAATAAAAGCGTGCTCTTTCCAGTGAATTCTAAACCATATAATACAGTGATCCCTCGCTATATCGCGCTTCGCCTTTCGCAGCTTCACTCCATCGCGGATTTTATATGTAAGCATGTTTAAATATATATCGCGGATTTTTCGCTGCTTCGCGGGTTTCTGCGGACAATGGGTCTTTTAATTTCTGGGACATGCTTCCTCAGTTGGTTTGCCCAGTTGATTTCATACAAGGGACGCTATTGGCAGATGGCTGAGAAGCTATCCAGCTTACTTCTCTCTCTCTCTCTCTCTCTCTCTCTCTCTCTCTCTCTCTCTTGCGCTGACGTAGGGGGGTGTGAGCAGGGGGGCTGTGTGCAGCTGCTTCCTGAAGGACATGATGCACGGAGCTTCGCATACTTAAAAGCTCAAAGGGCACGTATTGATTTTTTTTATCTGTCTCTCGCTATCTCTCTCTATCTCTCTCTCTCTGTCTTCCTGCTCCTGACAGAGGGGGTGTGAGCTGCCGCCTTCAACAGCTTTGTACCGGCGGTGCTTCGCATACATAAAAGCCAAAAAGCCGTATTGATTTTTTTTTTGACTGCTTGCTTTGCACTCCTTTGAAAAGGAAGATATGTTTGCATTCTTTTAATTGTGAGACAGAACTGTCATCTCTGTCTTGTCATGGAGCACAGTTTAAACTTTTGAAAAAGAGACAAATGTTTGTTTGCAGTGTTTGAATAACGTTCCTGTCTCTCTACAACCTCCTGTGTTTCTGCGCAAATCTGTGACCCAAGCATGACATTCTAAAAATAACCATATAAACATATGGTTTCTACTTCGCGGATTTTCCTATTTCGCGGGTGGCTCTGGAACGCAACCCCCGCGATGGAGGAGGGATTACTGTATTAGATTGGACACCTTCCCTTTTATTATTGCAGATCAGTTTAAATACCTAGGGGTAAATATCACAAGTAAACATAAATCTCTTTATCAACAAAATTTCGCCATCTGTATGAAAAAAATTAAGTAAGACTTGCATAGATGGTCAACCCTCCACCTCACTTTAGCTGGAAGAATTAACATTGTTAAGATGAATATCCTTCCTAAGCTTCTCTTTTTATTCCAAAACATTCCAATATGCATCAATAAATCATTCTTTAAGCAATTAGATTCAACCATAACCTCATTTATTTGGAATCTAAAACATCCACGTATCCAAAGAGTGACCCTACAAAGACCTAAGACAGAAGGTGGCATGGCTCTGCCTAACTTTCAGTTTTACTACTGGGCAGCAAATATACAAGCTATAAAAACCTGGACACAAATAGGTGAACATACACAGGCTTGGTCAGCAATAGAAATAAAATCCTGCAGTACTTCTCTATATTCCCTGCTTTGTGCCCCAATAAATGCAAGTTATCGCCAATATACTAACAATCCAATTGTGCTTCACTCACTCAGAATATGGAACCAATGTAGAAAGCATTTTAAGATGGAGAATCTTTTATCTGTAGCACCTCTGCATGAGAACCACCTTTTTCAACCCACGCAAACATACAGTTAGGTCCATAAATATTTGGACAGAGACAACTTTTTTCTAATTTTGGTTCTCTACATTACCACAATGAATGTTAAATGAAACAACTCAGTTGCAGTGGAAGTGCAGACTTTCAGCTTTAATTCAGTAGGGTGAACTAAACGATTGCATAAAAATGTGAGGCAACTAAAGCATTTATTTAACACAATCCCTTCATTTCAGGGGCTCAAAAGTAATTGGAGAAATGAAATAACTGCAAATAAAATGTTCATTTCTAATACTTGGTTGAAAACCCTTTGCTGGCAATGACAGCCAGAAGTCTTGAACTCATGGACATCACCAGATGTTGGGTTTCCTCCTTTTTAATGCTCTGCTAGGCCTTTACTGCAGCAGCTTTCAGTTGCTATTTGTTTGTGGGCTCTTTCTGTCCGAAGTTTAGTCTTCAACAAGTGAAATGCATGCTCAATTGGGTTAAGATCAGGTGACTGACTTGGCCATTCAAGAATTTTCCACTTCTTTGCTTTAATAAACTCCTGGGTTGCTTTGGCTGTATGTTTTGGGTCATTGTCCATCTGTATCATGAAACGCCGCCCAATCAATTTGACTGCATTTAGCTGGATTTGAGCAGACAGTATGTCTCTCAACTCCTCAGAATTAATTTGGCTGCTTCTGTCCTGTGTCACATCATCAATAAACACTAGTGTCTCAGTGCCACTGGCAGCCATGCATGCCCAAGCCATCACACTGCCTCCACCGTGTTGTACAGATGATGTGGTATGCTTTGGATAATAAGCTGTTCCACACCTTCTCCATACTTTTTTCTTGCCATCATTCTGGTAGAGGTTGATCTTGGTTTCATATGTCCAAAGAATGTTTTTCCAGAACTGTGCTGGCTTTTTTAGATGTTCTTTAGCAAAGTCCAATGTAACCTTTCAATTCTTGAGGCTTATGAGTGGCTTGCACCTTGCAGTGCACCCTCTGTATTTACTTTCATGCAGTCGTCTCTTTATGGTAAACTTGGATATCGATATGCCTACCCCCTGGAGAGTGTTGTTCACTTGGTTGGCTGTTGTGAAGGGGTTTCTCTTCACCATGGAAATGATTCTGTGATCATCCACCACTGTTGTGTTCCGTGGACGTCGAGGTCTTTTTGCGTTGCTGAGTTCACCAGTGCTTGCTTTCTTTCTCAGGATGTACCAAACTGTAGATTTTGCCACTCGTAATATTGTAGCAATTTCTTGGATGGGTTTTTTCTGTTTTTGCAGCTTAAGGATGGCTTCTTTCACCTGCATGGAGAGCTCCTTTGACCACATGTTGTCTGTTCACAGCAAAATCTTCCACATGCAAGCACCACACCTCAAATCAACTCCGGGCCTTTTATCTGCTTAATTAACAATGACTTAACGATCGACTTGCCCACACCTGCCCATGAAATAGCCTTTGAGTCAATTGTCCAATTACTTTTGAGCCTCTGAAATGAAGGGATTTTGTTAAACAAATGCTTTAGTTGCCTCACATTTTTATGCAATAGTTTTGTTCACCCCACTGAATTAAAGCTGAAAGTCTGCACTTCAACTGCATCTGAGTTGTTTCATTTAAAATTCATTGTGGTAATGTACAGAACCAAAATTAGAAAAAAGTTGTCTCTGTCCAAATATCCATCCATCCATTTTCCAACCCGCTGAATCCGAACACAGGGTCACGGGGGTCTGCTGGAGCCAATCCCAGCCAACACAGGGCACAAGGCAGGGAACCAATCCTGGGCAGGGTGCCAACCCACCGCAGGACACACACAAGCACACCGACACACCAAGCACACACTAGGGCCAATTTAGAATCGCCATTGTCCAAATATTTATGGACCTAATATGCAGTTTTTAATATCTGGAAAACATTTGGGATTAAATTGCTGAGAGACCTTTATATAGACAACATCTTTGCACCCTATGAACAATTACATTCCAAATTTAATTTTCCAGCAACACATTTCTTTCACTGTCTTCAAATTAGAAACTTTGTCAAACAGAACCTGCCTGATTTTCCCCATCTTCCACCTTCCTCTATGCTGGAAAAAATATTGCTCAGTCTCGAGGACTGTCAGAATGTCAGCATTTCTGCAATATATAAAAATATTTTACAGTCCCTCCCTTTCAAAGATCCAAGAGGACAATGGGAAAAGGATCTCTCACTCAACATATCAGAAAAGGAGTGGAAGGTAGCAATGCAGAGAATTCATTCAAGCTAAATATGTGCAAAGCATACAATTATTCAGCTCAAAATTATATATCGAGCACATCTGTCTCTCTTGAAACTGTCCAAAATGTTTCCAGGGCAAGATCCAACCTGTGAACGCTGCAATCAAGTTCCAGCCTCACTGGGTCACATGTTCTGGGACTGCACCAAATTAACATCATTCTGGACAGATCCTTAAATGCCTCCTAATCCACTAACAGTTGTGTTTGGTGTCCTTCCAGATGGGTTTAAAGTGGAGGACAAACAAACTGATTGCCTTTACAACACTTTTGGTACACAGACTTAAGTTTGTGAATTTCCCATTGGGATTAATAAAGTATCTATCTATCTGTCTATCTACACTGGAAGAATCCTAACTCTCCTCTTTTAAGTCAGTGGGTAACTGATGTTTTATATTATTTGAAATTGGAAAAAATCTAATTTTCACTTAGAGGACCTGTGCAGAACTTCTTCAAAACCTGGCAGGATCTAATTACTACTATTTTAGAATAAGAAGTAGATTCTCTCCCAATTTCTTTTTCTTCTCCATTTATCTCTATCCACCTATTAAACTCTTCAATTTATTTATTTTTACTATTTTTAAGTTTTAGTCCGTTGGCCATGCTCACTTTCTCAGGGGTGGGGGTGGATTTGTTTTCAATCCTTTTTCTTTTCTTTCTTTTTTTTTTTTTTGTAAAAATTGATCTATTTTTATGGAATGATTACAATAAAATCAATACAGTAATCCCTCCTCCATCGCGGGGTTTGCGTTCCAGAGCCACCCGCGAAATAAGAAAATCCGCGAAGTAGAAACCATATGTTTATATGGTTATTTTTATATTGTCATGCTTGGGTCACAGATTTGCGCAGAAACACAGGAGGTTGTAGAGAGACAGGAACGTTATTCAAACACTGCAAACAAACATTTGTCTCTTTTTCAAAAGTTTAAACTGTGCTCCATGACAAGACAGAGATGACAGTTCTGTCTCACAATTAAAAGAATGCAAACATATCTTCCTCTTCAAAGGAGTGTGCGTCAGGAGCACAGACTGTCATAAAGACAGAGAAAGCAAACAAATCAATAGGGCTGTTTGGCTTTTAAGTATGCGAAGCACCGTGGCACAAAGCTGTTGAAGGCGGCAGCTCACACCCCCTCCGTCAGGAGCAGGGAGAGAGAGAGAGAGAGAGAGAGAGAGAGACAGAGAAAAACAAACATGCAAAAATCAATACGTGCCCTTCGAGCTTTTAAGTATGCGAAGCACCGTGCAGCATGTCGCTTCACTAAGCAGCTGCACAGAAGGTAGCAACGTGAAGATAATCTTTCAGCATTTTTAGACGAGCGTCCGTATCGTCTAGGTGTGCGAACAGCCCCCCTGCTCACACCCCCTACGTCAGGATCAGAGAAAGCGCAAGAGAGAGAGAGAGAAAAGTAAGTTGGGTAGCTTCTCAGCCATCTGCCAATAGCGTCCCTTGTATGAAATCAACTGGGCAAACCAACTGAGGAAGCATGTACCAGAAATTAAAAGACCCATTGTCCTCAGAAATCCGCGAACCAGCAAAAAATCTGTGATATATATTTAAATATGCTTACATATAAAATCCGCGATAGAGTGAAGCCGTGAAAGGCGAAGTGCGATATAGCGAGGGATCACTGTACAATTAAAAAAAAAAAACAGCACAACTAAACATGTGTTAATTAAAATAAATTCTCCTCGGGTAAAAGCAGTAATTGTGAAATATATTTATTTGTGTGAGTGTATGTGTATATTTTTTGTTTTAATAACAGAATTCCCAAAAAGCTTAATAATTAAAAAAAAAAAAAAAAAACTTTCCTGTTTTGTGGGATAAGTATAAATATGGGCAGACATTTTGCAAATAAAACAATAAAACACTATACTGTGGTCTGACTCCTTAAAAACTTTGGTTCTGATCTGGTCCCCTCCACACTGATTGTAAATCATTCTGACAACAGCTCATGTCTCCTATGAATTCTATGCTGGTGGAATTACTACATTCTCTTGCGAGTTGACTACTGAATTCATTCTTATGATCTTATCTGAAATAAGCCTGATGTAGCATGGTCATGTACTCCCATGGTAAATGCTTGAAACAATCATAATGTTTTGTCATTTCCAGGTCAATTTGCTGTACTGGAGCTAAAGTTAAGGAATATTTCTAGATAGTTGAGCCTTGAATTCTGTCACATGCGTAACTCAGCCTTTGTTTTAAGATTTGGAAGCTAAAATTACATCTACTGCTTTATACAATATCTGTGTTAAAGGTACTAAAATACATTACAGATCTACCAATCTGGCTTTAGGCGTTATCATAGTGTTGAAATGGCACTCCTGAAAGAGTTCAACGACATCTCTCTTATTACTGAGTCAGGTGATGCTGCAGTCCTTCTTCTCCTTGACCTGTCCGCTGCCATTGACACTGTTGACCATGAGATATTGCTGTTGTGGCTTGAACGTCTTGTTGGGTTTAAAGGGGCTGCTCTTAACTGGTTCAGGTCATATTTAACTGGTAGACACTTTTCAGTGACTTTTAATTCCTCTTCTTCATCTACTGCTCCTCTTAAATATGGTGTTCCTCAGGGATCCATTTTGGGTCCTATTTTATTCTCCATATACCTTCACCCGATTGGAGCGATTTTTAGGAAATTTAACATTTCTTTTCACTGCTATGCTGATGATACTCAGGTTTATATTCCTGTCTGCAAGTCTACAACAAATCAACTCCACAACTGTCTGTCTGAACTAAGATCCTGGATGGCTAATAATTTTCTTGATCTAAATCAAAATAAAACGGAGGTGCTTGTAGTGGGTCCATCAGCCAAAGCCCAAATTGGTCTTGGACTTCTCGACTCTTTCTCTGGCTTTTCCAAACCTCAAGTCCGCAATCTTGGTGTTACCTTTGATAGTAACCTCTCTTTTGAGAAACAAGTAAATTCTATAGTCAAGAGTTGCTTTTTCCAACTTCGTCTATTAGGTAAGATAAAGCCTTTTTTATCTTCTAGGGATCTTGAGATAGCTACTCATGCGTTTATTTTTTCCATGCGTTTATTTTTTCTCGCCACGATTACTGCAACTCACTGTATTCTGGGATTAACAAATCCCTGATACACAGGTTACAGATGGTCCAAAATGCTGCCGCTCGCTTTCTGGTTGGGGCAAGAAAGTATGACTCTGTTTCTCCTATTTTATCTTCTTTACACTGGCTGCCTGTCAGTTTTCGAATTGATTTTAAAATCTTGCTGCTAGTTTTTAAATCTTTACATGGGCTTGCTCCTGCCTATTTATCTGAACTTTGTGTTTTACATCTGCCATCTAGAGTGCTTAGATCTTCTGGTCAGCTGTCTCTGGTTGTCCCTCGTACCAAGTGTAAAACCAAGGGGGACAGGGCTTGTGCAGCTGCTGCGCCTCGCCTGTGGAACTCTTTACCTCATCATATAAAGGAGTCGTCTACAACTGAACTGTTTAAAACAAGATTAAAGACTCATTTCTATTCACTTGCATTCCGTGACCTTCAGTAATACTGATGGTTTCCTCTTTGTGATTATATAACATTACTTCTATTTTTTATGTATATAACATTACTTCTATTTATTATGTATTTTATTTTATGTTCATATATTTTATTTCTATTTATGTTTTATGTTAATTTGTTTTGTTTTTCTTTTATTCTATTATTGTAAAGCACTTTGGCCACAGCATTACTATGTTGTTTTAAATGTGCTGTATAAATAAATTGACATTGACATTAATTTGTCTACCCTTCTCCTTTCAGGAAAGATTGGTGTTTTTCATCAAGAAAACAACACAATAGATTCTGGGGAGGTAGATGTAGGTCAACGAGCAACACAAGAAGTGCCTCCTGGTGTCTTTTGGAGATCTCAAATTTCCATTGATCTGCCACAGTTTCTTAAATTCAACATCTCCCTTCAGAAGGATGCTTTAATTGGAGTGTATGGAAGGAAAGGATTGCGACCTTCACATACTCAGGTACCATTAAAAGAAAAATAAAAGGAAAGAAATAAAACTAAAACAACAAATAGGGAACTGTTCCTTCAGCTCTTGTCATTAGCTGTGATCTTTTTATGATAATCTTACACTGTTATGGAACCTATGGGTGATCATTTTCAAGTAGCTTTTGTTTTACTATAGATTATTTGTTGGGTCAAAACTTTTTTAAAATAACAATGCATGTTCTTTACGTATATATATATATATATATATATATATATATATATATATATATATATATATATATATATATATATATATATATTTTAGATTTGCCAGTTTTCTCATTGCCCCAAATCGGCTTTCATTCTTCAGAGCTTGTTTTCCCGAGCTTTGTAACTTTTAACAAAATGTAACTTATTATAATAAAGTTGTGTTTATATTTATTGTAATAAATGACAGAAATTATTAATATTAGAGATAGTAATGAAATTCATCAAAAAACTAAGAAATAAAACGATAAATGATTTGCAACCCAGAGCAGTTTCGCAGATATAGATGCAGATGATGGTGGTGTAGTTATGAAGTAAAATCCTCAGTGATCAGCCTCCTGATCGCTGTGTGAAGTTTTGTCCTATTGTGATTGTCATGTATGTGAAGATATGTAGAAGCTGGTAGTGCGCCCAGAAAAGAGACATTTTCCAACCCAAAATTAATCGCCTGAGCAAGTGGGAACAGGACAAGAATATATATTTAGAGAAAACTGTAATCTAATGGATGTAATTGTAATCCAGTTGTGCAGTGAAGTGTTGAAACAAAACGACACCAATGATTGTGATCCTGTTGGCTTCTTATGGCTAACTTTTAACACTAGAAACCCTGAAGTCTATGAAAAAAGTCGCAATGCCAGTCGACCTTAAATACCTTTGCACTTTTTCATTAGTGTCTTTGTTTTGCAAATGTGTCAATCAGAGTAAGCAGCCAGCTACCCCATCCCCCACCAAAGCAGCTGAAGTGAATTCTCAGAGTTCAAGTCTGTTTATCTGGGTGTGAGGTGTCTGGAATTGTATAGGGTAAATAATATATCATTATTTGGAATACATGCATTTCATGTGTGTTCTGTGTCTACAACAATCTGTGTAAATGTATGGTGACAGGAAATGCGAGGCAAAAAATGTTGAACACATAACTAAAACAAACTTTTTTCATGTTATAGTAACAATTGACAAAATTCTGACATGAAGTGTATAATGTGTGAGGACTGAAGTCCAAATATCAAATAAAATCTCACAAAAGGTATAACAAGACAAGTGCACTTTTATTCAAGAATATAACCGAAGAAAAAGAAATTATTCAATTTACATGTTGCTCTCAATGTGTAAAAACTGAAGCCAAAATATCAATAGACACACTTGTCTTGTTATAACTTTTGTGAAAGTGTTTATTTGATATTTGGACTTCAGTCTTCACACATAGCAGGCTGCTGTCTGCCATCGCTGATTGACACATTTGCAAAACAAAGATACTGATACAGAGGTGCAAAGGAATTAAAGGTGGCCAGGCATTACGACTTTTTTTGTAGGATTCAGGTATTCTAGTGTTAAAACATCTTTCACTCAGAAGCCTTCATGGCTACCGCCAATGCTGCCCAAGGACACAGTACTTCCAAGGTTACTGGGATTTGCAGTCCATTTAACTAGCACTCCTACATTGTCATCTGTGGTTTTCCGCAATAGATTGCAAAACTTGCAAAATAATTTCCATTTAAATACTGATGACAAATCCGCGAATAGGTAAATTTGCAAATCGTAAACCAGCAAATCGCAAGAGCCTATCTGTGTTTTATGTATACTCTGTGTGTGTGTGTGTGTGTGTGTGTGTTTGTGTTTACAAATACTCGTATATGTAGAATTATATACAAAAATGTTAGGAGAGTATAGCAGAAGTTGACTAATATATTGCAGAAAGTGGGCTGTTATATTTGTCATTAATTTTGTCCACTGTGATATATTTTGTTCACCATTCCTAATTACTTCAGATAGTGTTGCTTTTTTTTTTAATTCTTACACTTTGAGTAATTTACATTAAAGGGCAGAGAATTAGGCATATTTAGTATAAATATAGAGTATTCAATACTTTGAACTTGAGCATCAATTTTTGTACCAATATTTAAGGAAAACATAATTTTATTTTTGTTTAGATAGAAAATATCCTAACTATATTGCAATTTGTTGGTCACGCAAGATTTTTTTTTTTTTTCCAACTGTGTGAAAAACTCTCCATAAATCTCTATAGTAATTGGCAGTGACGGGCAATACAATGTAAATCGAAGCCTGCTGAAAAGTCTTTTGTGACACTTTCTAAAAATGTCAGTGTGATTGCCAAAAGGTGATCAATACATTTCTTTAAGGAAGCATTAAGGCAAAATAAAAGGTATTGACAATTTAGTGATAAAACAAAGCATTGCTACCTCTGTGGTATTTCTCAGCTGTGCTGGTAATTTATCTCTCTTGTTATGAAAGTAATGAAAGAGTTTTTTTTTTTTCTTTTTTCATTATCTTGCAAAGGTTATAGCATTATCAACAAGTACGATGAATGATACATCAATTAAGTAAATGTAGCTTTCATGTCTGATACCTTTTTCTGTAGTACATGAAATACCACCTTTTTGTTGGGAATCTAGCCAAAGACATTCTGATTATTACTGTGTAGACTTGAGAAACTCTTCCTAAGAAGCTTGTGCATGCCATTAATACCCTTTCTTTGTATGATTAAGATGAGCAGAAGAAGCTTACACACCAGATAATCCTGACATATACACTTACTGTTGCATTAAGGGATAAAAGCTTTAACTTATTTATTACAAGCTTAACTTATATAAGATTAGGAATCATTTATACTCATATTTCATCTATCCAGTGATATGTGAACCCATAACTTACAAGTTTTCAGTCTTTTGTGTTATTTTTTGCTTGTTCCTTAGGATCTGTTCATTTCCATTTTCAAAGGCACTCAATTCTAGTAAAGGGACAGGTGGCACAGATCCTGTATTCAGAGCGCTGAGCAGACAGTTGACAACAGCCCTGTATGAGGCATATTTCTAAATTTTTTATTATTATTTGACACAGATTGTGTATATCCATGATAACAGACTTAATATACTTACAGTACATTTACATAAATAGAAAATACAAAGTTAACAACAGCAGAGTAAACATTTTGAAGTATAGTATAAAAATGTTCTATTATAACTACCTTTAATACAATCCCTTGATGAAAGCTAATAGTCTAACAAAAATGGTTGACTGGGAGAGCATACATGTGGATATCCAATAGGAGAGCACACAGGTAGTTAACTCCTACTATGTAAGGTTGCTTTGGAAAGAGATGTGATTACAAGAGGCGCCTGAACAAAATTTGTTTGGTAGCATTTCTGAATAGTATAGGAAATTTATATCACAACTTGGAGCCAAAAACTGAAAAACAGTATCCATTTTTACAACATCCGTGGGAGTGGAAAAAGTAGATAGGGTAAAGCAGAACTGGAACTTCATTGAAGGACTTGTAGAGATGCTAGACACTGAAGATATTGCATGCAAGGTCATATAAATGATGAGGATAGTACTGAAGTGGATCCTAGCCACAGCTACATGCCAGTGGAGTTATTTTTATGTTTAAATAACTAAATATTCAATTTTTCAGCTGAGTGTTATAAACAAATATATATACATTTCAAAGTAAAAGGGTATGATAAGGTATTTGTTTATTGTCTGTTAAATACTTACAGAGAAAAGATTAAAGACATTGGTACAAGCTTATAGTATATAATGGATGTAAAGTAATTTTTTGTGACTTTTAACAAATACAGCAAAAGCAAATCAAAGGTCGTCTATGTATTTTTATAATCTAATTTCTGTCAGTCTAGTAGGTACAATTAAAGGAAGCCTGCTTCCAGGCAAAAGCAGTTTTGCTAAAATTAAAGGACACTTGTGCTCTTAGTTTTATGATTTATCGTGGACCATGGCAGCTAATTTAATAAACATTTGTTTATTATTAATTTATAGGTAAAGCACTCTTGATTTGTATATCTTTTGCTTATAGTTTATACATGCTGTAAAAGTTCATATAGAATGCATGTATCTTAGTCTAATGTGATAAGCATGTGCAATTGAACTATAATGTTTCTGTCTGTGCTTTTTCCTTAGTATGATTTTGTTGAACTCTTGGATGGTCGAAGACTAATAGCAAAAGAGAAACGCAGCTTGATTGAGTCAGAAGTTGGGAAGAGATACACCAGGTCTGTCAGTCTACATGAGGCTGGGTTCATTCAATACCTTGAAACTGGAATCTGGCATTTGGCATTTTATAATGATGGCAAAAATTCAGAACAGGTGTCTTTCAACACTATTGTCATAGGTAGGTTACCTTTTTTCTTTTTGGCTTGTTTGTTCTTTCTATAAGAACTGTATATCCCCAAATGCTTAATAAAATATTGGATGAAAAATACATTTGCTGCAAAGTCATTAGTATGACAAGGTTGGAAAAGTACTTCAGCATATAACAGTTATCCTGAAAGTAAACTAAAATACCATAAAGTAAAATGCATGCATACTTTCGTACATTATATTAGATAAACTTTATTAATCTCATGGGAAAATTAAGATGCATACAGCAGCACAAACATAAAAAACAAGGATAGTGTCACAAGACAGAGAATGCATCCAGTCAAACAATCGATAAGTAAATAAATAAATAAACTTAACGAATACCTTAGTGCTCTGTGGGTGAATGAGCCTGTGGCTAAAAGTGCACCAAGAGAGCACTTCCTTAAAAGGATGTGGGGGAATTATGATGACATCCAATTTTGCCATCATCCTCATTTGCCAAAAGCTCCCAGTGTGTCCAGGGTTCGCCCTGTGATGGCCTAGGCTTTCCTGATAAGTTTGTTCAGGCATTGTGCTTCTTTTGAGCTCAGGTTGGTTCCACAGGAGACTGCAGCTTAGAACACCACACTGGCTACTATGGACTGGTAGAGCATTTCCAGTAGGTTGTTGCATACATCAAAAGACCACCGTCTCCTTAGGAAGTACAGTCTGCTCTGCCCCTTTTTGTACAGCACCACTGTGTTGTCAGACCAGTCCAGTTCGTTGTTCATGTGAACCCCCAGGCACTTGTACTTCTGCACCACTTTGACACCCTCATCCTGATTGGTGAATGGTCTTTGAGGCTTCTTGGCACGCCAGAAGTCCACCACCAGCTCCTTTGTCTTGCCAGTGTTGAGATGCAAGTTGTTGTCCCTGCACCACAAGACAAAGTCTTCCACAACCTTCCTATACTCTGACTCATCTCCATTATCAATGCAGCCTATTATGGATTAATCCTCCGAACATTTCTGTAGCTGGCAAGCATTGGTATTGTGATGGAAGTCTGTTGTGTAGATGGTAAACAGGAAGGGAGCCAGGACATTTCATTTCATCCTCCACACTTAAATGTGTCTGTTAAGCAAACTACAGATGATCCTTCTATTTTTCTTAAATTGGGGCAAAGGCCAAAGTTAAATCTGACAACACAAGGTGTCAGATTGTTTTCTCAGAGGATCACTAGCTTTTAAAGGCATTCTGCAATGCTAAACCTAAAGAAATTCAGTGTAGAGCAACATTATTTTAAGTAGCTTATTAATAATAATAATAATAATACATTTTATTTATATAGCACCTTTCCCTTGCTCAAAGTGCTTCACAGAGTCTTAGAAAAAAAGTAGGGTATATGTAACATTGGATACAAATGTTTTCCTGAATAGAACAATGAAACAGATAACAAACCATTAAATAGAATAAAAAACAATAAACCAGAGTAAAATACTAAATTCAATATTAAAAGAAAAACCTAACAAATAACCTAATTTGTGATATAACAAACACACAAATTATCCTGAGCACCTGGACAGAGAAGTATACTGAAAGAAAGGAAAGAATGATAAGTTAAGTTAAAAGCCTTCCTAAATAGATGAGTTTTAAGTTGTTTTTTAAAAGAATGAATGGAGTCAGCTGATCTAATTAATTTTGGGATGTCATTCCAAAGTCTTGGTTCTATGGAGCTGCCCTGTCACCCATAGAGTGCAGGTTAGTGTGAGGCACAATAAGATTACTAGAATCAGAGGACCTTAGTATGCGAACAGGAGCATAGTGATTTAGAAGGTCACTGATGTAGTCCGGTGCATGGTCATTTAAAGCATTGTAGGTTATTAATAGAATTTTATATTCAATCCTGTAAGACACAGGGAGCCAATGAAGGCGAAGCAGGATGGATGTGATGTGCTCACTGTTGCTGGTTCGAGTAAGGACTCTTGCAGCAGAGTTTTGAGTCAACTGGAGCTGTGATATAAGATTAGAAGGGGCACCTGCCAGCAGTGAGTTACAATAATCGATGCGGGATGTGATAAAAGCACAGACAAGTTTCTCAGCGTTAGAAAAGGAGAGGAATGAGCAAACACGGGATATGTTACGGAGGTGAAAGTAAGAAAGTTTCTTAATGTGGTTTATGTGGGCGGAATAAGAAAGGGAGGAATCAAAAATGACACCAATATTCCTTGCATCAGAAGAAGGTCTGATGAGATCACCGTCAAAAGTGACTGAAAAGGAGCTCATTTTCTTAAGTAGTGCTTTCATGCCAATTTGTAGGAGTTCAGTTTTGTTGCAATTTAATTTTAAAGAGTTCTGCTCCATCCAGGTTTTAATTTCACTAAGGCAAGTTGTGAGCTGAGAAAACTCTGATGAAGTTGCACTTTTGACATTGAAATAGAGTTGAGTGTCATCTGCATAAAAATGATGACCCAGTCCATAGCTATGAATAATATTGCCAAGGGGAAGCATATAAATACAGAAGAGAAGAAGGCCGAGGACAGAGCACTGAGGAACTCCTTGTGTCACTGGCGCTGAGCTGGATCTGCTGTTGCCAAGACTAACAAACTCTTGCCTATCAGTCAGCTAGGACTTGAACCACTGGAGGGCAGTGCCAGAGATACCCAACATGTTCTCCATTCTGGACAGGAGAATGTCATGTCTGACAGTGTCAAATGCTGCACTGAGGTCTAACAGAATTAATATGCTGGTTTGTCCAGAGTCTACTGCCATATGCAAATCATTGGTTACCCGAAGAAGAGCAGTTTCACAGCTGTGCTGCGCCCTGAAACCAGACTGAAAGAGTTCCATCAAATTATTAGAGGTTAAGTAATTGGTGAGCTGGGAGGCTACAACAAGCTCAAGAACTTTTGACAGAAAAGGTAAGTGGGAAATAGGCCAAAAATTGTTAAGATTGTCAGCATCAAGACCAGACTTTTTTTTAACATGGGGGTTACAGAAGCAATTTTAAAAGTGGCTGGCACAAACCCAGTGTCGTGGGATGTATTGATTATTGTTGTAACAGTTGGGATTATGGCATGAAGGCAGGATTTAAGAAGCGTGGTGGGGATGGGGTCCAGTACACAAGTAGTTGGCCTCATCTTACAAAGCAGGTCATTAACAAATGCCGATGTGACTGGTGAAAATTTAGAAAAGGAGCTGGATGAAGTGGGAAGACAGGGAAGGATCTAAATGGATGATGGATGTATGTTAGTTGAATTATTTAGATCTTTAATTTTATTGCGGAAAAAGTGGAGGAATTTTTCACAGACTTCAGTAGAGGAGGTAATTGGGCCAGATGCAGGTTGAAGTAATTTATTAACTACAGAGAACAAAACTCTTGGGCTTTCATGGCCACTTTCTGTTATTCTGCCATGATGTGTGTTCTTGGCTGCAGTTAGTGCTTCTCTGTAAGTTCTTTGGTGGTCAGAGAAAGCCTGGATGTCAATAGTGAAGCCAGTCTTATGTGACATTCTCTCAAGGCGTCGGCCAGTTGCTTTCATAGATCGTAGCTCTGAATTATACCATGGAGCTGAACGCTTAAAGGAAACCTCCTTATGTTTTAAAGGAGCTGTTTTATCTAGTGTTGAATGAAAGACTGATAGTGGTCAACAAGACTATCTAGTGTTGATGGAATAGGTGAAGACAGAAAAAGATCAGAAATGGATCCAGCAAGAACAGAGGGACAGATATTTTTTAGGTTTCGGAAAGAAATTTGACATTTACAGGTAAGAGGAGGGAGAGGTAATGAGACAGTGAAAAGCACTGCTTTATGGTTAAAGAGCCCCAATTCACTGCTATAAGTGTTGCAGACAGATAATCCAGATGTGCAGATAAGGTCCAGTATATGACCATCAGAGTGGGTGAGAAAATCAACATGCTGCACCAAGTCAAAACAATCCAGTAAGGATAGGAATTCATTTCTCAGTTTACATGTAGTAATGTCAATATAGATGTTGAAATCGCCAAAAAGAATGACTCTCTGGGAAATTGAACTTAAGTGGGTTAATAATTCAGTCAGATCAGATAAAAAAGACACATTGTATTTCGGGGGACGATAGACAACAATAAGTGAGACAGGACCAGATTTTGTTATTAGCTTAAGAGCCAGACACTCGAAAGACAATGGATCGTCAATGAGGATTCTTTTGATGTTTAAGTTCGATTTAGCAATTACTGCGACTCTTCCACCTTGTCTTGAGCTGTGAGGCTTCGTGAAGTGAATGTATCCTGGTGGGGTCACCTCCGTGACAGATGTAAAATCATTTGGTTTTTGCCAAGTTTCTGTTAAGCATAGCAAGTCAAGGTTTGAGTCTGTAATGAATTCTAATAGCACCAGTGCTTTGCCATTAAGAGATCTTGAGTTAAACAGTGCAATATTAGCCGATGTGGATTCGTTGTGCGCAGACCCATGACTAGAGTTTATTTTAACATATTGCAGGTTTGGCACACTGACACTCCTATTTCCAAAGCTGTGAGTAGGACAGCATATTCCTGAGCAAATGCTGCCGGTGAACTTTTCATTCGCAGCCTGGCTATGGCAGCGACCTGACCCGCGATGTAAATATTTTGGGCACCGCTCAATACCATTGTCTTTTAGGACATTCCAGTCTGACCATTTATTCTGGACAAACTGTTTAATATGAAGGGGTTTGTCATAAGAGAATTTTATCATAGTAGAGAGCAATACTATCTGATAGTAGCAGAGAAGCAACACAGCGGAGAAGGTGAGACGGGAGGATCGGGTGACACAGATGAGTGGCAAGCAGCAGAAAAAGCATAGTAGGAGATATTACAAAATGCACATGAAGATACCAAAATTTGGAGGTTCCAACATACAGCCACATACATGTAACGCTGGGTATTACAGGCGGGATCGCCCATAGCCGCATCCAGCTGGGTGTAAACCTCAGATCATTTCTTAGTCATTAAGCACGTATAGAAGGAATCGAGAGCAATCCAGTGTATAAAATGTAATCAAGCAGACAGACCATTTCATAGATTGTCATGGTGCAAAGAAATGTCCATAGGGCGTGTCCAGTGTGCCACATAAAGATTTGGTTGTCCCCGAGGCTGCAAACCCAATCAAGGCAAAGTCCATAAAAGTAAATCCAAATCAACACAGTTCGAGTCAATTGCATCCATGAACTATACATACAATAAAAAGAAAGTAAACAATTGCAAAAAGTTTAGGTTCAACGCAAATTTTAACGAAAAGTGTTGATGACAGGGAAGAGCGGAAGCAACATGCATGCGCCAGCATCCTCTCCACAGTCACATTAGTTACCACATTAGGTAAGCCTTTTGTGAAATGTGTACGTGGATGATGCATTGCACCCTGTCCAGGCTGATTCCTGCCATACTGTGTCCAGTGATCAAATTGTGACCCTGAAATGTATTGCAGTAAGTGGGTTTGAAAATGGACAGATATTTATACAGTAGCACAGTATATGCAAATGTATTGGCTGGTTCAGGCAAAAGCATATTTTATCAATGTGCAGTGCATCCGGAAAGTATTCACAGTGCGTCACTTTTTCCACATGTTGTTATGTTACAGCCTTATTCCAAAATGGATTAAATTCATTTTTTTTCCTCAGAATTCTACACACAACACCCCATAATGACAACGTGAAAAAAGTTTACTTGAGGTTTTTGCAAATTTATTAAAAATAAAAAAACTGAGAAATCACATGTACTTTGTCGATGCACCTTTGGCAGCAATTACAGCCTCAAGTCTTTTTGAATATGATGCCACAAGCTTGGCACACCTGTCCTTGGCCAGTTTGGCCCATTCATCTTTGCAGCACCTCTCATGCTCCATCAGGTTGGATGGGAAGCGTCGGTGCACAGCCATTTTAAGATCTCTCCAGAGATGTTCAATCGGATTCAAGTCTGGGCTCTGGCTGGGCCACTCAAGGACATTCACAGAGTTGTCCTGAAGCCACTCCTTTGATATCTTGGCTGTGTGCTTAGGGTCGTTGTCCTGCTGAAAGATGAACCGTCGCCCCAGTCTAAGATCAAGAGCAGGAGCAGGTTTTCATCCAGGATGTCTCTGTACATTGCTGCAGTCATCTTTCCCTTTATCCTGACTAGTCTCCCAGTTCCTGCTGCTGAAAAACATCCCCATAGCATGATGCTGCCACCACCATGCTTCACTGTAGGGATGGTGCCAGGTTTCTTTCAAACGTGACGCCTGGCATTCACGCCAAAGAGTTCAATCTTTGTCTCATCAGACCAGAGAATTTTGTTTCTCATGGTCTGAGAGTCCTTCAGGTGCCTTTTGGCAAACTCCAGACGGGCTGCCATGTGCCTTTTACTAAGGAGTGGCTTCCGTCAGGCCACTCTACCATACAGGCCTGATTGGTGGATTGCTGCAGAGATGGTTGTCCTTCTGGAAGGTTCTCCTCTCTCCACAGAGGACCTCTGGAGCTCTGACAGAGTGACCATCGGGTTCTTGGTCACCTCCCTGACTAAGGCCCTTCTCCCCCGATCGTTCAGTTTAGATGGCCGACCAGCTCTAGGAAGAGTCCTGGTGGTTTCGAACTTCTTCCATTTATGGATGATGGAGGCCACTGTGCTGATTGGGACCTTCAAAGCAGCAGAAATTTTTCTGTAACCTTCCCCAGATTTGTGCCTCGAGACAATCCTGTCTCGGAGGTCTACAGACAATTCCTTTGACTTCATGCTTGGTTTGTTCTCTGACATGAACTGTCAACTGTGGGACCTTATATAGACAGGTGTGTGCCTTTCCAAATCATGTCCAATCAACTGAATTTACCACAGGTGGACTCCAATTAAGCTGCAGAAACATCTCAAGGATGATCAGGGGAAACAGGAAGCACCCAAGCTCAATTTTGAGCTTCATGGCAAAGGCTGTGAATACTTATTTACATGTGCTTTCTCGATTTTTTTATTTTTAATAAATTTGCAAAAATCTCAAGTAAACTTTTTCCACGTTGTCATTATGGGGTGTTGTGTGTAGAATCCATTTTGGAATAAGGCTGTAACATAACAAAATGTGGAAAAAGTGATGCGCTTTGAATACTTTCCGGATGCACTGTATTCTACAAATAAAAAGGTAGATTTGATAAAACATTTTGGTTAATAACTGAAAGTCAAAATGTCTCATATTGCTTATTGTGTGATTTTATTTATTATGTAAGCAGACCATTGTTAATAAATTTAATTTTATGCCTGGAATTGAACACTTGACCACAGTTTACACAAAGCTCATGTTCTTGAAACATTTCATTATCACTAAGTTAATTAATGTCTGTTTTATGTACCAGTTTTCATATTTTGCATTTCACAAGGCTTTTAAAAAGTAGACTCCGTTGCTATTTTGTGTGTGCTGTATCTGTTGCCTTTTTAGCAATATTTAGTTTAATTTTGATGGATGCTGTTAAACTATATTTCAAGAACTTAATCATTGAAAACCATAGGTGCCTTTTAGTAGAAAGATATGCATTTTATTATTACTCTAGAGAGCTCTCCGCTCTTCTTCTGGAGTATTCTGCTAAGCAGCTCATTTACTTGCAAACAGGGATCCAGCACCTCACAGTGATATTGCTTGGCATCTCAATTTGTATTGTTGGATCTCTTTATTTTTTGCTAATCTACAATTTATCAGAGTCACTTCCTATGCCAACTACATAATCATCTCCAGATTAATTTTCTGGCAGAGACTTCAATAAGTCCACCTGCTGCTTGGCAGGCCCATGTCTTTGTCGACTCATTTTTAGTTGTAGCTTGACTAAATAATCTACAATGCTTGATCTCAATATGTTAGTTTATAGGAAACTACATAAAATATGTACTTTGCATCTGTGTCTATAGTGCTTAAATTATTTTTTTTTTTTTACTTTTGTCATCCAGAATTAGACACAATACTAATTCAGTGTACATATTACATTTAAGACAGATATTTCTTCTTCTTCTTCTATTATTTATTATTATTATTATTATTTTTATCATCGTCATCACATGGCCTTGGAACAGACGGAAAACATTGACATCACCATTGACAGACCTTTCTTTTGTCATTTTCGTCTCCATAATGCTGAGCATTAGCCTGCACTATAGTACAAGGTCTAAGGATGCACTGGAAGGCAGGGGATCTAGGGCAGTTAGATATTACAAGAAAACTCCACCCAAAACAATAATATATTTTTTGATATGTTACTTATCCCATGTACTTTATAGTGATGGCTGAAAAAAAATTAGTCTTATGTTTTCACACAAAATAGAAAGAATTTTATGACATAACAGAAGTCAATACTGACTAGTGCTGTATAACAGCAAACAATGTAAAAAAATGTTGGTAGAATAAAAAAATGTATATCTCATATTACATTGCATAATCTACATGCCTGTTATCCAGTCATTTGGTCAAAACAAGTAAAATGTGATTTTTTGCTAAAATACTGTTAAATATTTTTAACATATTACAGTGTTCAAAAGCCATTAAGAAGGCTAATGTAATTTTAGGTTATATAGCACGGTGTGTGGAGTACAAATACAAGGAGGTTATGCTGAAGCTTTATAACGAACTGCTGAGGCCTCCTCTGGAGCACTATGTGCAGTTTTGGTCTCCAGGCTATAAAAAGGACATAGCTGCACTGGAATAAAGTCCAGAGAAAATGACTAGGCATGTTCCAGGGTTACAGGGGTTGAATTATGAGGAACGATTAAAAGTGATGGGAGACATGACTGAAGTGTGTAAAATTATGAAGGGACTTAGTACAGTGGATTGAGGCTATTGCTTTAACAAAAACTTGCAGGTCCTATCTGCTTAGTTCTTCTAAAATTACATCAAGTCTAGTTCTGAAAGTCCCTAGAGTCCTACTGTCGACCACACAACTTGGTAACTCATTACATGCGTCTGTGGTTCCATGTGTAATGAAAAACTTCCTAATGTTTGAGTGAAATTTACTCCTAAAAAGTTGTCACCTTTGTCCCCATGTTCTTGATGAGCTCAATTTAAAGTAACAGTCTTATTCCACTGTACTAATTCTCTTCATATTTTTAACACTTCAATTTCCTCTCGTCTTAATCTTCTTTTGCTTAAACTTTAAAGGCTCAGCTCTTTTAATTTTTTCTCATAATTCAATCCCTTGTAGCCCTGGAATCAACCTAATTGCTCTTCTCTGAACTTTTTCCAGCACTGCTATGTCCTTTTTGTAGCCTGGAGACCAAAACTGTAGGTGAGGTCTAACCAATGTATTACAAAGCTTCAGTATAACCTCCTTGGACCTGTACTCTTCACATCGTGCTGAACACACTCTAGAAGTTGATAGTGACAAGTCCACTACAACTCCTGAATTCTTCACATAATGTCTACTTTCAATTGTTTTAAAATTTCCCATTGTGCATTCACACCTAACATTTTTACTTCCTAAATGCAATACTTTACATTGACTTACATTAAATTAATTATTACTATTAAGAAATCCAGGAATCTAACATATGTCAGTGAATACATCTCTGTGTGAATAGTTTAGTTTATAGTGTCTTTTCTGTTTATTAAAAGTTCTCATCTTTACATGGTCTAACATACTCAGTTCAGGAAACTGGAGAGCCAGTGCCTTTATTGACAACTTTGGTAACGAGGTGAGAGGATACTTAGGTTGGGGTGTTAGTTCTCTCACACTCACACAACCACATTTTAGAAAATTTTAAAAGGGTGTATAATAGGAACATTTGTCTGCAGTCTTAATTTTAATTTGATACCTTGGAAGCCTTTCATTTCCCAGAAAGAACATACATTCTAAATATCCGTCAGCTTTTTAATCTCAGTAATATTCACTAAAAAGATAATATATACATTTTTGGATTCTGTCCAGTGAACAGCATTTTCTCTTCTTCCCCAGTCTAATGTGAATAGAAACATTTTGTGTTTGGTCTGAGAAACTGAAAAGAAAATGAATGATTAAAAAAGAAAATGCACACATATCCTACCCAGTTTGTCTCATGTCATAAGCAGCTTTAATAAAAGTAACATGCCTTAGTGGCAAGAGTACACTCAATCAATGTAACATCTGTACACAGGATTTCTTTGGGATTTGGAAAGAAACCTCAATGATTAGGAAGAACCTACAAACTCCTAACAGACCATGAATGAAACAAGATTACTGTCTTGTCTGTAGTAGGAAGATGACTGTCAGTGAGATTGCATAGTGTGAATTTCAACAACCTCTCTCTTTCCTGATTTCATCAAACTCAATAACCTTCTGTCCAAATGACTTGTGTGATTTCTTTATACAGATATTATATATACGAAATTGTGAATAGTTGCTGAAAAATATTCAGGATCTTAAGAAACACAGGGTTGCGTTTTACCTTTCATGTTATTTTCTTTAAAAAATGTACACAATATTGAGAAACAACCTGCAAAGGTTTATCCAGTCTAATTGAAACACTACACATATCTCTTCCACCTGCTAACTTAGTATCTCCCCTTATCTCTAGTGATGCAAAGTTATCAATAGAAGTTCATGGCAAACAATGAGAAGCTCATACTCAAATGTAGTAACTAAACATGTGGTGTGCATTTTTGTTTTGAGGTTATGACATTCAGCCACATTATGAAGACATCTTGTTAAAGATGCTAGGAAACAGTTTGAATTCTTTTTTTTAATTCTGTAAAACCAGTTGCCCAATATATATTTAAACTGCAAGTGTAGATGTGTGCTGTGCCTTGGGCTTGCAAAGGCAAGAACTCTATATCAAAATGAATGGAGCTGAATTAATGTAAATGAATTTATTTTGCACTAACAAAAGTAGGGAAATTTAGTGCCAGTCCTTATGAAAGTTTAATCTTCATCAGCACTGTGCAGCTAGAAGCAAAGATGAAAACTTACACAGCCGCAGGCACATTAAACACAAAATTCCACTTGCTGACACCATGATCATCAGCAGGAAAACCTCCATGCAACATTCATGAATGAGCATAATGCACATCCATTATCTTGGGCTGCCAGCTGGAGTAATTCTACTGTAGTGCCATCCTGTAGAAGTGAATCATGTACATATCATATGCCAGATTTAAAAGTATAATAGAGGAAAATATAACTGTATTTCAGGTCGTTATTATTATTATTATTACTATTATTTTAATTATACAAAGGTGAACATTTGTCAGTAGTGCCAATATAGACATACTTGATATATACGATTAGAGCTATTTTGTATTATGACTTAAACTACACGATATTGGCTTTGTTTATTTATTTAATCAGAATTTTACCTTGAGCCCCAAAAACATATACAGATAATAATTTGGTTTAATTTTCTAATTAGGCAGCTGGTTCAAGACCTTTGTCAAATTCCAGTAAACATTTGATTTTCAATGGTCCATTAACTATCACTAAATTATTTATGTAAAAATATTAGTTTTGAGAAAAAACTGGTGATTAGTAGTAATGAGTAAACCATACTGAATTTTCTTAAACTCAAGTTTGACAGAATAATAGGAAATGTTTGTGACCTTCACCAAACTTCACAAAATGCATTGAACTTAATGGGGAAGGATGAATGTACCTAGTTTTGAGAGGAATTATAATGGTGCAGTGGTCTTTTAAGTGTCCCTGATGGCTAGGGAAAAAAGTGCCAACTATGCTGGAACGAATAGTGTATCTAAATATGTGATATGAGCTGTGAGGCAGCAGTGCTAACCACTGCACCACTATGCCTCAAACAACAAAAGATGCAAATGGAACGAATACCACAAACAAAATTCAACAAACAGCCTCAAACTAGATATAAGTAAATAAAATATAGATCATTGCACTCACAGAGTTCCAATCTTGGGGCTCACATTGGTCATGCCCCGAAGCTGCACTGTGAAGATGAAACTGCTTCTTTTTTTCCCTTGTGAGCTTGGGACCCAACAATAATCACACTGGCAATTTTTTAAAAATAGTTGTGCGTGAAAGTTGTGTGTGTGGCTGCTATGACTCTGTGATGTCACACTAGCCTTACAAAACATTTTAGGGAGCATGGAAAAAATATTCATCTCAGGCACTTGCACAGTAAATTTCAAGGAAAGTATTCAGCAAACATTGTCAATGACGAACATAGCATATTTGCTGCAAAAAAATGTTTTGGAAAATTTTGCCAATTAACACTAGTAATTAACAACATCAGTATTTTAAGTTCTTGATAACTTTTTTTCTAGTTTTCATTACATTATATCTTGGACTGCATATTTAAGTACCCAAATGGCAGTTTTTTAGGCTAGCTCACATGCTAACACTCGTCTAATAATACTTGCATCATTGCTTTACCATATTTCAATATCCAGTACACTTCTCCCAAGTTTCAATGTTTAGCCTTTGATGCCTAGCAATCCAAAAATATAAGCAAAACAATTTATGCATGTTTACAGGGCATTAAAATATACTCCAGCAGTTACAAGTTATATAGCTATCTGTAGTGTCTGCGTGGGTTTCCTCCGGGCGCTCCGGTTTCCTCCCACAGTCCAAAGACATGCAGGTCAGGTGGATTGGTGATTCTAAATTGGCCCTAGTGTGTGCTTGGTGTGTGGGTGTGTTTGTGTGTGTCCTGCGGTGGGTTGGCACCCTGCCCGGGATTGGTTCCCTGCCTTGTGCCCTGTGTTGGCTGGGATTGGCTCCAGCAGACCCCCGTGACCCTGTGTTCGGATTCAGCGGGTTGGAAAATGGATGGATGGATGGATGGATGGAGGTTGACCACATCATCATGGAACCAATGAGGCAAGAGGGTTGGGGGGCATACGGTGGGTAAGGCCTTGGTTTTTTTTAAAGGGAGGCAGGAAGATTTCATGCTTGTTTGGCTTTGTTGGAGGGGGAAGGACTGATGCTCAGTCTGGTGGCTTGTAATGACTTATACATGTGATTCATTTTTTCATATTTTAAAACTTTATGCTCTAAGGCTAATAATAGAATGTACATTCATTTAAAAGCAATGTTGATGCTGCTTATACATACTTAAGCTACAATTAACTAGGGTGCACATCCATTCATATCATATAGGTTACATTGTTGCTATATTATAGATCAAAAATGAGAGGAAAAAAGGAAGAAAGCCTCCTCAAATGATTTAAACCACCAACCACAATGTACAATTCTATATTTAAACCAGTCCGCATCATTTCTGAAAGCTGAACTCTAATTCAGAAAAGCAGAAGTTAAAAATTATTCTTAGCTGGGTGTGCTGTGCTTGTCATTTTCTATCTGACAGTAATACATTTCATATTAAGCATTTTTTCATACACATTTTTAAAGCAATGTTCATCTAAGAGTAAGCTTTGCCAATTATAGGGCATCTGTTTGGATAGGTCATTGATGTTCTAAATAGCAATAATTTTAAATAATGATTAAACACAGAGCACTGGTATAAAGTAAGCAACTTACTCTGCATTAAAAAAAAACTTAGATGATGCAATGTATGCCTAAATACCAGCAGTGAGAAATGGGTTATATCTTAAATACAGGCTAAAAAGAAAAGACACAGATAATGAATCTAATA
Source organism: Erpetoichthys calabaricus (assembly GCF_900747795.2). Lineage (NCBI taxonomy): Eukaryota > Metazoa > Chordata > Cladistia > Polypteriformes > Polypteridae > Erpetoichthys > Erpetoichthys calabaricus. Next base: position 148,090,974 of record NC_041398.2, on the reverse strand, counting down.
AAAGGAATTCTCTGCAAATGTTATTTCTGGTCACCATAACTATATCCTCTTTTCATTTTCCTTTGTTTTTCTGTGCTTTCTCCTCTTCATCAGAACATTATAGGAAAGGGCCAGTCCTTACTCATGATTAGTTGTACTATTGCATTGTTTCCTTATGGCATCAGTCTCTCGTGGCTTACATTAAACATCTCAGTGGTCACTGAATGCACATATTAAGAGAAAACTGTCACACAAAAGTGTAGCTAAGCTGATAAATTTCTTTTGTTAGAGGTGCAGCCCATAGCAAAACAGTGTAACTGTTTTGTCACTATTAGAATTTTTGATTATCCATGTATTTTTTTTTTCTCCCAGAACTGAACTGTTATTGGCTGTGTTGCATAGTATAGGTAGAATTTGAACCTGGTATTTAACTGTGACCATGAAAATTAAAGCTGAAAGCGTCTCTGTTCACTTCTGATTAGATTTGTTTTTTATACAACTCAAGTTGCATAATCATAATGGATAAATTTCATGTATTTAGCTTTGTTAATCATTGAATAAAATGCCTGAGCTCAGAAATTAACTCAAATGCTTTGTTTTACTTTTTCTATAGAATCAGTAATGGAGTGTCCTCGAAACTGCCATGGAAATGGAGAGTGTAATTCTGGAACATGTCACTGTTTTCCTGGGTTTCTAGCCCCTGATTGTTCAAGAGGTATGTGAAGAGAGGGTTTCTTTACTGTCCAGATAAGATCAGTAGCAGTAGAAGTGACAGTGTAGTATATCTGTGTTGTGTAAAATTGAACCTAAACAAGTCATTAATCAGGTGTTGAAATAAATTCCCCTATAAATATGACTCTAATGTAAAGTACTCAGATATGTCTTATTTAATTTTCAAATTGATAAATGGCTTTTTTTGTCTTTCTTTATTTGATATATGAAATTGATGTAGTTAATCTGCCGTTATGTTCACTTATGCCTCTCTATTTTTAACTTTTAACTTTTATCAATTTTTGCTTGTCTTCTGCTTAGTTGCATGTCCTGTGCTGTGCAGTGGAAATGGGCAATACTCCAAGGGACGCTGCCAATGTTTTAGTGGCTGGAAAGGAACGGAGTGTGATGTGCCAAGTACACAGTGCCTTGATATGCTGTGTGGTGGACATGGAACCTGTATCATGGGGTCCTGCATCTGTAATGCTGGTTACAAGGGAGAAAACTGTGATGAAGGTACTAGCAAGGAAAAATAATATAAATATCACTATTTTATTTAGGGTATTTGAACCTTATTCACCACAATATTCACCATCACAACAATAATCTATAGTGTATTACTGTTGTTACCACAGACTTAATTTTTCTACCGTGCTCTCCACATGGTCATTTCATGCCTCACTTCATATTGTAAGCTTTTGTTTAAGTCATGGAGTGGGTATTGTGAATTAGTTAATTAGGACATGTTTTAAAACACCTTGCAGAATGAGTTGTTAAGAATTGATTTCAGAGTTATTGATTTAAAGAAATTTTACAGCACAGTGGAGTATGTATCATCTTTGTTTGATTAACAGTATGTCAAAGAGCATTGTCTTTACATGCTTTTCCAGTTTCAACCAGGTGGAACCCATTGCAGCTTTACCTTTAAAACTTTCATGTCCATTGATTATTCTGTTTGTCTGTAGTCAGAGTGAGTATTGTTTTACCATTCTTTGTAGATCATTCAGAAAGACAATAGTTCTTTTTCCTTTCACAGAGCAAATCATTGCTTTGATGTCTCTATTGATGATTTCCTTTAGGTAGCTAAAATGCAAACAAAAAAACACAATTTCTGTTACAAAAAAAAAAAAAATAGAATTTAGTTTTACATTTATTTATGTCTGAAATATTTAGTTCAACCTTTACTTTACTTTTTTATTTGTAGGAATTATTTTTGTTTTCTAAATAATAGATTTATTGATTTATGCCCAGAGACTAATGCAATTAAGTGCACAGGATTAAATTTTCAGGCCATTGACCCTACAAGTGTAAAATTTTATTGAGTCACATTGCTAAATTAAATCTCATCATCACCAGCACATTAAAGTGAATTAAGAAGGATAGCATCCAAACCTACCAAATCTTTTCTGGTTGAGTATTACTTGTTATGGGCCCAAGGGGCCTGAATGAGGCAGCAAAGCATATTCAATTAACAGTTGCAAAATTATGTTATTCCCACAGTTATTCTGCATACATTTGACATTTAGAAGAAAAAAGGTCTTTATTTTATACTTTTATTGTGTGGTTTTCTGATATGGAATGCAACAGTTGTTTTCTGTGAAATAAAAAACAAATACTTCTCCTTGTGTCAATTGTTCCAACAGGTGTCTGAAATATCTCAATGGGAGATTCACTGGATTTTAAAATTTAGTTGATGACTGTCAATTTTTGTCTACAATATCTGTTTGAAAGAATGAGCAGTAAACAAGAGTTTAATAAACCTGCATTTCCCAAACATGCTTCAGAAATAATTCAACAAAAACAATGAAAATAGATATCTGCATTAGTACATCATCCAGATGTGCTCCTTGTACATCATGCAGTGGCGAGTGGACTTTTCTATTAATTTTTCTGTGGTATATGTCAGCATTAATACAAAATAGCACAAAATGAATTCCATTTGAAAGTCAGTTTTTTTTTTTTGCTGCAGTTATGTAGATGTGGGCATCTTCTTTGTTATTTAAGTTTAAAATTATGCATTAGAGGTTTCCTGACATACTACATCAAAAAGATGTGCAGGTTAGGTTGACTGTTGACTCTTGATTGGCCTGATGAGAACATCCCCTAAAATTAATTGGCATGCTACCCATTGCCCCCAGCAAACCTGTACTGTAAATGAATAATATTAATATAGAGTAACAAAAGTAAAATTCAATTTTAAAGAAATGAAAGATGGTTTGGCTTTTCATAGGCATTCCTAGAATTTAAACAGAAATAGGTACAGACTGGGCTCAATACAGTTTTTTTTTGTTACATTTTTAAATTAAATTATCTTTGCCTCCTTGCAGCCATTTGTATATGGTTTCATTCCAGGGATTGACTTATGGATGTAACCCTGGTTTGTTAGTGTGTATGAGTGAATAGAACCTATATCTTATACCAAGTGATTTTCATTGTTCTTTCTCTAAATTTTGTCATAGACCCCAAGCTCCCTTAGACCCTCGGCAGGTAGATAGATAGATAGATAGATAGATAGATAGATAGATAGATAGATAGATAGATAGATAGATAGATAGATAGATAGATACTTTATTAATCCCAAGGTATGGCACATGGATCACTAAATATTTTATCCTAAATTTGTCAATAAAAAATGTAATGTGACAGGAGATCATGTGTAGCAGTGCCATTTTCTTTGTTAACTATAATTCCTGAGTGGAACTGTGAATTATTGGTGCTTAAAATTTAAATATGTTTTTATTCATTTGTTCCGCATAGTATAATATCAATTACAGCACAGTACATTTTTCCAGCCCATCTTGGGACTAATTAATATTTTCTACTAATGTATGCAGTGTTGTATATTAAAGTTGCTTAATTTTAAAAGCACATGAACACTTCATTACAAGTAGGTTTGCTTCTGCAGGTGCTTGATTCTGTGTGTGATATATATCCATGCGTTTGTATACACCGTACCCAAACTACAGATTAATGCCAGTCACTGTTTTTTTTTTTTTAAAACATGTATCCACATGTTCACACAGGGCTTCTCCTGAGCTTGGTTTTCCTTCCAGAGTCCAAACTCATGCTGTCAGGTTAGCTGTAAACTCTAATTGCCTCTGCATGAATGTGCGATTGTGATTGTGAATGCTCACCGCTGGATTGTTGTTCCAACTAAGCCAGTTGCTGCTGGATCATTATGTATCCATCCATCCATATTTCTCAAAATCGTAATAGGAAAACTGATCATTTTAATTTTTTTAGTTTCATTGTGCATTTGGAATACATTATTTCTAGGCTTAATGAATGTGTTTGTAGCAGAAGACTAGAGACCTGCGCTTTACAAATTTATCCACTAACATAAGAATTATGTAATGTGTTCTGGAAAATACAGCTAAGTGTTGGTCAATTTATTGCCCTTGTAGAGTTGGCAAAGGTGGATGAGTTTAAATACTTGGGATCACAAATTTATCCACTAACATATTGATAACTTTAAATGATATACAGTAATTGGTGATAGTCAAAAGAGACGTGACTGCTCATTTTTTTTGTTCTTTCCAAATAATCTTTTCCCCGTTGGCCTTTAATGATTTTTTTGTTTATTTGCTTATTTACATCCCAGTCAGGCTTTCATGACTACACAAGATGTAGTCTTGGGTGATAATTCACAATGTAGATTTTATCCCAATTTGTGGTCAGTAGATTTTATGCCATTATGAATCATATCAAAGAATTATGTAATGTGTTCTGGAAAATACAGCTAAGTGTTGGTCAATTTATTGCCCTTGTAGAGTTGGCAAAGGTGGATGAGTTTAAATACTTGGGATCAACAGTACAGAATAATGGGGATTGTGGAAGACAGGTGGAAAAGAGAGTGCAGGCAGGGTGGAATGGGTGGAGAAGAGTGTCAGGAGTGATTTGTGACAGACGGGAATCATCAAGAGTGAAAGGGAAGATCTACAGGACAGTAATGAGACCAGCTATGTTATATGGGTTGGAGACGGTGGCACTGACCAAAAAGCAGGAGACAGAGCTGGAGGTGGCAGAGTTAAAGATGCTAAGATTTGCACTGGGTGTGAAGAGGATGGATAGGTTTAGAAATAAAGACATTAGAGGAGGAGAGATGATGAGCATATTAGGAGAAGGATGTTAAGGATAGAACTGCCAGGAAAAAGGAAAAGAGGAAGGCCTAAGCGGAGGTTTATGGATGTGGTGAGAGAGGATATGTAGGTGGTGAGTGTAACAGAGCAAGATGCAGAGGACAGAAGGATATGGAAAAAGATGATCCACTGTGGCAACCCCTAACAGGAGCAGCCGAAAGAAGAAGATGTTGCATCCTCGGTAAAGATCTGTGTGATGGAGTAAAATGTAACTCTTCTGGTGCCAAATAGGCCTGACTCTTTACTATATTAGGCAGAAAAGACTGTGGAGAACTATTTCTGGTCTTTTGGATTCTCAAAGGCATTAACAAAGTTGATTCAGTAGAATTCTTGCATTAAATCAGATTCTTAAAAAATTAAGAAAAGTATGTGCAAAATAGAATCTTTTATACACTTATGCATACAAAGTATCATGGGAATCAGAAATAAAAACAATTGTGGCATACATTAGAGATCTTGATACCATTTTAAACATTTCTGGATGAGACAAAAACTCGTTGAACTAAACGATTATTTGTATGTTCTCTTGCCTGCTGCTTTTCCCAGTAACACTGTCTTTCATGTTGTAATAGATGTTCGTTTGTTCTTTGTACTGCATTAACAATAATTCAGAAGGCACATTTAATCAAGCATCAGTAAGTTATATATTCAAATCCTAGCCATTCAAAGTTAAAACTTTGTTTATAATTTTGAGCAAAACAGAATAGTATAAGTGACATTTTCACACAGAATAACATTCAACAGTACTAACTGTTAAGGGCAAGCTAATCAAAACAGAACCCATTCTCATGACACTCTGCACTTTTTTTTTTGCCCAAAGGACAAACAAAACTAGTTGTTATCAGTCAATATCAGTAGCATGAAAGATTCTGTATTTCAAAATACAAATATAGAGAGTGAAATCACAAAGGGATGTTATTATATATTGAATGCATGTGGGTGTGCGGAAATTCATTCTGTGATATGATGAGCCAAGCCTAGCTGTGACATGAAGTGTTGCCTGTGTGGGACCATGCCACTAAAATTCTGAATCCCATTCTGTTCAGACCAAAGAGGAGCACAAAAACCTGTATTTATTAGGAGTGTCAGCAAAATAAGTTTGAGAGTTGGGTCCAGAGTACCAGGTAGTTATATTAATGCTTGAAAGGGGGTCTGTAAAAAGTAATGCATTTTAGAATGTTCAACTTGATATAATAGGTAAATGTGTGGGAGGCATTTTGAAGAGCTCTAACTTTAATCTGACAAATTTCCCCCATACCATCAGATTCAAGTTGCTAACACACAGGCATTCATTACACAATATCCAGAAGAAAGTTTAGAAGACACCCATAAAATATTATTGATGTCTACCAGCATATATAGAGCTACAAAACAGAGACTGAAGCTCTCGGGTAACAGTTAGAGCTTTATTATCCAAATGGGGAAGATTCAGGACAGTAGTCAGTCTTCCCATAAGTGGTCTTCCTGATAAATCTCTCCAAGATGATGGCATAAAAGTTTCTATGAAATTACAAGTAACCATCAAGTAACAACTAAAGATCTTATTCTTTCTCTTCACTATATGTATGGCTCCTCCGTTAGAAACACCTAGGGATCAATACAGTTTGTTTATTTATGTGACTTATGTATTGTCTGACATTACTGTCATTTACTTGAAATGCACACAGCTAAGTGAGATTTCCATCTGTCTCATCAATAAAATGACTGCTGGCTTTATGTTTACTTAAATGTTCTCTGAACATAGCAGTTAAAACTAGAGTTTGTTACATCTGGAGGAAGCTTAACATTGTACTTTATAGTAAGAATAAAAACCTCAACTTTTATTAAACCTACCATGAGTGTCCTATAAATCTGTAATTCTTAGTAAAGATACGGCAAGAGTCATAAGGAATTAACCTGCTGCAATGAATGGTGCAGTGATGTCACCACCCTGCAAGGATAAGAGAGACTGAATCTTCCTGAAACGCAATATTACTAGTTAGCTCACCACACCAGGCAAAAGTTGTGGTTAGTGCTGGGCGGTATGACCAAAATTCTATATCACGGTATTTTTCAAAATTATACCAGTTTAACAGTATTTTTTTTCCCCATGCATAAGTGAATGTTAACCACATTTTCCACTGCACATTACTGCATTAGACTGGCTAAGAATAACCTATTCCACTGTCATGAGAATTGTACATTGTACAAAAAAAAAAAATTTTAATGTGCATACAAGTACAGTACAGTCCCTCTTAACTGGCCTCACATTAACCGGACGACGGATTAACCGGCCTGTTAAAATAAAATTAAAAAAAAAATTTTTTATCCTGAGTTCTTCTTTATATTATATGTATGCACTTCCTTCTTTCCTGGAAGGTGAGAGGGCTCCTACTTTCAGAGTGATTTCTGTTTACATATTCCTTTATGAATTTTCCACGTTGCCTTCTTCTTTCTACCTGGCGGCTCCCCTGCTTCTCCCATCGGGCTTCGCAACAGGGAAGTCGCCCTACCTGCAGGTGCAGCTGCCTTCCACACTGGTCTGGTAACTCTCCCATCCCAGACTACATCGGGCTCCATCTGGATCGAGACTTGGGTTCTTTCCACAGCGGCCAGGGCACTCACACAGGGGCTAAACCAGCCCAAAGCCTCCACGACTGCTGCTGCCTTTCGACGGATAGTTGTCTTCAATACTGGTCACAGCTGGAGCGACCACTTTCTTTAGCCCCACCGAGTGTCGGCCAAACACTCATCTGCAGGGGTTCACCTCCCAGCTGCCTGCCTTTGCTCCATCGAATCTGCTCTCGTACGCTCTCCTGCACCAGCTTTCCTCTATCTGCTGCCTTCTCCATTAGCCTCCCATTCTTTCCTGTTCTCCCTCTAGCCACCTCACGCTTCTATTTATCACGGGAACAATTACGGATGCGGATGACTCCTGACCTGTGCACTTAAGCTAGGATCGCCCGCATCACGAATTCCCCGGGAACCGATCGGCCACACATACTCGCTAAGCTGCGAGTGCGGCGATTATTTATTTAAAAAGTGGCCTTTTTGACTTGAGCTGTAGACCTGCTACACCACACTGTCCAGTCGTTGTACGAGAAAAAAACCTGTGTGCGAAATCGTGAATGAAGCCTTGTGGATATGGTTTCTTCAGAAAAGTTGAAGAGGTACAGTACATACCTTAGAAATATTTTTCTACATGAAAATAGATATGCGTCGGATTAACCGGCCAAAACGGCAACTGGCCATGGGTCCAGTCCCGAGGTGGCCGGTTAAGAGGGATTGTACTATATTAATACAGGTTTGCATGGCCCCATAAAGTGATAGTTTTCAAGGGGGTGGCACTAATGAAGAGAAGGAATCACATTGCATGACAGATGCAGTCAAAATATAGAGCCTTTTTATTGAACAAATTTTGCAAACAACTTAAACTAAAATTTTGACAACATATTTTCAACCATCCAAAGAGGCATTTAGACTTAGTAAAATATCCAGAGGTGCTTGTCAAAAGTTGTATTGCACTGAACACGTTTCTGTTAATGTTAACAATCTCTGTCCACTGACACGTTAAAGTGACTTTTTAAACAACTTTACCATCATTAAACTGCATAATATTTAAACTAATAAATAATAACAATAAAATAAATACTAGTGCAACTTCCAGTAATAATACTATTACTTCAAGACTTCAAGCCCAAGTACATTACACAGTATTCACCAAATAAAAATAAAATAAAACAAGTGCAACTTGGTGATGACACTTTTACCAACTGAACCATCATTAGGGCAAACTGCATTAATATGGACCTTGCTTCAAGCTAAGCTATAAATATAAAATATAAATAATAAAACTGCAACTTGCATTTATAATGCTATTTGTGGTATAGCCCTACGGAAGCATATTAGGGCCACAGTGAAGGAAAAAAAAAACTATATGTTGAGAATAAAGTTGACATTTCCACTTGTCGTAAACTAAACTTCATCTTAAAATCAATGTTTAATTTACTAGGTTTTCTCAAACCCCGTCATAAGTAAATGTAGCACATTAAATGCTTTGTGTTAAGTGTTCCCCGAACCAGTTGTTAATCGCTACGTGCTTCTAAAACTGACTTCCTCTTGCACTAAGAGGAGGCACAGGCAGCGATCACCTCACAGAATCCATTCACTTCATGATATTCCTGCTCTCTGAAAATTTTGAATGCTAAGATAAATACTTGATATCATTTTCATGATGAAATGCATTAAAACAGGTATTAAACATGCACGGTAGTGCTGCTCCCTTGCAGTAAGGGGTCCCCAGGTGTACGTTCATTGTAGAGAACTTTATGGCAGGTGTGACGAGGCTCCAAAAAACTGGATGTATGAATGGGTATCGCACAGGTTTAACTTAAATGTTGTGTACATGTTGGGTTTGTGATCTGGTGGTCGGAGACACGAACACAGAATTCAATGGATGTTCTTCTGAGCGGGCTTTCTTTATTGCATGTGTGCTGTCTCTGTCTGACGTACCAAACCCCCAGTTCCTATCCTTCCTTTTTCATTCTCCACATAACCAATTACCACATGATAAATGTCTTTGTGAAATTAAAACTAATTTTAAATTTAGACCACGGAGTGTTCGGAACTTGAAAAAAATCTTCGTTATACATGTTTAATTATGCCATCCATTCAGGGTTGCACCCATCCCAGCAATCATTGTGTGCGAGGCAGGAGCAAATCCTGAATGGGGCGCCAGCACATCGCAGGGTGAATACGAGCAATACATACACTAGCAGGGTCAATACAGCATAACAAAACCCCACTTCCTACATGACTTTGAAAGGAAACTGAAGCACGCCGAGTAAAACCCCCAGAAAAACATGCAAATTCAAGGCAGGGAACACCCGGGATCCCCTTGCTGCTAGGCAGCAGTGCAACCTCGATGCCACCATGCCCCCAAATGATTAATACGTGCTTTAATGCATTTCATCATGAAAATGATATCAAGTATTTATCATAGCACTCTAAATGTTCAGGAAGCAGGAATATCATGAAATTATTGTATTCTGTATGCTGATCGCTGCCTGCGCCTCCTCTTAGTGCAAGAGAAAGTCAGTTTAAGAAGCACGTAGTGATTAACATGGCTAGGGGAACACTTAACACAAAGCATTTAATGTGCTACATAACTTTGATGGGGTTTGAGAAAATCTAGCAAAGTAAATGTTAACGTTGAGATTAAAGTGGAAATGTCAAGAATAAATTCAACATGTCATCACACTATTACACAGTACCCAGGTACATTACACAGTATTGAAAAAAAATAAAACAAATGCAATTTGGCTTGCAGTATTATCCAGTAGTAAGAAAAGTATTCACACATTTGAACATAATGGTCCACATCCAACCTTTTAAAACCATCGTATCTCCAGACAACAAACACAGCTCCTTTTTTCAGCAAAAGTTCTTCTGTGTCATCATGTTCAACTTTATTGTCTGCTACAGCTTCAGTTTCGGTATGTTCTCTGTCCATTTTCACTGTTCAATACCTCCACTAACGCATGTACTCCGTTCCATGCGTGTTTAGCGGTGCTGCAGTGAAAAAAGTCCCCCCTTAAACAGTTTCCCGCTGCGCCATGTTCTGAACGTTGTTTAGGCTATTTAAACCGGTGTTGCAGTATAAGAAAAATCCATATCATAACAAAAAAAAAAAAACGTTTTTTGGTATGAACTGGTACCGCCCAGCACTAGTTGTGGTTTATTTTTTTTATGTTTTATTAAGGCATTGGAAGCCCTGCATGTTTTTTTTTTTCTTCAACTTCTCACCCAAAGAGGTTTTTTCCTCTTCTCCCCAGTCATTTGACCATAGCATCGGACTTATTACAGATCTAAAATCAAATGTATATATAAGGCCTCTACTTTTTCTGTTACTTGTGTTCCACAAGTACATACTGATTATTTCTTATCTACAATTTTATGTATGTCACTTATTTATTGTTATTGTCATTTTCTAATTTGTTTTGTTTTTTCATGCAATATTTTCTTTGTCAACTGTAAAGCACATTGAACTACATTCTTTGTATGAAAATGTGCTACAGAAATAAATGGTGGTGTTCATTTTATGGTAGTAAATTGCTGTGCATCAGGCTCATTGTAAGAAAAATGTTAGTATTATATAGTCCATATATTTGACTGTGCAAAATTGATTAATTGAATTCCTTTGGATTGTTTTTTATTTAATAAAATTTTACTGGTAAAGGGAAAGCTGTGGCAAAGTCTGATATTGATATTCCATTTTGTTTTTATTGTTATATAAAAATGTATCCTCTTAAAGGTAAAGTCAGCATAATTAATCACTCTTACATGCTCATGAATAAATAACACCTTTAGTGTAATTTACTTATACATTAAATGACCTAAATATACAGATCCTTAAACAGGTTAACTGTACCTTGTTGTTTTTTCTTTCCTTTAGTGGACTGTTTGGACCCATCCTGTTCAAACCATGGTATGTGTATTCGTGGAGAGTGCCACTGTAATCCAAAATGGGGCGGCTCAAATTGTGAAGTGCTGAAAACAATGTGTCCTGATCAGTGCTCTGGACATGGGACCTATCAAGCTGAAAGTGGTATCTGTACCTGTGATCTAAACTGGAGTGGTTCAGATTGCTCAATTGGTAAGAAATTGTTACAACTTTTTTTTCAGCTGCTGCATTTGAATATTGTTCCTTTTTTATTGTTCTCTGTATTTATTTCGTTCATTCATTTTTCCGGATATGATTATTTTAATGGACAGTCATGGTCAACCCCAGCATCACTGAGATTTTTTTCAAAGCAGGAAGTTCATATACACTGGAGAAGTTAATTTTTGTCACTGTGAGGATCCACAACATGGAATGCCCTAAAGCAAAAAGTATGGTAAATAAAAAGTGGTCAAAGAAAAAATCATTTGATAGAGGAGATCTGCATTTGTGAATTTTGTCCTTCAGAATTGGCTTTGTCCTTTTCTTTCAGGATCATAATTCATTCTTTTATGAAAGCTCTTCAAAGAAATCCATAAAAAATTCACAATGACATCAACACAATAACCGCTTAAGACCTGTGAAAATGCAAAGAATAAAGTAGCATGCTTTTGTAAATGCAGTGTAGCAGACATGTAGTACAGTTGGCTCAAGTAGATAGCTATTAGTTGCTGGGGCATTTCAGAGAAATGGATTACCCTGCACAAGTTTCACATTATTTTCCTATAAATTTATTGCATAATAATTTCAGATGTCAACTTCCCGCATAACAATATACCTATCTAAAAGTATGCCATATGACCAGTGGAAACCCAGAATTGGGTTCAAAATACTCTCATTTAGAAAGTATCATATATGTTTATGTAGTCTGCTAGGATGTTGGACATCTCTGGGCCCACCCAATCTCACTGAGATTGCACAGGTAGTGCTAAGGGCAAGGAAGGCTGCAGGGATCTATGGTATCCAGGCTGGTGTTAATTAAGCCTGTCCTCCTGACATTGCAAGCAATCTTTGCTTCCATTTGGGAGATGGGCATCATTCCAACTGACTGGAAAACAGAAGTTGCCATCCCTATCAGGAAAGGGCAGAGTGATCACCTGGATTGTGGTAACTACAGGGGATAACACTCATCTCGGTGCCAGGTAAGGTCCTCGAAAGGGTCATCCTAAATAGGATCTGTGATCACTTGCTCACCTACTAGCAACTGGAGCAGTCTGGCTTTACGCCTAAGAAGTCAACTATTGACCACATCCTAGCACTGAGGGCTCTTATCGAATACAAACACGAATATCGGCAGCCTCATTGCAGTCTTTTCCATTTTCATAAAGTGTTCGACTCAGTTGATCGAGTTGCCCTTTGGGGCATCGTGAGACTTTGCAGTATCCTCCCCAAAGTTGCTGGATATCATGGCTGGTCTCTACAGCTGGTGCTGTGAGTACTGTGCAGAGTGGAGGCAAAATCTCTGAATTTTTATATTACCTACATTGTGAGGGAGTGTCAGTTATGGCACTGTGGCCATGTGGCGCAATTCCCCAATTGTTATCCGGAGTGGCCTGACAAGACTAAGGGAACACCAACATTAACACCTGACTACCGCAGATAGACATCATTCCAGAGGGTGGGACTGGGCCGTGTGTCTGCCTAGGAGGTTGCCAACCAGGATCCTGAGCTATTTCGTTGTGTGGTGGGTGCAGCAACATGCTGTACCACTGCATGCTCCACAACCTGAAACAGAACCAGCTGGACAAAAAAGAGTAACAGTGAAGAAATGCTTACAAGTAGGTGAACATTATCTGGGTCAGGGCACACTCCCATGCAAATTATCATTCACTCAAACCTGACTAAGTTAGCCACCAGTTAACCTAACATGAAAACTGGAGAGAAAAACATAGATACAAGGAGAATTAGCCAATTCCACACAGGCAGAGCTCTAATCAGAATTTTAAACCATATTGTGCCATATTCACAATATCCCTCAGCCTAAAGTTTCATTCCAAAATCAATAAAAAAAACTAAATATCTGTATGTATTTTAAATCCATTCCACCTACGGACAAATTGAATTTTAGATGTCACAGCAAGTAAGCTCCACTTAGGAATTTACCCATTTTTTTTTTTCTTTACTCTGGTTTTTCAAAACATTGTTTTATATTACACTCTGTGGTACCTTCACATTGCTAACAAACTGCATTTAAACATATGGCACTTTGTGTTTATTGTGTTCACTGTGGATAAATAGACTTTTGAGCACTCTTAACAAAAGCAAAGGAGGCATATTTTGGTATATACCTCATAAAGATGACAAACAGTTTTATTTAAAAAAAAAAGGGAAAAAATGTGCAAGTGTTTTCTATTGTGGAATCCAGTAACATGAATTTGTGCATTAATTAGCTGTTCAGTTCCACTTCAATTAAATTTACTTTAATTAATAAGTTCATTGTGACGATTGACATGCCATGCTAGGAGGTGGTGTGCTAAAAGCAGATAAACACCTTTACCGTAATGAAAAATTGATTAAATTGATTCACAAGTTAAAAAGGAATGTAGAATGAAACTGTTTCTTCCCAAAGAGCAGTTAATATTCCAGAGTGCTGAGGTTAATCAGGATCTCCTAATGGGGAAGGGTTTAAAAAAAAGAAGTAGTCCTGTAAAAATTCTGACTGAATTCCTCCAGCCAGCTGAAGTTTGTCTTTGGAAATTATGTCAGACAGGTATTGATACAATGTGTACTAATCTGTGGTTGCTTATGGATTTTCTGTAAGGACTGCACTTTGACAGTAATGAAAATATACATAACCTTGTTTTTTGTATTTCCCATTGCAAAAGTTTTCCTTTATCATTGAAGCTTTTTACTTTTAAATAAATTTTGATGTTTTGGAACTCGGATAGATTTACAGTGACTTAGTTGGTTGTTCCTATTAATCAAGTTGTGAAATAAATCAAAATCATAATAGTATAGCTACAAATAAATGATTTATTGTAATTTTCACATATTCCATACTATATACAGATGAAATTCCATTAGAACGAAGTGCCTGGAAACTATAAAAAAAATTGTAATGAAAGTTTTGTACTAATGAGATTCTATATTTGTCGCTATAGTGCTTGATTTAACTTGCATCCAGGCGTTTGCAATCATTTCAATAGCTTCTTTCACATTAGTTTTCAACTCCTCCTGCCTACAAGTTATGCTGACAAGAACTTTTCTCAGTATTTCCTTGCAATAATACACTTTCAGGGTGCGAATGATGCCCAAATTCCAATGGCTGAAACACTGCCATGCAATTGAGTAGGAGGAATTCAACTCGAACATTATATAAATGTGGAAGTATGCTGTGGGCAGCATAATTATCAATCAGAAGCAGAATCTTCCTTTTCTTCTTCTTCATATTGTGAGGTTTCTGAAGCGCGATTGCCACATCTGTGGAAGATTGTTTGTCCTTTGCCAGGTCAGGGCAACCACAGGCTCACAGTGCTGCAGCAGAACGCCTTAGAAGAAAATCCGAAAACATTACAGTCCCGTTATAAGTCCCTGTCATTGATGGGTGATGCAAGGAACATTATAAATGCAGGGAATAGTATTACTTGGCCACTAACCTGGCCACGACCCTGCCTGACTGCTGTATCTGTATATAGGAGTGTGGTTGTGCTTGTCCTGCTTCAAGTGGAATAAAACTGGTTTTGATAAAGTACTGAGACTCAGCCTCATGTTTTGGAATGCAAGACAGTGACTCACACGTCACAGTATTCTTGTCAAGTTGTCACAGCCAGCTTCCCAAAATGTCTCGTCATCCAAGCTCGTTGGTTCACTTTATACTCACAGGGAAGGAATGTAACGTGCTTAACACTAAAATTAGCAGAGCCAACAAAAAAACTTGTAAATCCGGCCCACCTTAAATCCCTTTGCACCATTTCGTCAGCGTCCTTTGTCTTCTAAATGTGTTGATAAGCCCAAGCAGCCTGCTATACCATCCCCCCCCACTGCCTCAGAACGGGCAAGAAGTTGTTCTAGTTCTTGCCTTGATTGATTATCTGGAGTGAGCTACCCAGAATTGTAAGGGGAAATAATTTGATGTGTGTTTTGTGTCTACAACAATCTATGTAAACACATCATGTTCTAGTAATAAATGATAAAATGTAGACTTGAACTGTATAATGTGTGAAGGCTGATGGCCAAATATCAAATAAACACTTTCACAAAAGGTGCAAGTACAATACGACAGCTTCTGTGGTGCTGTGGTTAGAACTGCCAACTTATAATCCAGAGGTTGTGAGTTCAAAACCAGCTCCCCGGCAAATTTACCATTTTGAATAGTGAGCTGCTCTTATTGTTAATATTACACAATAAAAACATACATTTGACTTGTGTCTGTAACAGCCGTTGTAAATTTATAGGACTTGTAAAAGTTAGCGTTTTTTTTTTTTTTACTTTTATTCTCTTAGTCGCGATCACGATACAAAACCCACCCACCTGACATCTGATGCAGTTACTTTTTATCTGAAACTGGGAATAACTGTAGATGTGAGTGGTGTTCTGAGACAATAGAACTGGAAATGATCTGATCTGGAGGGATAAAAGCTGACACACAAATACTGGTGAATCTGCCTTCTTTGTATCTCACTGTCACTTGAATTTTTTTTTATTCAGTTTTATTGAGTGTTCCTGCTTACGCTGAATTAGTATGCACCTTATGGTCCATGATGTCAAAGCCGCACTGACAAAAAAACAGAGACATAGGTATATATGATATTTGGAATAACTCATTTTATGACATGTATAGTACATTTCGGAAAATATTGTGGCACTGATGCAACATTATTTATATTATTCATATTCATTACACACCTTCTTGCGCTTGTAATCAGTGACCACGTTTTTTTTTTTCGAACTTGCCCATTTCCTCATTTTGGTGCACGGTACTGTTTCTTTTGTACTCCAGGACATGCTGAGGAAAGAATAGTACAGAGAGGTCAGTTCCACGCTATATCATTCTATATCATTTCTAGTTCCATTGTTTCAAAACACCACTCAAATCTACAGTTATTCCCAGTTTCAAATAAAAAGTTACTGCATCAAAACGCTAACTTTTACAAGTCCTATAAATTTACACCGGCTGTTACAGACACAAATCAAAAGTATGTTTTTATTGTATAATATAAACAATAAGAGCAGCTCACTACTCAAAACGGTAAATTTGCCGGGGAGCTGGTTTTGAACTCACGACCTCCGGATTATAAGTCGGTAGATCTAACCACAGCACCACAGAAGCTGTCATAGTGTAGTTGCACCTTTTGTGAAAGTGTTTATTTGATATTTGGCCATCAGCCATTATACAGTTCATGTCTACATTTTGTCATTTATTACCACAACATGAAAAACGTTTCAGCTTTAACGATGTGTTTACATAGATTGTTGTAGACACAAAACACACATCAAATTATTTCCCCTTACAATTCTGGGTAGCTCACTCTCAGATAATCAATTAACACTAGAATTACCAGAGCCTACGAAAAAACTCGTATATCCGGCCCACCTTAAATCGCTTCTTAAATCCGTTCACACCTCTCCGCCAGCATCCTTTGTCCTCTAAATGTGCTGATAAAAGACAAGCTGCCAGCAGCCGGCTATTCCATCCCCCCACCGACTTAGAACGTGAGCGAAGTTTTCCCAGCTCACGCCTTGATTGATTATGTGGGAGTGAAGTGGAGTTTTACAGTGGAAATAAGAGGTCATTATTCTAAAGTAATCTGTGTAAACACATTGTTAAAACAGAAACTTTTTCATTTTTTAGTAATAAATGTTACAAAATGTAGTAGGCATAAACTATAGAATATATAAAGCCCGAGTTCCAAAGATCAAATAAACACTTTCACAAAAGCTTCAAGAATGATTCAACAGCTTCAGTGGCGTAGCGCGTTAAGATTTGCCTCTTAGCACAGAGCAGCTTTTCCTTGCCTCACAGACCTGAGTTCGATTCCCCGCTGGGGATGAAGTGTTGCTTTTTTTTTCTTTTCTTTTAAACCTCAAACGGACATAAAATTTATACATTGGTATGCACTGTCAGTTACTGAGATCGTTATATTTTCATGTGGGAGGCTCCTTTTCAAATATTTTTTTAACAATTGAGACTGCAATTAACAGGAACAACTGTCCTTATAACTTATTTTTAAGATCCATAACACACAGACAGACAGAGCACTGCGTAATAGAGAGACAGACAGGCAGAGAAGTCACTAGATATAGAAATAAACAGGGAAGCCACGTGTACTGAAAGAAAAAAAGAACAACATGTGCGTTGTCCCTGACTCTCTAAGTAAGATCGGGGGAGGGGTGATGTTAGAGCGCCTGCGCTTATTCAGTGCATGCTGTTCTTTTTTTTTTTCAGTACACGTGGCTTCCCTGTTTATTTCTATATCTAGTGACTTCTCTGCCTGTCTGTCTCTCTATTACGCAGTGCTCTGTCTGTCTGTGTGTTATGGATCTTAAAAATAAGTTATAAGGACAGTTGTTCCTGTTAATTGCAGTCTCAATTGTTAAAAAAATATTTGAAAAGGAGCCTCCCACATGAAAATATAACGATCTCAGTAACTGACAGTGCATACCAATGTACAAATTTTATGTCCGTTTGAGGTTTAAAAGAAAAGAAAAAAAAAGCAACACTTCATCCCCAGCGGGGAATCGAACTCAGGTCTGTGAGGCAAGGAAAAGCTGCTCTGCGCTAAGAGGCAAATCTTAACGCGCTACGCCACTGAAGCTGTTGAATCATTCTTGAAGCTTTTGTGAAAGTGTTTATTTGATCTTTGGAACTCGGGCTTTATATATTCTATAGTTTATGCCTACTACATTTTGTAACATTTATTACTAAAATATGAAAAAGTTTCTGTTTTTAACAATGTGTTTACACAGATTACTTTAGAATAATGACCTCTTATTTCCACTGTAAAACTCCACTTCACTCCCACATAATCAATCAAGGCGTGAGCTGGGAAAACTTCGCTCACGTTCTAAGTCGGTGGGGGGATGGAATAGCCGGCTGCTGGCAGCTTGTCTTTTATCAGCACATTTAGAGGACAAAGGATGCTGGCGGAGAGGTGTGAACGGATTTAAGAAGCGATTTAAGGTGGGCCGGATATACGAGTTTTTTCGTAGGCTCTGGTAATTCTAGTGTTAAGGCAGGAACTGGGAGAACTTCTTGCCTGTTCTGAGGCGGGGGGGGGGGGGGGGGGGGGGGGGGGGGGGGGAGCTGTGGGGTGTTACAATGGGTGGTATAGCAAGCTGCTTCAGCTTATCGACACAATTAGAAGACAAAAGATGCTGACGGAGTGGTGCGAAGGGATTTAAGGTGGGCCGGATTTACCAGTTTTTTCTAGTGTTTTAAACACCAAGGATTGTTGACTTGCCAATGATGAGGGGAATAACTTTGTGGCTGCCAGTTGAATTGCAGCAGAGTAGAGCTGTCAACCTTTGTTTAGATTTTTTTCCTCCTCAGCATGGATCACCTTTGAGTGCTAAAATGTGATGCGGTAGCAGCTGGTAGAAGATTCCAGTCTCATCAGCATTGTAGATGTCTTCAGGCACATAAGCTGAAATGATTTTTGTGATTTCATCTGCACACCATTCATTTGCTTTTTCAATTGGAACTGCAGATTTTTCTCCACAGATTGTTTTGGCTACAATTCCAAAACAATTCCAAAAGCGAATTAGACAACCCCAGCTGACAGTAAAATCTTCTAAAGTGCACCCCAAAACACAAGGCTGAAACAGCATGGTTTTTTTAATGTAGCAGTATCTACCATTCTATTTTCGGAGTTGCATTGGCGACCTGCCGCTGCAGCGATGTGAGTCTGCTGTTGCCCCAGCAACAGATAAACAGTCTTCCATAGACGCAGTGATTGTGCTTTGGGACGCTCTTTGGCATGTCGTCCTGTTGGGGGAGATCCAAAAAGAGTTTAGAAACCTCACAACAGTGACTTTGTTTTTTTTTTGAATGAGTGGCGCACTAATAGGAATGTTTCTTAAATGAGCATCTACCATTTCTATAGGAGGGTGACAATGAGTTAAATTCCAATGGATGTTTTTCAAATGTTGATGAGCAATAAGCAGAAGGTATCACTGAAAACCACAGAAAACAAACACAGCAAAAAAACAGTTTGAGGAAAGCTCAAAGAAAGAGAAAAATCTACAATGTTTATATTCGGGGATCGTTGTGCACAACTGAGGTACATCCACAGAACTAACTGCTCTGTGGATGATTCATTCGGGCATTTCAAGGTTTTCTGGGAACTTTATTGTAATGAAAGTATCTGCTAAATGTATTTCATAGTAACAAGATTTCTATAGACTCTGTCATATGGGGAAACTGTCGGGACCGTAACAATACTTTGTTGTAATGAAGATTTGATTGTAACGATATTTGTTGTAATGGAATTTCACCTGTACTTTTTTAACTAACCTACTGCATCACCAGCAATCTATACATTTTTAATTCCATAAGAATGTGTTACCATTGTTTACGGTTCAAAAAATACATCATATACACAGAACATTTATACAGAATACACGCACATAGGAACAAAAACAAGCTAACAAATGAAAGGCTTGTCTTAATCATAATCCACAATTGTAATATATACAATGTTCAGTAAGGTTTATAGCAATAAATAATTGTACCGCAACAAGAAAACAAGACAGCTTTATTGATCTATCCTATTCTTTGTTTAGCATTGAATACAGATTCTTATTTAAGAATATAAACATCTCTGTATTTTTTGAGGATAGTTCGTTTCTCCTCTCATCCAAAGTGTGTTCTGCTATACTGAATAGATGCTTGTTGTCCACACTCGTACATGGAACAAAAAGGTAGAACTGTACTACTGTACTTTTGCCTGTTCAAGAAAATGGCTTTTATTGCTGATACAGAAAGCCTTTGACTCTGTGTTTCTACGGAAGAGGTTTCCAGAGGTAGAGATTAATCTTGGATACTGTTGACTCACTCACATAGCAAACATTGTTTTTATTTTTGTTGACAATTTCTTCGTACATCCCTCACAAAGCACTTTACTTTTCTCTAATTTGCGATCATCAGTGAAATATCTATCCTTGTACTTTGGTTTAATTTAGAAGAAAGAAAAATTAGGCTTGCAGTAAACTATGTACTATAAGTGTTTGTTCCAGAATTTGTTACTCTGTATGAATTTTCATACATTTCATCGTATCGTATTCAGTGCTTACAACAGCATGAACTAGGCTTGTAATGTTCTGCTTAGCAACCAAATAAAAAGTTAGATTACAAATCTCTAATCAGTATCCCTTCAATGCGATTTGTGGTATGGTGGGTCTGCTGCTCAGAAACAGTGGACATTTTTAATAAATAAATAATTAAATGTCCGTTTCATTCTCCGTGGTGTGTGTGCTCATGCAGCTCAGGGGAGTTATTGGAGTAATTGGGGCAAGATGCACCTGCACGTGAGGGTGCGATCTGTCTCGATTGCTTCATCGGCTTCCTGCAGTGCATGATTGAGACACTACGCCCACAGAGTCATAGAAGTATAAGCTGGCATGAGAAAGAACTGAGAGAAAGAAAAAGAGAGAATGATCCAGAAATCCTCCTAATCAATTCCTGAATAGCCATTTTGAAACCGTGCAAAAAACATTTCCTGAAAAATATACATTTTTACAAATAAATTACATTTTGTGTTTATATGTATTGATGTTTCTTTCTATAGATAATTGCAGAATATTGCTGTCAGTTGCAGAGGTTCCTTAATAGTAGCTGTGCATGTCGTTTTCATCTACCTTTCTCTTAACCATATATAATATGGATATTTTATTTTGGTTGCTTCAGTCAAAGTGTAAAAAACTGGAAAAAATATGCATATTTGAATTACACACTATGGTGAATTTTGTAAATTGTGTCATGTTCACAATGGGTTATCACTAGAGGCAGAGCTATAGAATTCTGGACAAAGAAATATGTATAGAACATAAAGTCAAGATAATTATGCTAAACAGTACACAGCAGTTGCCATTAGTAAAAAAAATAAACACTATACTGTACAAGCCGTTTACAAAACAAAGATACGTTAAGATCAATCTAATGCTTGAATAATACTGCTTTTCAAATTCCAATTTAAATAAGGGTTAATTTTTAGTTTATTTTTAAGTGTTTGTAGCAGTCTGCATGAATGTTTTTACTCAAAGAGCCTACCGAAACATAAAGCAAACATACAGCTTGTATCCCCCAGCAGAACCTGTGTTACCACTCTAGCATGTGAATGGCTTTTTCTGCTGCCAGCTTTCTCTGTCTCTCTCCTAGTGAATTTCTTTGAAATCTAGCTCTGCCCAGTGCCTTGCTGGTGGTCTGCATGCCCCTAGTAACATCTTGTCACTTTAGCATCCCCTTACATCTATAATAATAAAAGGCAAAGCCCTCACTGACTGACTGACTGACTCACTGACTCACTCATCACTAATTCTCCAACTTCCCGTGTAGGTGGAAGGCTGAAATTTGGCAGGCTCATTCCTTACAGCTTACTTACAAAAGTTAGGCAGGTTTCATTTCGAAATTCAAAGCGTAATGGTCATAACTGGAACATATTTTTTGTCCATACACTGTAATGGAGGAGGCGGAGTCAGGTATCGCGTCATCACGCCTCCTACGTAATCACGTGAACTACAAACAAGGAAGACATTTACAGCACGAGTCACACGCGGGAAAAAACGTTCATTACACAATTGACAAGGCAGCGAAACAATAAGAAGCAAGTGAGTGACGCATACAAGCATCTTCATAAGACACGAGGTATAAAAAAGCACGGTGTAAACCGTAAGTCTAAATTAACTTTATAGAAACGCTCCCGCTTCCGTTTGCAATACCATATTCGCGAGATACAAGTTTAATGAGAAGACACGAGGTATAAAAAAGCACGGTGTAAAGCGTAACCTTAAATTAACTTTATACAAACGCTTCCGCTGCCGTTTGCAATGCCATATTCGCGAGATACAAGTTTAATGAGAAGACACGAGGTATAAACGAGAGTTTGCATCACTTTGTAAACAGAGTTAAAATTGCTGTAGCGAGAAACTTTTAACTGCCGGGTCTTAGCTAACATTAAATAAACCCGTGGACATCGCAACATCACACAAGAGAGCGGCTCACGTGAAGTGACTGAACGCAGCAGGAGTGATCACTTCCATAAATCAAACCTGTTCAAAAAACACATTACACAATTGATAAGGTAGGAAAAGAATATGAAACAAAGCACGGTATAAACCGTAACTTTAAATTAAGTTTATAGAAACGCTGCCGTTTGCAATACCATATTCGCCCCTGCGAAGCGCGGGTGATTTTGCTATATATATTAAACTATTTCAACCATTGTATGATCTGCTTCTCGCAACTGAAAGAGGGCACCGCGGCAGAAGTTAGCCGACTTGCTCACCAACCACAAGCGTTACCTGGTAGGTAACCACTCATACAATCAGATTGTGAATCAGACTACGAATGCCTGCAATGTAATTTCCCCGATCTACATGCTGTCAAATGAACGAACCACACGCCGTGGCACAACGTTAGGGGCTTCGCCTCTACGTCCGAGGATCGATTCCTGTAAGGGAGTGCAGTGACTGTGTACTCCTGATGAGCCCACAATTACGGCGAAACACGTGTCGCATACTATGCATCTTCAAAGCACGGTGTAAACAGTAAGTTTAAATTGAGTTTATAGAAACGCTGCCGTTTGCAATACCATATTAGATGACTTTGTAACGGAGTTAAAATTGCTGGAGCGGTAAATTTTTAACTGCCGGGTCATGTCGCGTGTTCTTGGGTAGGTACACCAAAAAATGTATACATTTATGCATGTAATGGGCAAACAAAAAAATGTACTATACCCGAAAGCACTACAGTAGTACTCAATGTATCTTTACTTCTTAAATGTTAATGTTTTACTGTTTAATAATTTATACGCTTCTTATATGTTATTCAGATTCTTTTATCAAAATACCAGTCACAGCGCACTGCACGATAACGTGGAGTGAATACACTTGACATGACCATTCATAGTATTTATCCCCTTTCACTGTACGTTTACCATTCGTTTGCTCAGAGGTTGATGCGCTTGCTCTTCACCCTAGCGTCCCGCTGCTTTCTTCTTTCGTCGGCATCTTTTCCCGTTAAAACTGATTTTTTTTAAAACTTTGTATGTT